>NW_024870822.1:24350000-24857500 GCF_019054845.1 Dipodomys spectabilis
GCTTCTCCTCCCATTATGTAGTGCAGCCCTCGGAGTTGCTCCTGTGCTCTGGTTATCTAATCTGGATCTATTTGTAAGTGGTAGCACTGCTTTGGAGGCCTTTATTTTGCCTTTTTCTTTGAATATGTCTGTCACTGGGAACTACTTCTCCCCCCAGGAATGAACAGAAAGCTATATATCCTTGTTTTATGGAGGTCCATAAATTTCAAGTTGCTTTTGCTTTTCTATTTTAGCTGTGTTCTTCAGATCTCAACAAATGTGCTTTACATAGATCAATGTATTGATTCTCCACAGTTAGGAAATATATAAAGCCATTTTCTTTTTTTTTTTTTTTTTTTTGTCGGTCGTGGGGCTTGAACTCTGGGCCTGGGCGCTGTCCCTCAGCTCTTCAGCTCAAGGCGAGCGCTCTACCACTTGAGCTACAGCGCCACTTCCGGTTTTCTGGTGGTTTATTGGAGATAGGAGTCTCACTGTCTCTCCTGCCCGGGCTGGCTTTGAACCGCGATTCTCAGATCTCAGCCTCCTGAGTAGCTAGGATTACAGGCGTGAGCCACCAGCGCCCGGCAAAGCCATTTTCTATAAGCACAGAGAAAGGGAGACTGCACAAGTACTCATCTATGAATAAAGAGGAAAATGTGCCTGGTGCATCAACCGTGTATGTGCGTGTGTGCATGTGTATTTCTGGAGGTAGTGGGGATTGAACGCAAGGCCTCATGCTTACTAGACAAGCAAGTACTCTACTGCTTGACACTCTAGTCCAAGATGGTTGGTTTTTCTACTGTTGTTTTCATTTCATTTTCACAGTCATTCTACTGAATAGTTATTATCTTAAGTGGGCATAGGAAACAGCTGAGTCTCAGAGAGGTTAACAAGTTTGCTTAGGAACACAAAGCAAAGAAAAAGTAAAACTAAGGTATATATCCAAAGGTATTTGAAAGGAGAAAAAAATACTGTTTCTGTATGATAGCACTTTACCTTCTACTTAACTAAACTCTGATGCCCTAAAAAATTTATTGTGGCCACTTTATTACTGTTAAAAGGTAAAAAAGGGTTAAGGGTTAGGGGTTGAAAAATGCAATGGGGTGGGGGCTGTAGTTCCATGGTAAAGCACCTGCCTACTTACTATGCACAAAGTTCTCCAATCCAGAAAGAGAAAAAGACAGAAGGGGGAGGGGTGTAGACCTATTCAGAAAGAGGGAATATGTTGGTTGTGGAACCTCTTGGGTACAATACTTTAGCCTTATATTCCCGGGAGCAGGATGAGAGGAAATACACTAAACCCTAAATGTAGCTCACCATGTTACCCAATATATTTAAAATTCTATGGAAGTAAAAAGTTCACTGTTTTCTTTTTTTAAATTTTTTTATTGTGAAAATAGCATACAGAGGGGTTACAATTACATGGGCAAGATAACTTCAATGTCTTCTCACCTAAAGGAATTTTATAGTGAACATTTAGCAACTGAGTCCTACTGGACATAGTGGTACATTCCTGTAATCCCAGCAGTCAAGAGGAGGAGGAGGTAGGAGGATCAAAAGTTCAAGGCCATAATGACACCCTGACTAAATAATACAAATAAATACAATTCCTTTCTTATTTTTATTACCCCGGCATGTCAGATATTACTTAAGAAAGCTATGCTTCTGAAGTCACATTAACTAGCTCATCGTTTGCCCCATAATTTGAGTATTGTAGAGTTTTAGTATTTCCCAACTTTAGTTATTTGCATATACCTTCATTATCATCTGTATATCTGTGTAGTGTCTGTACTATTATTTACTTATTTTTCTTTAAGCAATTCACATTCTTCACTCAAATAGATTTAGTTTGAAATAGAACCTGACAGCACTATTGTAACTTCACAATAAATAGAAGTTAATATTAAATACTAGTTACATAACATTGCATCTTGTCCAAGGAGGATTATAAAGCATTCCATTGATGTGGAAGATGTACCAGACTAAGGCTATACTTTGTAGTTATGAGGAATGAAAGACACCTGGAAGGGGAAGAACTTTCTCACAGGTGATTTGATACCATTTAGTGCTGATTATGTGTACCTCAGGTATTGTGATTCCCACCTGTAATCCAAGCACTCAGGAGCCTGAGGCAGGAGGAGAATCATGAGTTCAGGGTCAGCCTGAACATCATGGGCCACAGAGTAAAACCTTGTCTTAGAAACAAATAAATATATATATATATATATATATATATATACATATAAATGTGTGTATACATATATACATATATATGTATATATATTGCCTCTATATCTGTCTGTCTGTCTGTCTGTCTGTCTATCTATCTATCTATCTATCTATCTATCTGACCTATTGCTTTTTCAAAGAAGCTCACAAACTAATTACTAAAGCAGAAGTTTTAAAATACTGATCTCCAGAAAGTAGATACCTTCTCTCTTTTGATTTGGCAAAGTTAATACATTTGGTTACATTTCTAGGTTAAAGAGGAAACAATGGACAATAGAAGCTACTTGAATCCGCCAGACAAACTTTCTGTCTTCTCCGAATCTGCCCATTTGCCACTGTCCAGATCCTTCTATCTGGACCCCATGGTCACGCTCCATCTCTATCCTGAGGCCCAGGGGCCATCACCTTACTCTGAAGAGTTGCCATTACTGCCTTTCTCCAGTGACTCCCTGATCATGGAAAATTATTGTGACCCCTGCCCTTTCCCTTTCCCAATACCTTATCCAAATTACAGAAGGTGTGAGTACTCCTACGGGCCTGCCTTTATCCGGAAAAGGAATGAGCGGGAAAGACAGCGGGTCAAGTGTGTCAATGAAGGCTATGCCCAGCTCCGACATCACCTGCCAGACGAGTATTTGGAGAAACGACTCAGCAAAGTGGAAACCCTCCGGGCTGCAATCAAGTACATTAACTACCTGCAGTCTCTCCTCTACGCTGATGAAGCTGAGACAAAGAATCACCCTGGGGCTGGCTCTTCTCGAATGGCCACCTCCAGCTGCCACACTGACCCTCTTTTTAGAATCATTTGAGTCAGCTTTTCCAAGCCCAAACAAGTGATTTCACAAAATGGGGTCTCTTTCAGCATGATACAGTAGCTTCTTGGAAATGGAATTTCTGTATAGGCAGAGAGCAACTCCAGGGCTAAGCTTGGCTTGTTACTACATACCTGGGTTTCAGATGTCCTAAGTATGTTACATATGCTTGGGGAAATGCTTTTCTCATTTCTTTACAATGTATTATTGTAGCACATATTAATTGTACAATGTGAAGGGTTTCATTGCCATAGTTCCACGCATGTATCTAATATACTGTGATCCTACTGCTCCTTTCTTTCCACAATTCTAAGGGAGTGGGAGTTTCAGGGATCTCTGTACCTCATCCTCCCCTTAAACCCTGGGTCCGAGTCTGAGCTGCAACAAGCTCTCTTGAAAGCATGGGAAGTGTGGTGAGCAGAGTCTGAGGTGCACTTGGCATGGCAGCGCTAAGCAATCAAAAGGAACCTTGCTTGATTTATCAATATTTGGTGGATTTTATTTGTTTGGGGTTAACAAGAAGTCATAGTGAGAAAGCATCTCAGTGAAAGCAAAAGTGGATAAACCTTGTCATTGGAAATCGTCCTTTTCCTGCATGCTGACTTCCTAAGATAGCTGACTATGGGAACCCTGGGATCCAACCGCGTCGGGTGGCGGAATCACCCTCCTACTCCTCTCTGTCTTGCTCTTCACTCACAAAACTGATAATAAAAACAACGACCCGTGTGTTTGTTTTGAGGATTAACTGTGCCTGACACTGCATGAGTAGTCATAACCATTCATTTTTCATATCATTGTTGTCTTTATATTTTTTTGTTATTGGTGGTGGTGGTGGGGCTTGAACTCTGGGCCTGGGCGCTGTCCCTCAGCTCTTCAGCTCAAGGCGAGCACTCTACCACTTGTGCCACAGCACCACTTCTGGTTTTCTGGTGGTTTTATTGGAGATAAGAGTCTCACAGGCTTTCCTGCCTGGGCTGGGTTTGAACCGCTCTCTCAGATCTCAGCTCTCTGAGTAGCTAGGATTACAGGCGTGAGCCACCGGTGCCCAGCTGTTGTCTTTATCTTATGTGTGCGTAGCTTTGCCATGCTCTATTTTCTCTAGGCCAGGGGCAACTTCCAGCTTTCAGGCCTTTCCTTTGTCCCAGAAAGCAGAGTCCCTGCCTCACATCTTGGGAGTCAGCCTTCAAAATGTTGTTTCTGTTCCATAGCTAGCTTCAGCTCTTGCTTCTCCGGTAACTCCCAAGGCCCATCTCTTACCAGGACCAGTCAGAACTTCCTTTGTCCTGTGGGCAACTATCATGTTTCTGTGAAGTGTCTTTGCCAACTTCCTCCCCAGCCATCCGCAGCCATTACTTGCATATGATATATATATACATATATATGATCTTTTATGATTCCTATCTTCTTATCTTTATACTCATTACATACCTATCTGTCATCTAGTAGATGGATACCAACCTTACTCATTCTAGATTCCCCATGCCTGCAAAAGCCCCAACTCAGGTAGGTGTCAGTAATTTTTTTGTTGCTATTTTTCTTTTTTCTTTTTTTCTTTTTCTTTTTGTCGGTCATGGGGTTGAACCCAGGGCCTGGGCACTGTCCCTGAGCTCTTTTTCTCAAGGCTAGCATTCTACCGCTTTGAGCTACAGCTCCACTTCCAGTGTTTGAGTGATTAATTGGAAATAAATGTCTCACAGGGACTGTTCGGCTTGGGCTGGCTTCAAACCATGATCCTCAGATCTCAGCCTATTTTTCTATTCCATTTTTTACAATGTGTGTCTAGATTATTATTAACCATCTCCCTCTGGCACTATTCTCTGATGTGTTCTCTCTCTCTCTCTCTCTCTCTTAATTTTTTATTTTTACTTTTTGCCAGTCCTGGGGCTTGAACTCAGGGCCTGGGCACTGTCCCTTAGGCTCAAGGCCAGCACTCTACCACTTGAACCACAGCGTCACTTCTGTCACTCTCTCTCTCTCTCCCTCCTTCCCTCTCTCTCTCCCTCCTCTCCTGTCTCTCCCCTCTCTATATCTTTCCTTCTTTCCTAACATATACTTTGGGCACTACTGAGGTTTGAACTTAAGGCTTGTGCTTGCTGATAGGTGCTCTATGACTTGAGCCTTGATGCTTTTTCTTAAGTCATTTCATATCACTGTGTTGCCAAATGCCTATTATTTCCTTTGGACTGCCATGTTGTTTACATGTTCGTACTTAAATTTTCTAAGCTCTGTATCCTATCTCAAGTATTTGCACTTTGATTTTCCCAAGACACCCATTCTCCCCCACCTCCCCGCAAAAAAAATAGTAATCATAGTCTTGCAAATGCATACTTCTTTCTTTGCTCTTGCTAAACTCCTACCTAAACTGAAGTGCTCTCCTTTCTCCCCACCCCACACTACCATTGAAATCCCACTGTCTTATTCAGCAATCCTTCTCCTGCCATCAGCCTTTATTAGTCTTTCTAAGCTCTAACTCTAATAATTCAGTCTTGAAAGTGTATAGGCCTAGGCCACAATCATTCTTCTAGCAACAAAATAATGTTCTATGAAAGCAACATCACTTGAAGATGCGTTTCACTGCAAGTAAAGGAACCCAATCCAAATTGGTACAAACAATGAAAGAAAAGTGTTAGCTCATACAACTGAGGATTTAACACTATTACCAACAACCAGTTTTCTTTAGGTCTATCCACTAAGACTTTTCTCTGGAAATAGCTTCAGTATTCCCAAAAGGCTATTAGAATCTCTTAGACTTACATGCTTCTTTGTGCATTGAAACAAAGAGAAAGTCTATAACCCAAAATTCCCAGCTAAAGTCTTGAGACTTGCTGGGTGCTGGTGGCTCACACCTGTAATCCTAGCTTCTCGGGAGGCTGAGATCTGAGGACCACAGTTTGAAGCCAGCCCAAACAAGAAGGTCTGTGAGACTCTTATCTCCAGCTAACCACCAAAGCCAGAAGTGAAGCTTTCACCCAAGTGGTGGAGTGCTAGCCTTGAGCACACAAGCTCAGGAATACAGTAGTGCTCAGGCCCTGAGTTCAAGCCCAGGACAGGCATATACATAAAGATATTCAGACTCATTTTGACTGGAGAGGCTCAGGAATATCCTTGAGCCTCTATCTTCAGGAGGATGGGATGTGCTGATTGACATACATCCTATCTTTGGAGCTGATACTCTAGTTGGCACATGGATCCCAAGACAGAACTAGTGGAAGAAGGGAATGGATGTGAATGAGACAGTACAAATATCCCTACATACATTTCTGGTATTCTCCATTGAGCACAGGGCTAGGCACATAATTGGGGGAGCATAAACATCAGATGCCTCCAAATACCAGCCTCTTCCATGAATGTTCCAATACTCAGACAATCTCGACTTCTGTTCCCTTGGTCATCAGTGTCCACTCCCTACACTTGTGGTGGTCACTACATCTCTGTTCCTCAGTAGAGTCCTCTCTCTGTTGTGAAAATGCCCAGTGCCTTTGGTTATCTATTTTAAAGTATGATAAATTATTAAGAGTCCCTGGGCTCGACAGTGGCTCCCTCCTCCCCAGCCTAGTGCCTGGTGGAGGCAGCTAACAGCCCTGAGTCTCTGTGGTGTCAGCTCCTGGCTCACAGGTCCTGCCACCCCCACCCATGTCCATGAGGTCCTCCTACCATATTTTAATACCTCTTCTGGCAGTTGGGAGGACTGAGCTTCAGGAATTGAAGCCTTTCTCTCCTTCTTCCTCTCTTCAAAAAGAAAGGGAGAGACTATGTCAAGTCTCCTGTTGCACAGGCTCAGTGCCTGCATAATCCCAGTGTCCCCTGCTGGTTTGCATCTATGGTAACCTGCTTGGCACCCTGCTTGGCAACCAGGAATCTGTTGGGTTGAGGCCCTAAACTCTGTAGGAAAGGTCAGAGGCTGGGACAAGGCTGAGGTGGAGGTCAAGTTTACAGGTGTGGGTAAGTCCTATGGAATCAATCTGTAGACTCGAGTGGCGAGGCAGTAACAAACAGGGCTCTGGTGGGCTAGCACAGTTGTGTTGTGGGTGGCAGCAATTGCCTGTGAACAAGTCCATGAGATCTCAGCAGAGTCTGGGGCCAGAGTTTAGTCCTGTAGGTGGACTGGGTTAGGAGTGAGGTCTGTGGCTTGGGTTAGGGTTTGTGAGGAGAAGAATGGACTTGCCCCCAGGAGACTTTGCCGCTCGCTGGGGAGAAGGAGGAAAAGCCTAATGAATATTGTGTTACTTATGCACCAGGTGTTTTCTATGACATCTCCTAAGCAGTAACTTCAGCTGCTTTAGAAGCCAAGTGAGCACACAGCCTGAGAAGGACTTAAAGCAGGATTTCTCTAAAATTCACAGCGTCTGCTCTTTTAATCCCTCCCCCCCCCCCCCCCCTCGCTTCCTGACCTGAGGTCTCTGAGGCAGATGATCCAAAGAGGGAACTCTGGGTGTTGGTGGGGGTGAGAGGCCTTGCCCGGATGCAGTTAACCCAGAGCTGAGCCCACCCACCTAGGCGCCCTCTGCTGGACTGTAGGCTGCAGCTCAGATAATGGTGATGCTTTTCCAGGTGGTTTCTCCTAAGGCCATGCAATCCTCCACTGATCCTGGGCTGCCTTTGCCCAAATACTGCAGTGTGGCCCGGATGCTGAAGGCCACTGACTTCAACTGCGCTGCTCTTCCCTGGGACCTCTGCTTCACCTGCCCCCTGGCCCTGCGGGTGCCCCAGCTCCCCAGGCACTACACTCCCACAAGGTACCAGCCTCTGCCCCCACCTTGCCCTTTTGCCTGTGTTCTTGCTTTTAAATATGTTCTGTGAGAGAGCTACCTTGCTTCCTGGGAGGGCTGACGGGTCTCTACTGTTAGGCTTATAATTTATGTGGGTGTTTAAGCCTGTTAGCACCGACAACACCATACCCCCAGGGGATCTGGCTTTTGTCCCACTTGTAGCAGATTTGTGGCTGTCATGGCTGTGGGGGAAAGCAATCAGGGATGACCAACCATGAAGTTTCTAGCTGGTTTTGTTGTCAACTCCGACGCATGCTGTGGTACATAGGAGAAGTCAGGGTTTCTCCAACTCACAGCTAAGGTGGGGGCATTTATTCCATATGAATTCCAATGGTCATCAGGCTCGGAGTTTGTGAAGAATTGCTTACCCTCAGGGGTCGCTGGCACTGGAGGGGGCAGGAGAAGGCAAACACCCCCATGTCCTGAGCTGCTTGTATGCCAGGTGCTTTTCAAACAGCAGAGGCTAAGTGAGCTCACAACCATCAGACTCCCTAATCTGAAGCCTAACTGGCAGTTGAGGATTTTCAGCTGTCCACAATTTTCCTGAATAGTATTCTCAGTCAGCTGCCTAAAGTATAAGAGGAGAAGGAATGTCAGCCTGCAACACACAGAAATCACGTGCGTTTCAGGGAGCAGGTCCAAGCTACTCATTTAATTCCGTTTTCTCAAGGAAGGGAAACATCACCTGAAATGATGGCTCTTAATTACTCCTTTTGTATATGTGTTCGTGCATGTGGCACTGAGGTTTGAACTCAGGGTTTTTGTGCTAAATAGGCAGGTAGTCTACCACTGAAGCCATACTTCCAGCCCCTTTTCTCTGGTTGTTTTTCAGATAGAGGCTCTTTTTTTTTTCAGGCCTGAGCCAGACTAGACCATGATCCTTCTATTTATATTTCCTGGTGTAGTTGGGATTAGGGACATATACTTCAGTGTCTACCTACTGGTTGGGGTAGGGACTTATGAACTTTTAGTCTGAGTTAGCCCCAAACTGTGATCCTCTTGATCACTCCCTCCCTTGTAGCGGGGGTGGCAGGTATAAGCCACCAGCACCCACTTTGCTCCCTTAATCCATCCTGTTGAAGGCAAAGTTAAGCATCTTTGTATTCATATTTGCTCACAAAATACTTTCTTCAAGATCCCAAGCCCTCCCTCTTAGCTCTTCTAGTGGGAGAGGCCAGCAAGCCTTGTCCACATAATTCCCCAGAGCTAGTCTGTCCTTGGCTTGCTCTGTAGACCCTCAGTCAGCTGCTCTGTGCTGCTGGCTCTGCTCCAGCACTTCCTCCTCTGTCTCCACAGTCAAGGGCTTTCCAGTTTTTTCTCCTTTAGTACTTTCATCCACACTTCTATGCTGCACCCTGGAACCTCACATGCTGCCTGGGGAGTCATAGCCAGGCACCTTTTCCTAGTTTCTTGTCGGGTCTCAAAGCAAGCTCTAATGAACTTAAATATTTCAGAATTAATTACATTTTGGATACCTTGAAACAAAACCCCCAATCCAAAACAAAAAAAAAAAAACAACCAGTCTACTTTCCTGTCCTCACCTTCAACTGCTCCCACAAGTTTACTCCTCTTATGGAATGTAACAGATTGCCACATGGGTTTCTGTTGTTCATACACACTCTTGTATGTCCCTTGCATGATCATGGTGCTACTCAGATATGAGTGGAACAATTTGCTTGATGTCTTTAGGGCTTGTGTTTCCTCCACTTAATTTCATGGTTTTTGTTTTGTTTTTTTGTCAGTTGTAGGGCTTGAACTCAGGGCCTAAGTACTGTCCTTGAGCCTCTTTGTGCTCAAGGCTAGCTCTTTACCACTTGAGCCACAGCACCACTTCCAGTTTTTGAGTGGCTATTTAGAGATGAGTCTCATGGGGACTTTTCTGCCTGGGCTGGCTTTGAACTGTAATCCTCAGATCTCAGCCTCCTGAGAAGCTAGGATTACAGGCATGAGCCATCAGGGCCTGGCTAATTTCATGTTTTAATTTTTTTCCAGGAAAGATTCTTACCACCCTGGTCTCCACCTTGCTGACTCAGCACAACAGAGGCTCAGCCAGCCTGGAGAAGTTGGAGACGCTGCTGGCACCTGGGTCCTGGCAAGAAGGTACCCTGATGGCTTTTATTACCTGGCTCAGATAAAAAGCACTCCAGAGGTAAGTCCCTGACTCCTAGCATCTCCCTGGTATACCCTCTGGATGGCTCTGTATTATCTGATTTATTGTAGGTGTCCAAAGGTTTGGTTGCTTGAGTAAAACCAGATCTTCCACAGCCAGGTTGTAGAAGTGAGAATGTAATATCAGTGAGATTATTACTTTGCTAGGGATGGATAGCAAAGCATCACAAATGGAATAGTTTAAACAACAGAAATCTGTTGTTCCCCCCACTCCCTGGTGCTGGTCCTAGGGCTTGAACTCAGGGGCTAGGCACTATCCCTGAGCTTTTATGCTCAAAGATAGTGCTGTACCATTTCAGGCTTTGCTTTCGTTTCTTTTGGTAGTTAATTGGACATAAGAGACTTTCCTGCCCAGACTGGCTTTAAACTTTGATCCTCAGATCTCAGCTTCCTGAGCAGATAGACTTCAAAGGTGTGTATCACATTCTTGAGGCTCTGGGTCCATCTATTGGCTATAAGGAAGAATCTGTTCCATGCCCCTCTTCTAGCTTCAGTGTTTGCTGGTAATCTTTGGTATGCCACTATATGGGGTTATGGGCCTGCCATGCTCATTATGACCTTACCCTAGTTTGGCCTGGAATGATTCTATTCTCAAGGCGACATTATGAAGGCTATGCATATACATTTGGCAACAAGTGGGGAGGAAGCACAATTTAACCCATAACAGTGAAGAAAATGTATATTAAAAGTACTTTGGCTGGGCACCTATGGCTCATGCCTCTCTGTAATCCTAGTTACTCAGGAGGCTGAGGTCTGAGGATGTGGTTCAGAGTCAGCCTAGGCAGGGAAGTCTATGAGACTCTTAGTTCCCATTAAGCGCCAAAAAAGTAGAAGTGGAAAAACAAAACAAAAGCTAGAAGTGGAACTGTGGCTCAGGTGATAGAGCACTAACCTTGAGTGAAAAAGCTAATGTACAGTACCCAGGCCTAGAATACAAGTCCTAGTACTGGTATACACATACACAAAAAGTACTTTGGCTGGGCACTGATGGCTCACATCTGTAATCTAAGCTACTCAGGCGACTGAATCCTGAGGATCATGGTTCAATGCCAACCAGGGCAGAAAAGTTGTAAGAATCTTATCTCCAATAAACCAGCAAAAATCTGGAAATGAAGTCATGGCTCAAGCAGTAGAGTGGGCTTGAATAAAAAAGCCAAGCAAGAGTGTGAGACCCTGGTTTCAAGTACCAGTACCAGCACTAAAAAAGAAAACAAAGTATTTTGTTAAGAAAATTCAGTTTGTTGAGTTACCACTGAGAAAGAGTAGTAGAATGTGCTTCCCACAGGTGTGTATGCTTCAAGAATAACTCAGCATTCATTCGTTCTTGCAGGCTAGGATTCGGGCTGGGGCTTTCATTCTGTGACTACATAATTTCTTTGGACTTTTCAGAGTCAGATTATATGCATATAGATCAGCAGAAGGAAGACTAATTCTCAAAAAATAAGAATTACAGCGAGGTATGATGGTGCATATTTGTAAACATAGCTACTTAGAAAGCAGAGATAGGAGGATCACAGTTCTATGCCAATCTAGACAAAAGCATGAATTCTGAAACACACTAAAATCAAAAGAATTGGGGTGGGCTGGGATGTAGCTCAGTGGCAAAGCGCTCGCCTAGCAAGTGCAATGTCCTGGGTTCGATCCCCAGTACCAAAAAAGAAAAGACAAAAAAAAATAGAGTTAAAAAAAAAGAATTGGGGTGTGGCTCAAATGATAGAGCTTGAGGCCCTGAGTTCAATCTCCAATACCAAAAAGAAAAGAAAAGAGAGAAGCATTTTTTTCAGCTTAAAATGTAGTAGAAGGAAAGAAAAATAGAAAAAGAAAAAGAATGGCAAAGAAAGATAGAGAGTGATAAACCAGAGATGGTGGTAGCAAGAAGAGATAGAATGGCAATAGTCTCATTGGCTGTTTATCTCCACTTCGACTGGCTTTGGGAGTATTTTTCCCCTCCCACCCTCATTCCTTCTTTTCAGGGTCCTCTGCATAATGGAGACTCAGAGCCTAATTCTGGAGCATTGGTTCTGGCTAATACCAAATTGTATGCTGCTTTCTTTCCCACACACAGGTGGAGAGGCGAGGGGCCCTGGTTGTGAAATTTGAGGCTCCCCTTGCCACAGGCCCAAAGCTGCAAGCCCAGTGGCAGAGTATAGTATTAGAAGAAGATGTCATTCGACTCTCACCATCTGTGGGATACTCAGTGCAACCTGGGGACAAGGTGCTGGCTTGCTGGGGGCCAGACCGACAGCGGTATGGCCCTGGCACTGTTCTCTCAGGCTTGGAGATGAGAGGAGGCTCACAGAGAGGTAAAGGAAGCTGCTCTAACCAATCCGTCCCCAGGAGCCAGCCGAGTGATCAGGACATAGCTGAGAGATCTTAGAGCAATTGAAGAAAGAATTATTGGTCTGGGGTTGTGACACAGTGGCAGAGCACTTGTTTAGTATGCATGAAGCCCTAGGTTTGATCTCTAACACTGTCAGAAAAAGGGGGAAATTAAAAAAAAAATTGTACACACATACTTGCATCTTAACTCTGGGGTGACAACAGATATAGGGTTTGTATCTTCCAAGTTATAACATTAACATTGTTTTCCTCTCTTTTGTGGTGATGTTTGAACTCAGGGCCTTGATGCTTGCTCGGCAGGTGCCCTACCACTGGGCCACATCCCTAGCCCTGTTTTTAAATCACAGAAAATGACCTAAAACTACTGCATCTATATTGGTTAGCAGAACTGCAGTATGGTGAGGTTATTCTGGGCTCATACAAGAACCCATCCCTCACCAAGCCCTCCTAGACATTTCTAGGATGCCAGGCAGCACAAATGTAATTCACAGAAGGACAGGAGCTTTCTATTGAGGAAGCATTTTGGCTTCACATGAAAAATGGGCCTCCTCTAGGCCATCTTATAGCCCAGAAGACAGGGAAGCTCTAGCAAGTCCATGCAGAAGTGGTGGTCAGTGTGACCCAGGTGACAGGGACCTTCCCATAGGCTCTTCCAGGAGGAGGGGGGCCTGTGAGGAGCAAGGCAGGTAGAGTAGAGGGATGGGGCTGAAGCTCTGGCTCTGGGGACAGGAGATCCCTCATCCTGAGAAGAGCTACTATAACAAAATGTTTCCCTTTTCTATTGTATAGCATCACAGGAAGAAGAAATCATTGTTTACTTCTGGAATGGCATGACAGCTAAAGTGCCTGTAGATGGGGTCAAGCAAGTACCCCTCGCAGTCTGGAAGAAGGCCGTGGAGAGGCTGTATAAGCCTTGTATGAGGGAATACCCTGAAACCTGCTGGGCCCCTTGCTGTTCCCTGCTGAGGCCGGTCCCTGGATGCCTCACCAATGGGCCTCCTGCAGACACTCTGTTTCTGTGCCCTTCATGCCACCCCCGTGCCTGCTGCCAGCAGCTGTACCAGGGTTGCCTTTGCCAGTGCCCCTTGGCAGGCCCTACCTGGTGGCCTCTAACTAGGACATCAGAGATCACAGGTAGAGAAGTCTCAGAGTCAGAGCTGAAGCCACAGCACAGCTCTTCTCCCTAGAGAGTCCCAAAGATGAGGCAGAAGCAGAGTATGCTCCCATGGCTCTTCTGTCCTTGTCTTCGTCTTCCATCAAAGAAGAGGATTCTGAGAATAATCTAGAGACAGGCCTTTCCCAGAGACTCATGGTAAACAAAGCAGTCAACACTGACTCCATCCTTCCTGCCAAGTCTGTGAAGCAAAGTGGCCCCTGCCAGCCCCCATGGAGGTACTGGAGAAGAAATGGGCCTGAGCCATGTTTGGGGAAACCAGGTAAATAAGAAGGGCATGGGCTATCTTCCGAGGCCAAGGCTGCTGTCTCCTTCTATGTGGCCCTTAGGAATCTGATGCACCTGTGCTCTATTCGGGCTCAGATGTAATAACTGAGAGCTGGCCATATGAAAGGGGTGGCTGGGAAAAGTAATGGACTTCCATTTAAGCTCTGACAAAAAGGGAAGGATAATCTGGCCTTTGTGCTCAGACAGGGCACTGCCCTCTCTGCTTATGCTCTCTCCTCCCCATCTTGAAGGCTTCGATTTTTTTCTGTAAAGGACGCAAGGAGCTAGTCAATTCAGTGTCTTGCAAAGCACAGAACTGCTGCTTAAACAATGGCCAGAAGGCTCCACTATCCAGAGGGATCTCTTAGTAGGCTGGAGTGGGAAGATCAAGCCCTGCCTGAAGCTACTTTATGAGTCACAGGGGAACTGAACTGCTTTGCTGTTGGCAGTCTGCAGCCATCCTCATGTTTCTTTACATTGAGTAGATGACCACGGAACTAACACGGCTTAGTAGGTTCTGTGAGTAGCCTATGTGTGCTTTACAGCCATCCCAGCTCTCAGAAAACAGCCCTTCCAAGTAACTGCTGCCAAGGCTTACCAATGGGGCCCAGAAAGAGCAGAAGTCTAGGTCAGATGGCAAAGAAGAATGAAGAAGGTGGTCTGAATAAAGCCCAGCCCTCAGGGCCCCAGGCACTGATTTATATTCAAGGAAAGGGCATCTGGGGATGGCATGGTGTGAGTGCTAAGAACACCATGGCTAAGTGTATAAGAGTGTCAACTCTGGGATCCACTCTGAATCAGTCACACAAACCTATTACAAGTTGTAGTTTTTGTTTTTGTTTTGTGGGGGGTGGGGGAGCATATGATCATGCTTGTGCCATTATTTGGGCTTAAACTCAGGGCTGCCTCCTCTCCCTTGGCTTTTTCATTCAAGGTTGGTGCTCTACCATTTGAGCCACAACTTTACTTCTGGCTCTTTCCTGGTTAATCAGAGGTAAGAGTCTCACAGACTATTTTCCTCAGTCTGGTCTTAACTATGATTCTCAGTTCTCAGTCTCCTAAGTAGCTAAGATTACAGGTGAAAGGCACCCACTCCACTGCAAGTTCTTGCTTGAAGCTATTAGACAGCTACTCAGGCAGGAGTCTGCTCAGCCCATGATGACTTCACTTTTTTCCTGCGGGTAAAGACTTACTAGTTTTCAGTTCCATAAAATGGAGTACTTGTTTTATTCTACTTATTTATTTTTACCAGTCCTGGGGCTTGAACTCAGGGCCTTGGCACTGTCCCTGAGCTTCTTTTGCTCAAGGACATGAGCCATAATGCCACTTCCGGCCTTTTCTGTTTATGTGGTACTGAGGAATTGAACCCAGAGCTTCATGCATGCTAGGCAAGCACTCTACCATTAAGCCACAAAACCCATCCCAGAAGACTCGTTTTAAAAGTGGGAAACTTTCTTGGGTGGTTCCTCTGGACTGCTGAGCTTTAGTATGCATTGGTATTTTATATGGGAATGACAGTGTTTCTCCAGATTCTGAGATGAGGGAATCTTTCCCCCACTGCTGATAAGGAAATATTTAGAGGGACAAAAATCCATCTCTGTTCAAATGACTTCTTCCCCTCTTAAAAAGGAAACTGAAAATATAGGGTAGAGGGGAAAGTGCTGAGCTTCTGTGAAATCAGTCCCTTGAATCTCACAAGGGTGATCCTTGGAAGCAGCTGTTCCTGAGATCTGCTCTTCTAATAGGTGATGATATATGCTACCTCCTCCCTAGCTTCCAGTGCCTCTTGATATAGCAGTGTGGAGAACGAGAAGCTGGACCTGACCAACAGAGAGGAGTCTGTGGGCACCACTGACACAGCATCAGACACACAATCAGGGAACAGAGGGGACCCAGGGTTAGACACCCTTCCAATACCATATCTGTGTTCCCATGGCTACAACCTGCTCAATAACAATTAAATTCAAACAAATTCTTCCTGGCCCTAAGCATACACAACTCATATTTAAATTCATATTTAAATTAATTCACTCCAAAGTTTTCTTCTTTGAAAATAAGTTTTAATAATTACCTCAAAGAAGAATAATATAGGATCTTCAGGTAAAGAATCTTTTGTTACACTCCAGGGTAAGGATAATTACTAGGGCTGACCCATGAGACATTATCAGACATGTTCCCCAGACGATGGGAATTATGCTGAAGATGGGATGTGGAGAAAGGCCCATTCCCATCTCTGGTCACAGGTGCAGTAACAAAGATAAAACCAAGTGTGGGCCAAGGCTGGAAACAATGGTAAATAACAGAGCTTTTCCTTTCTCTGATCCAGGTTTGTCCTTTTAAGGAAATGTGCAGTTTTGCTTCTCCTAAATATGATTGGTATTTCATCAGTACTAGATAGCTGTACTTGATAAAAGAGTACTTGATTCAGTTATCTCGAGTACTGAAGCTTGACACATCCATCTTGAGTTCTGCCTTTTGTGAAACAAAAATCTTGTGTAGGGTCCTCTGCCTTCCATACTTCTAGTTCTATTCAGTAAGTTCACTGATGCTGGTAACCTCAGAAAGGCTAGACTGTGGGCTGCCAGCCCTTACGATGCTCCCTTACTTAGACCAAAACAGATTCAATTTGTAAGGTTTTTTTGTTTTTTTTTTCCCCTCCCTGCTGGTACTGGACCTTGAACTCAAGACTTCATGCTTGCTTGCTCATAGCTAGTGCTCTACCACTTCAGGCAGGCACAGCTCATTTGGGGGTGTCGGGTTGGGGGTTGGTTGTGGGGCTTGAATTCTGGGCCTGGGCCCTGACCTTGAGCTCTTCAGCTCAAGGCTAGCACTCTACTACTTTAGCCCAGCACCATTTCCTGTTTTCTGGCAGTTAATTGGAGATAAAGTTGCACAGATGTTCCTGCTCTGAACCGTGATCCTCAGATCTCAGCCTCCTGAGTAACTAGGATTACAGGCGTGAGCCACCAGCACCTGGCCCCGCTCATTTTTTTTTTTATGACAGTCCTGGGGCTTGAACTCAGACCTCAGTGCGGTCCCTGAGCTTCTTTTGCTGAAGTCTAGCACTCTACCACTTGAGCCACAGCACCATTTCTGGCTTTTTCTGAGTAGTTTATTGAAGATAAGAGTCTGACAGACAGCTGGACTATATATAGACCAGGCATGTGCCTGGGTAGGAAGCAAGGTTCTATTTAAAAAATAGCCAGCAAAAACAAGCGCTGGAGGTATGGACTAGCAGTAGAATATCTCTCCTAGTAAGCATTCGGCCGTGTTCAAAACTTTAGAACCAACAACAAAATTTGAAGTATTCCTTCCTTTTCACAGACTATCATAATGTAATCCAAGCTGACTATGAACATATAATCCTCCTGCCTCAGCCTCTCAGTGTTGGGATTACATTGTACCACTATATGTTTATGTCCTTCCTTTTTAGATTGGTCTCCTATTCTATAGAAGTCCTATCTCCTGTTATTTTGATTTTTCCACAATTTCTTAAAACTTATTTTCCCATTAGCCTACTATTTCCTTTTTTGAAGGAGAAGCTCCTTAAACATGGCAGCTGATCTCCTTTGCGTTACTGACTGGCTATTTGTGAAATATGTCTGAGAAAACTTGTTCTCAACTCCAAATTGGAGTATCTGATAAATAACTATTCACAAAACATAATGGTGAGAAATTGACTAATACAAAGTTTCCTTTTAAAAATAGAATAGCTGGGTGCCCATGGCTCATACCTGTAATTCCACCTACTCAAGAGGCTGAGATCTGAGGTTCATGGTTGAAAGCTAGCCGGAGGAAAGTCCATGAGGCTCTTATCTCCAGTAATTATTCACCAAAAAAGCCAGAGGTGTTGTGGCTCAAGTGGTAAAATGCTAGCATTGAGCTATCCCAGGCCCTGAATTCAAGCCCCAGGATTAGCGTGTGCGCGCGCGCACACACACACACACACACACACACACACACACAGAACAACACTAGGAACTCTTAGATACTTAAGAGATTGAGTGATCACTGATTTAGTTATTTGTTATTGAGACTATGGTGGCTTAAGAGATTGAGTGTTCACTGATTTAGTTATTTGTTATTGAGACTCTGGTGGCATTCTCACATAACTGATTTTGTGTTTAGGAACAAGACGTTATAATATCTGAAAAGAAGAGAAGCACAAAAAGGAGAGTACAAACTGTGGTAGTGGGAGCTTCACAAGAGTTAGTCCTGAAAGCAACTGTATAAAACCATGAGGAAGTTGAACATAGAAAGCTGAGTGAGGGTGCTGAAGCATTAAAGGGTAAGAATTCCCCTTGGACTAAAACCCCTACAACAGGATTTTGACTTCCTAGGATCACACTCCCTTTGAGAATGGTAAGACCCTTTTTCCCAGAAAAAATTGTATATACCCAGACTTTTGCATACAATTTCAGAAGGCTTACAGAGCCTATGAAGTTCATCATAGACTTTGTGTGTATGTGTGTAAAGATTTGTATTTAAAGGACCCTCTGTCCTATGGTGTGAGCACAGGTCCATTTTATGAGACCCTATGTTCATGGGAGACTGTTCCTTGTAAGAATGCAAATATAGCTCTATTATTTAAAAAATCTTAAGTATAAAGTTGTTAAAGGATTAAATTTAATTATCTGATTGACTTTAATAGTGTGAAGTTTATATTCTAGCTAATTTGAGTTTTCTTTAGGGTGAGGTTTTGATAATTGGACTACTTCTGGACTTTTGGATCACTGTTTTGGATGTGTGATAATTCAGTTCTGAAGGTAAAAATATTCAGTTAAAATTGCTCAGGATGCTCTCTTAAAATATAACAAAACATATCTTGCCCATGTAATTGTAACCCCTCTATACAGTATTTTCACAATAAAAAAAAAGAAATAGAAAAATATATATAACAAAATATTGTTTTGTCTTTTTTTTTTGGTTGGTCATGGGGCTTGAACTCTGGGCCTGAGCCCTGTCCCTCAGCTCTTCAGCTCAAGGCTAGCACTCTGCCACTTCCGGTTTTCTGGTGGTTTATTGGAGATAAGAGTTTCACGGACTTTCCTGCCTGGGCTGGCTTTCAACGATGATCCTCAGATCTCAGCCTCCTGAGTAGCTAGGATTACAGGTGTGAGCCACTGGCACCTGGCATTGTTTTGTCTTATACTGCGTTTTTCTTTTTTTTATTTTTTATTTTTGGGTCCGGTTGTGGGGCCTGAACTCTGGGCCTGGGCTCTGTCCCTCAGCTCTTCAGCTCAAGGATAGCACTCTACCATGAGCCACAGCGCCACTTCCCGCTTTTTTCTTTTTGCTTATGTGGTGCTGAGGAATTGAACCCAGGGCCTCAGGCATGCAAGGCATACGCTCTACCACTGAGCCACCTTCCCAGCCCATTATACTGCGTTTTTCTTTTTTTTCATATTTTTTTCTTTTTTTTTTTTGTCGGCCGTGGGGCCTGAACTCTGGGCCTGGGCGCTGTCCCTCAGCTCTTCAGCTCAAGGCGAGCGCTCTACCACTTGAGCTACAGCGCCACTTCCTATACTGCGTTTTTCTTGAGGAAAGAGTTGCTCAATTCAAAATGAGATGAATTACTGGGAGATACAATACTGTTGGTATAATAACTTTAGTGAAGTTTAGAACATATGAGTGACTTCTTTTAAATGTTTGATTTCCACCTCCCTCCCCAATACCAAGAATTGAACACAGGTCTTTTTTTTTTTTTTTTTCTGGTTGGTCGTGGGGCCTGAACTCTGGGCCTAGGCGCTGTCCCTCAGCTCTTCAGCTCAAGGCTAGCGCTCTACCACTTAAGCCACAGCACTACTTCCGGCTTTTTTCTTTTTGCTTATGTGATGCTGAGGAATCGAACCCAGGGCCTCAGGCATGCAAGGCAAGCACTCTACCACTGAGCCACCTTCCCAGCCCTTGAATACAGGTCTTTGGATAGGTTTTACCACTTGAGTCACAACCTGGCCCTTTTCTTCTTGGGATCTCACTAACTGCCTGGCTTAGCCCTTGAACCATGATCCTCCTGTTTCTGAGTCCCAGAGTAACTGAGATTATAGGTTTATGCCAGCCACTGTACCCAGCTAAAATAAATGATTTTTGATCTTTAGGATTACAGTCAGAATGAGACCCTCAGCATAATCTTTATTACAAGAAATTAAATAGTAATAATGGGGTCTGGGAAGGTGGATCAGTGGTAGAGTGCTTGGCTTATATGATGAGGCCCTGGGTTCAATTCCTCAAAACCATATAAGCAGAAAAAGCCAGAAGTGGTGCTATGGCTCAAGTGGTAGAGCACTAGCCTTGAGCTGAAGAGCTGAAGGACAGCACCCAGGCCCACAGTTCAGGCCTCACGAGCCACAAAAATAATAATAATGATGATAATAATAATAATGGTAAGTATTTGACAAGGCATTACAAAGAGAGGCTGACAAGGCCTTCAGTGGGGGAATGTCACAAGTGACAGTCAATAGGCAACAGCACCTTCACCCCATTAAGACCAGCCAGCAGATGAGCAGCAGGAGGGGCCCAGGAGCTGGTGGCCTGGTGTGGTGGCCAGCTTTGGGCACATGTGTCTACAGCTTCTCTGCAATCTTTCATAGAGCCTAAACAGGAGGATCACAGTTTTTTAATACTAGTAAAAAGGAATTGTTTCCAAATTTCTCCTTTTATTACCATAATTAATCTTTACTTAGCCAGCAGTAAAACTCTTCAGACAGCATTATCACATTATTGTTTACAGGCAAATGTGGACGGGGTTAAAATGGGCACTGAAAGACTCTAGGTCCCAGGAAGGCTGATCCTCTAGAGTCAACACTAAAAATGGGCCTAATAGGTTGTCCTAATGAGAATCGTATGGTGGATTTATTCTTCTTGCTTTGTAACAAAGAATGATGTGATGGCAGCATCACACAGGGAAGACCAAGTCCACACTTTGTCCTGAATCAACCGCTACCACATGAGTCTTCTTAGTTAAGGCATTTGAGCCCACAGTGACAGAATAGATTCCTGGATATACTTCTATGTAGAGGTCCTTAGAGATGTCCCCAGCCTGGAAAAAGAGGGCACCACAGTTTAGATACTTTGTATCTCAATGCCATGATGGCATTGACATATGCATGCCAGAGGTGTGATGAGATGCTGTTCAAATGAGGGACATGGGTCCTGTTTTCAAGGCTCTGGTTGGTTACATAATAGCAGCTGCCATTTAAGTAAATCTTAGCCTTTATGCTTGATGACTTATACCAAAAGCTGTGAAAACACTTTGTAAATGCTCAAGTGTTTTATCAATATGAGGGATTGTAAAAAGAATACTAATTGGAGTGGAGTAAGAATAGGGAGAGGGAAAGGCCTTGTTTGGGGGATCAGAAGTAAGAAAGTAGAACCTGTGAGCAGACATTATAGTAATAATGGCAATGTCCCTTAGAATGATAAGAACTACTCAATTAGTGTTTTGCTAAATTCAGTATCACGAAGATGAAGCACTTTTCTCCTAAGGCTAAGAACATACAAGAGGAAAGTGTAATAGCTGACAAAAGCAATTCTTGGGAGAAAGTTGAAGCTAACTGGAAGATTTGTGTTTAGAGCTGAAGTGAGCACAAACCATTCTCTAAGGCTACATGTTATAATGGCCGGGAACCAAGGTCATAGTAAGAACACAGGCAGAGGATGGGTCTCAGTTCAAATGGTGAAAGGGCAAAGTTATAAATCAGGAAAGGCCAGTAAGAGCCAAAGTGACAGCTGAATGCCACTACACACTCACTTGCTCAATGCTCAGAAGGGGCCACAGGCAGAAGCTGTCACTTTTAACACTATACATGGGATGAATGACTGCTGGCCAGCAAACTCCATGAGCAGGAGTAAGTGGTAACACTGAAACTTTGATGAAATTCCCTCTTTACTTTGTCTTCCAGATTTGAAGCCATTTTCTTCAAAAGCTGCTTTATGTTTTATACTTTCATGCCCAGCTTCTGCAAAATTATTAAACACTTAACTGATATGAATATATATCACAATATAACACTATTGATTGTCACTGTGTTGAATAAGACAATGAAAAGCTAAGCATACTCACTCCATTAATACGATGTCTGCATACAAGGCAGCACCAGGGTTGGATACGCATCTATGATTCCAACACTATAGTTTATCACCAAGATTAGCATCACCAAAACTTAGAGGCTACTAGAAGCTTTCTAGAAGCTAGCAAAGCCTGGTACCTTTTTTATTACCTTGTATGTAAACAAAAGTAAGGAATTTATTGCTGAAGTTCCTTTCCTCAAAAACCTCAGTCCTTCCAAGTTCCAAAAATTCCCCGAACTGACGAACTAATGAGTATTTTAATCTAAAGATGAAAAACTCATAGCTATTATTTTTTTTCTTACAGAGAACATTTGTGGAAAATTGGAACAAATAACCTCCAAATGTTTTGGAATCTGATACCTCACCAAATATATATGTTTTAGAATTCCACAATAGTTGCATTTTACAAGCAGAAGGGTCAGGCCCTCCTGCTGCCTGAACAGATGGTGGAATTCTAACAAGACCAAGTGCCAGCCCAGCTGAGCTGTAGGAACAGAAATGTGAATACTTCACATTCTTTCCAACCACAACTATGAGTTCAGGCTCAAAGAGCATCCCTAAGCTTCAAGTGAAGGAAGGATACCAAGAAAACATAACTTTACACTGAACCAAAATTTTGTACCCTTCTCCTCAAGGGTAACAACATCTTAATATAAAAACACTACAGCTCTAGTGAAACAGGGAGCTGTGTAATTAACAGGTCAACTGGGTCAAAGGATGACAATGGTGGTAAAGCCAAGCACACTCACAAAATGTACTCACCAGATGGGATGCTTCTGAAGCAAGGTCTGATGTTTGATAGATGCCTTCTTCGTGAAGGGATGGCTTTTCTCTGTCCTTCATCTAAGAGACAGGGTCAAGAGACAAGTAGAAACACTGATGAGGTAGGGCCCAAGCTTTGACTTTTGGAGTGCAAAGAATTTTTCTCCCACTTGTTAGAATTGCTCTAAGTTTTGTTTTGTTTTTTCCTGGGGCCTGAACTCCGGGCCTGGGAGTTGTCCCTGAGCTTTTGTGCTCAAGGCTAGTGCTCTATCACTTGAGTCATAGCTCCACTTCTGGCTTTTTTTGTAGTTTAGTAGAGATAGGAGTCTTACAGACTTTCCTGCCACAGCTGGCTTTGAACCATGACCTTCAGGTCTCAGCCTCCTGAGTAGCAGTATTACAGGCACCCACTCTCTTTAAGTTTGTTGTTGTTTTTTAAAGTTATCATCTAAGGGCTGGGAAGGTGGCTCAGTAGTAGAGCACTTGCCTTGCACGCATGAGGCCCTGGGTTCGATTCCCCAGCACCACATAAGCAAAAAGAAAAAAAGCCGGAAGTGGCGCTGTGGCTCAAGTGATAGAGCGCTAGCCTTGAGCTGAAGAGCTGAGGGACAGCGCCCAGGTCCAGAGTTCAGGCCCCATGACCGGACCCCCCCCCCCAAAAAAAAGTTATCATCTAAGTTTTTAAAGCTCTTTTGAGTAAATTTAGAGGCATATTTTAAGTCATGTCTCCCATGATTTACATAGGCCTTGGAGTTAAACAAACCTGAGTTTAAATCCTATTTCCTGCTACCTATGAAGAGAGATTGTTTAACTTCTTTGAGCCTTGGTTTTCTAGACTATAACATGGGCTACTTAGCAACAATTTAAAGTGAAAAAGTAATGACTCTTAAGAGCCTCTCAGAAAATAAAATTATCTTGTTCTAGGAGTGGGGAACTAAAAAGGAACATACTGACTGATAGGGCCAATTTTCTTAAGGGAACCAAATTACATTTTGTGGAAAGCTAATGACTCTTTCACCACAAGTTCCCTTGGAGGTCAGGCCTAATGGAGAGCTCAGGCCAGGCCTGGAAAAGGACCCCAGGGCACAGGTTCTAGGAGCTCTTCACATCCCAGAAAGGAGGTCAGGGTATGCCTCTAGCCTGCACTCAGCTCTCTAACTTCTCCTAAATTCCTTTGCTCTAACATCCCAACATGGCCAATAGGCCAGAAAAGTCAAGGGTCCAAAAATCAAGGTTTACAATCTGAAGTTTTCTATTTTTGAGTACCAATAGGGGAGTTTAAGAAAAATAAGAACAAAAGCTATTCTCCTCAAACAATACCTCTGACTCCTGTTCAACAGGAGATTTAGCTTCCTGGTAATAACACATAGTAAATAACAGGTAAGCCTGTGAGAAGAATCTGGAAACATTACCATTAGAGAAAGAATATTTAAAGTCAGACATGTAGTCCCAACTACTCCTGAGGCTGAGGAAGGAGGATCACTTGAGGCCAGGAATACAAGATCACATCTAAAAAATTATTTAAAAAAAAAATTGAGTATAATGTCTTACATCTGTAATTCTAGCTACTTGAGAGGCTGAGATTGGGAGTGTCATGGTTTAAGACTATTCTGGCCAAAAAGTTAGCAACAGTCTATTTCAACCAACAAGTCAGGCATGGTGGCTTGGACCTGAAATCTCAGCTGCAGGGTGGCACAGATAGTGGTCTGAGGCTAGCCCTGGCAAACGCACCAAGACTCTGTCCAAAAAATAAAAACAAGAAAGGCTGGGATATAACTCAAACTGAGAGCACTTACCTAGCTAGTACAAGGCCTTCAGTTCAAACCCCAGAACCACCAAACAAAATAACTAACGAAACCACATACAACTCAAGAAAATGTTGAAGACATGAGAAGCTCTCTAAGCATACTCAGGATGCAGGTGAATAAGTTAGTCATGTTTTGGACAAATTCCTATTCTTGACTTAATTGCTGTAAGTTCTCTAAGGTGAACTGATAAGGCATCTAATCACAGTCCCACAGTAGCTCCCAAATACAGGATCTCGGAGCTAGAGGTGTGGCCAAAGTGGTAAAGCACCAGCTGTGAGTGAAACTGTCAAATGAGAACTTGAAGCCCTGAGTTCAAGCCCTATACTTGCATGCGCACGCGCGCGCGTGCGCGCGCACACACACACACGTATGTTCCAAATACAAGATCTCAAGATTGAGAGGCTGCAGGCCCAACACAGGACAAGTGAAGATACATACCCGACCATGATCTACATCTGCACACAGGTGCAACTCCGACTTTCCTCTATGATAACGAAAGACATGGGTTGCCCCTCCTTCCTCTGGCTTAGACGAATAATATTTCTAGAGAAGTAATGAGAAAGACAATGGAGTAACCAGATATTCAGGTCACACTTTCAAAATACCCTCTAATACTTGAGAAAGTGTGGTTAAGAAAGGAGGCCAGAAAACAAAGTCAAATTACTTGTCCTTTTAGCAGACCTCTCAAATCAAAGAACAAGCCTTAGCCTGTGAGAAGAGGCTGTAAAAAACTGCATTTGGCAAGGATTTGCTGCCACCTGCTGCCTCTGTAGGGCAAGATCTCTGGCCAATTAAAGATTGGCAGGACCCATTTTCTCTGCTAGATTAAACAATCTGTCCTCCTTTGCCCCAATGTCCAGAACACATATCCTTTTATTTCCTCCCCTGAAAAATTCTGATGAACAGTTCTATGTTTACTGTCCAGGTCTCAGATAAGTACATAAGATCTAGAAATACAGCAGGACAGGAAATATAAACCCACAAGCTATCTATATTGGCCTTCTCCCCAGGGTTCCCATGCAGGGGAATGGAAGAAGAGGGGTCTAGTTAAAGGATAAAGGATCAGAAGATCAGTTATATTTTTCTTGTCTCTTTCCCCCCTGTCCCAAATTAACCTTGGGATTTACCCTGAGTATGACTAATGATGAAGGCATCCAAAGCCTGTTTGTTTTGAATGTATTGTAGGACTAAGGCATGTGACTAGAAGAATGAGAAGCCAGAGAATACACTCAGGACACATATTTTATGATATATTTTACAAACTGCTTCAAAATTGTGGAAGCAAACTCAGTTCTATCAGAACTCTGTTCTATCGCTTTAGAAAGCCAATGGGTTCTGAGGCTCATCCCATAACAACTTGAATTGATGCATGACCAAAAACCAACTTGAAGAACACCAATTTTGCTAAACCTCAAACCAAAGACAAATATTATTCCTTTAACTGAACCATGAAACAAGTGGGTAAGCTAATCACTTTACAGTAGAGCTGAAGTCACACATTTTTCTACAACCACCTTGGAACAAATAAAAACAAAAAATATTCTCCAAGCCATTTCTTGGAATCATAGGGATTTTTATAAAAGAAAAGGTTAGAATTTTTTGAGATCTTGGCATATGAAACTGAAAAAGCAGTACAAAAACAGAGCCCTTTCCCTCCTCCCATATATATATCCTTATAGCCAAAAAAGTGTCACAAAATATTAAGTCTGGTGTGACTTCAAATGGAGCTTACCTTCTACTGAAGGAGTGTTTTCCTTCAAATGTTGGTTGGCCTTGATCAGCCTTCCCTCAAGGTACTTAAATATGACTTAAGGGTATAAATTTCAGAAGAGGAACTTCAAAACCCTTTTTCACCTATCAATGCCTTATGGTACTAAAAAGAATTTTATGCTGCTCTTTATTTTTCAGTGGAAACCAAAGAAATAGGCTATACATACTGGGACTTTAGAAATCTTGATTTTACAACACAAAGCTAAAATGCATCATTAAGCATTATGTCTTGAAGTGCATTTTCTGCTTCTCATTGATTTTCTGCCTTAGGTAAGACAGATAAACTGTACCAAAGATATTTCAGCCAGGAAGTGGCAAAGAACAAGGA
The DNA here is from genome assembly GCF_019054845.1 of Dipodomys spectabilis. Classification (NCBI taxonomy): domain Eukaryota; kingdom Metazoa; phylum Chordata; class Mammalia; order Rodentia; family Heteromyidae; genus Dipodomys; species Dipodomys spectabilis. The sequence goes on from NW_024870822.1 coordinate 24,376,478, forward strand.
TGGATTGCTGGGAAGTGGCTCCTAAAAGTAAACCACACATCTCTGACCAGTGAGCAGCACCTGTCTCACATGACCATTTCTGTCACACCAACAGTTTATGGACCCATTGGGATATAAACACTATGTTATCACAACTTGAGACATACATTGGAAGATCTACTGGGTGCTGGTGGCTCACACCTGTAATCCTAGCTACTCAGGAAGCTGAGATCTGAGGATAACAGTTCAAAGCCAGCACAGGCAGGAAAGTCTGTGAGACTCTTATCTCCAATTAACCACCAGAAAACTGGAAGTGGTGCAGTGGCTCAAGTGGTAGAGCACTTGGCTTAAGCTGAAGAGCTCAGGGACAGGTCCTAGGCCCAGAATTCAAGCCCCATGACCCGCCAAAGGAAAAAAAAAAATCAGAAGATCTATGTTAGATCTTCATCTCAACTTTTTGTTTCCTATCTTTGTTTCAACTTTTGTGTCACTATAGCTTGACTACACAGGCTTACTTCTGGTTTAGAGCGGTCCTAAAGATTTGTTTACAGTTCAGTTTTTGTATTTTTTTAAGCCTAATAACTAGGGAATTCATCAAATAAGTTATTTTCCACTAGACTGAAAAATGAGTAGAGAGACCTTTTTTGGGCTTGTTTACTGCTTGTGTCCTCAACAAAATGACTGCAGGATTAGTAATTCACTAAATATTTGTTGGATGAATTTTAACTTGGATTCACTATATGGTTTAATTACTTATTACTATCCACCCATGAAGGCCAGCCAGGTAGTGGATGCAGGAGTACTTCCATTTTCCCTAAATGCGGGTCATCAGAGGCAGGACTCTGGTTCACAGCAACTTACCCCACACTGACTTGAGGCATAGTCCATGAATTCAGCCATTGTTCTGAAGGAAGAACTAAGGGTTGGTTGCCTTTCTTCTCTCTATTTGAATAAATGGCAAAGCACAGGTGAGATATAGGATTCCCTACTGGAGAACGACAGCATTTTAGAAAGTCTTTTTACTTTCGAAAAGTTTTGGGTTTTTTTTTTTCCTTTAGTACGAAAGATCTTACTGGGAAAAGATTTCAACGAGAACAGAGATGTACAATTAATCCCGGGTCTAAAAACACAGGTGTGCTCAAACTTGTTTTGGACTTTAAGCAAACCAGAACCTAGAACTATCTTTATTCTTCAGCTGCCCAAACAACAATGTCACCAGTACCGTGTCCGTTTACTGATACTTCCCGCCCAGGGCAGCATCCTCCCAGGGCTTCGGGCTCCCAGCAGGCCCCGCGGGGCGGGTGACTGGGTCCTCACCTCCCCGGGGAGAAGGCAGTGGGGACCAGGGGCTGGCTCCCGGGAAAAGCGTCCGGGGCGCTCCTGGGCAGGCCAGTCCACCGCCCTCCTCTTGGCCCTCTCCAGCACTTCCAGACCCAGCCTGGCGGAGCGCTGCAGGGAACGTCCGTCCACCCCGTTCAGCACCGCCGCCGCCAAACAGTTCTCCATGTCTCCCAGGACAGTCACACACATGAGACACCCGAGGCGTAGCAGGGCCGCGGCGACCAGCCTCAGCTCGGCCCGGGAGCCCTCCCCTGGACCTCGCCGGCCCCCACTGCGCGCCCTCTGACCTCAACGCGCATTCCAGCCCGCGCCCCGCCCTTCACTTCCGCCCCCACCCCACCCGGGGCAGGGAACCCCCTCACTCGGCGACTCGCGCATGCGCTCAGTGCTCCCGGAGAAGGAAGAGGAGACTGGCGCTGCGAGTGCCCTCGCGCCGAGCAAGCCATTGGCGGAGGGCGGAGATGGGCGGGGTTTAGGATCCTGGCCACGCCTCCTGCGTTCGACCGCCGCCCCTCAGCGTTTTTGGCGGCAAATTGACGTGTGCTGAGGCTTGAGTAGACCCCGGGCAAGCGGCAGTGAAGACCAACTGGGCTGGGCCTGGTCCTTTGATGTCTTTCTTGTCTGGCTTGGTGAGCTCGAAGTCAAGTGAGCTGGTCTCCTGCTGGGATAAATAAAAGTCGGGAGGGCTGGGAAGGTGGCTCAGTAGTTGAGCGCTTGCCTTGCGTGCATGAGGCTCTGGGTTGGATTCCTCAGCACCACATAAGAAAAAAGCCAGAAGTGGCACTGTGGCTCAAGTGGTACAGTGCTAGCCTTGAGCTGAAGAGCTGAGGGACAGTGCCCAGGCCCAGAGTTCAGGCCCCACGACCCACACACACAAAAAAGTTGGGAGCCTCCAATTCCTCTTTCTGCTGTCCGTATTTTGCTTATGGAGGGTGATTAAGGACAGGCCGAGGGTTTCTGTCCATTGAGCAGTTTGGCTGCTCAGAGTCACGGAGACGACAGAGAGGCGCTGGAAGCATGGACCTAATTTGGAAGGCAGGTGTTCCAGGCCAGTAGGGTAGGGGTACTGGAAGTTGTAGGATCTCTGATAAAAACCACTTCTAAAAACTAATACCAAATCAAATCTTTGCCTTTATTTATTTGCCAGTCCTGGGGCTTAAACTCTAGGCCTGGGCACTGTCCCTGAGCTTCTTTTGCTCAAGACGAGCGCTCTACCACTTGAACCACAGCGCCACTTCCAGCTTTTTCTTGTGATACTGAGGACTTGAACCCAGAGTTTCAGATGCATACTTAGCAAGCACTCTACCAGTAAGCCACATTCCCAGCTCACATTCATTTAAAAAAAAAACAAAAACCTTGTAAGTATATTTATATGTTTAAATGTTCATGGTTCCTCCTCTAAACCTGTAACTTGAGAATCTTTTTCTTTTTTAAAAAATTGGAAAAAATAATTGACTGGGTAGCAGGCGCTGGCCGCTGTTATCTCAGGCCTGGAATCCTTAGCTACTTAGGAGGCTGAGATCTGAGGATCCCAGTTCAAAGCCAGTCCAGGCAGGAAAGTTCGTGAGACTCTTATCTTCGAATAAACCACCAGAAAACCGGAAGTGGTACTGTGGCTCTAGTGGTAGAACTTTCGCCTTGAGTTGAAGAGTTGAGGGACAGCACTCAGGCCCCATGTCCAACCAAGAAAAAAAACAAACATTGGTGGGACATAATGATGGAACTTGGCCTGCTATCAGGAGCAAATATAGTCTTAGGCTGGATACTTCTTTTTTGTTGTTGTTGTCATTGTTGGTGTGGGGTGAGAGGACCTTGAACTTAGGGCCTGGGTGCTGTCTCTGAGCTTTTTTACTTGAGGCTAGCACTCTACCACTTTGAAGCACAATCCATTTTCAGTTTTCTGGTGATTAATTAGAGATAAGACCCTCATGGACTTCCCTGCCCAGGCTGGCATTGAACGGTAATCTTCAAATCTTAGCCTCCTGAGTAGCTATAGGCCTGAGGCACCAGTGCTTGGCTCAGACTAGATACTTATGAAAACAACTATGAGTCTTGGAAATGGAGGGAGGGTAACTAATAGGGAATGTGATCCTACCTACAACAACCTGAACTGTCTGAGTCTTTAATGATTTCGCATCACAAGGATAACTCCACTATGAGAACAGAGAAAAGTTATTTGCTTAGGGTATGTTTATGGGAATAGATGAGTTGGAAGAAGTATTCTTGACATCTGAGGAGAGAGATTTATTGGTATTTGGGACTTTTTAAGAAAAAAAAACAAGTCCAGGGAAGAGTGGTGTAGAGCCTTTGTGTGTGAGGAGGTGGGGTGAAAAAAAGGGTTAAAAAAAAAAACACAGGATGCAGAAATGGGTATTATGCCAGAATTACACAGTGATTTATACTGTACATACCCAGAGAATGTATAAATCTTTTTATTTGGCAGGTGGTATTTTTATTTCTTCTGCAGACTTAGGGGATTTAGATTCATTACAGCTTTGTGAAGTAGTATAAAGTCTGAGTCATTAGGTCATTTATTTTCCCTGATTGCATCAACCCACTGGGTTATTGAGGAATGAAAGAAACTCATTATCAAAAATGTCATCTTGATCATATAGATTAAAGAAAATGGAGCCAGGCACCAGTGGCTCACACTTGTAATCCTAGCTCCTCAGGAGGCTGATATCTGAGGATCATGATTTGAAGCTAGCTGGGGCAAGAAAGTCCATGAAACATTTATCTCCAATAAACTACTCAGAAAAAGTTGCAAGTGGCGCCATGGTTCAAATGCTAGAGCACTGCCTTTGAGCAAAAGAAGCTCAGGGACAGAGCCCAGACCCAGTGTTCAAGCTCCCAAAAGGATCAAACTTAGGGGAATGAGTGGTCACAAACTTAAAAATTGGTGTAGCACAGAAATACTAGAAAAAAGTTTTGCATTTTTAAAGTATCAGAAATTAGTGTAATAGATAAAAGCAGCTGAAATGGAGAGCCTTTAAAAACTACCTTATTTTTAAATGTTTACAAACAAGACCACACTAAAGCTACCAGCACAACAATGTTTATTGCAGCATTATTTACCATAGCTAAGATATGGAACCAACCCAGATGCCCCTCAGTAGATGAATGGATCAAGAAAATGTGGTATATATACACAATGGAATTCTATGCCTCCATCAGAAAGAATGACATTGCCCCATTTGTTAGGAAATGGAAAAACTTGGAAAAAATTATATTAAGTGAAGCAAGCCAGGCCCAAAGAAGCATAGGTCCCATGGTTTCCCTTATTTGCAATATCTAGTATATGTCTGAGTCAAGCGGAAAAGGTCAGATAATGTGATGTCAGGAAAATGAACCCTTAGATGTGTATTTTAATGTTTTTTTCTTTCATGCATGTGTTTCTAACGCATTTATAAGATTATCTCTTTGTTGCTTTGTATGTCCCTCCCCCACAGTATAACCCCTGCTTTCACTATATTTGATGTCAGTATAACTTGTGGAGGAGATGGGGAAAAACCAGTTGTTTAAGGATACAGGTGGACCTGTTGCAACAATGAGAAGTACAAGTTGTCATGTCCAAAACGAGCTTTACAACGTCGGTGGGGGGGGGGGGTAAGGAGAGGGATTGGGATTGGGAGGGAGGGGGGAGGCTGGGAAGGGATGTGAAGGGTAAACCAAAGGAGGAGGCTGCAATGCTTGGTAAGAAATGTACGCATTATCCTGCCCATGTAATTGTAACCCCTCTGTACAGTATGTTCACAAATAAAATTAAATTAAAAATAAATAAATAAATAAATAACTACCTTATTTTTGTATAGTGTAAATATAAAATTCATCCGTTTTAAGTATCTAATGCAATAATTGTTAGTACATTTGCAATAGTCATGCCAATATCACCACAATCCCACTGTGGTTTATTTTCATTACCTGAAAAAGAGCCCAGTGCCCACAACGTGAGATCAGTTCTCCGCTCCCATCTCTAGAGCCAAGTAACCACTATTGTGTTTATCATCTCTATAAATATGCTTTTTCTGGATAATCTGTATTAATGGGATCCAATGATATGTGTGACCCTTTTGATCTGGCTTCTTTTCTTAATATAGCATTTTTGAGGCTTATCCATGTTGTAGCAAGTATCAGTATTTCAATCCTTTGTATGGATGAATAATATTCCATTATACCAACTTTTTTTTTTTTGTCGGTCATGGGGCTTGAACTCTGGGCTTGGGCGCTATCCCTCAGCTCTTCAGCTCAAGGCAAGCACTCTACCGCTTGAGCCACAGCGCCACTTCCGATTTTCTAGTGGTTTATTGGAGATAAGAGTCTCATGGACTTTCCTTGCTCCGGCTGGCTTTGAACCGTGATCCTCAGATCTCAGCCTCCTGAGAAGCTAGGATTACAGGCATGAGCCACTGGCGCCCGGCCTCATACTAACTTTTATTTATCCATTTACCAATTGATAGCCATTTGACTTGTTCCTGTTTGAGGCCATTTTAATATATAAGACTTAATGTAGATACTTAGATTCATTTCCTTTGAGTAAATAATTAAGAGTGAAATTGCTGTTACATTCTTCTCCATTGTGGCTGTACTATTTTGTTGTTGTTGTTGTTGTTGGTTGTGGGGCCTGAACTATGGGCCTGGGCACTATCCCTCAGCTCTTCAGCTCAAGGCTAGCGTTCTACCACTTGAGCCACAGTGTCACTTCTGGCTTTTTCTGCTTATGTGGTGCTTAAGAATTGCACCCAGGGCCTCATACATGCAAGGTAAGCACTCTACCACTGGGCCAGCTTCCTAGCCCGGTACTATTTTTTTTATTCCCACTAAGGACATGAGAGTTCCATTTTTTCCATATGTTCCTCAATACTTGTCACTTACTAAAAATTATTATTATCCTCATTCTGGAGAGTATGAAGTAGTGTCTTATTGTGGTTTAATTTGTTTTTTGGGGTTCTTTGGGAGTCGAGGGGGTCAGTTATGGGGCTTGAACTCAGGGCCTGGGCGTTGTCCCTGAGATTTTTTCGCTCAAGGCTAGTGCTCTACCATTTGAGCTACAGTGCCACTTCTGGCTTTTTTTTTTTTGACTAGAACATTAGAGATAAGAGTTTCACAGACTTCCCTGCCTTGGCTGGCTTTGAACCTTGATCTTCAGATCTCAGTCTCCTGAGTAGATAGGATTACAGGCATGAGCCACTGGTGCCCCACAATTCTTTTTTTTTTTTTTGCCAGTCCTGGGGCTTGAACTCTGGGCCTGCATGCTGTTCCTCAACTCTTCAGCTCAAGGCAAGTGCTCTGCCACTTGAGCCATAGTACGACTTCTGGCTTTTTCTGCTTATGTGGTACTGAGGAATCGAACCCAGGGCCTCATGCATGCAAGGCAAGCACTGTATCACTGAGCCATCTTCCCAGCCCTCTAGTCAAATCTTTGTGTGTGTGTGTGTGTGTGTGTGTGTGTGTGTGCGTGCGCGCGCATGTGCGCACATGTACCAATCCTGGGGCTTGAACTCGGCCTGGGCACTGTCCCTGAGCTTCTTTTACTCAAGGTTACCAGTTGAACCCCAGCACCTTTTTTGGCTTTTTTCTGAGTACTGTAGTTTATTGAAGATAAGAGTCTCATGGACATTCCTGCCTGGGCTGGCTTTTGAACCGTGATTCTCAGATCTGGGCCTCCTGAATACCTAGGATTACAGGCATGAGCCACCAGTGCCCAGCCCTATTTTTAATTTCATTTGTGTTTATTATTATTATTGAGTTATAATATTCAAATACTGGGCAGATGCTGGTGGCTCACTCCAGTATCCTAACTACTCAAGAGGCTGAAATCTGAAGATTTGTAGTTCAAAGCCAGTGAAGTCAGAAAAGTATGAGAGACTTTTCAATTAACCAGCAAAAAAGACAGAAGTAGAGGTTAGGTTCAAGTAATAGAATGCCAGCCCATTAGAGAAAATGCCAAGTGTGAACTGAAGGCTCTGAGTTAGAAGTCTCAGTACCAGCACAAGAACAACAACAACAAAAAATTTAACCTCAAAAAACCAAATCAGTTCCTATTGACAAGTACAAAAGAAAAGGAAAAGAAAAGATTTTGTCTTCCTTGCTTCTAAGCTTTATTATGCAGATTCAAGGAATGTTTATTGCATAACATGCTCAAGTCAAGGAACAACATATTGCCCAGTTTCTCTGCTTTGAAATTTAGGACACACTAAAATTGTTAAATCCAATTTAAATAATAGTCACAATGACATTACCCTTTACAAATGCATGTACTAGAGTTAAGAGTGAATACTAGGGGAAAACCAGAATATTTTAGAATATGGCTTTATGAAATAAACTAAATAAAATAAATTTTTTTCGGTGGTGGGGCCTGAACTCTGGCACTGTCCCTGAGCTCTTCAGCTCAAGGCTAGAGCTCTACCACTTGAGCCACAGTGCCACTTCTGGCTTTTTCTGCTTATGTGGTACTGAGGAATGGAGCCCAGGGCCGCATACATGCAAGGCAAGCATGCTACCACTGAGCCACCTTCCCAGCCCAATGTATTTATTTTATAAGCTGTTCTGTTAAGTTATGAGCTTATATGAAAATAAAATCAGAACTAAAGACATAGTGACACAAATATAATGGATCTTCAAAACCTTTAAATTTTACTTCAGGTAGTACCATTTGATGCATTAGGTCCAGTTACTCTATTTTTTCTTTTGTTGCCTATACCTTTGGTGTCATCTAAGAAATTATTGTCAAATTCGGTGTTTTGAAGCTTTTGCCTTATGGTTTCTTCTAAGAGTTTTAATGCTGTTGTTCTTCTATTTAAGTTTTGATTTTTTTTTTTTTGGCCTATTGTGGGGCTTTAACCCTGGGCCAGGGGGCTGTACCTGAGCGCTCCACCACTTGAGCCACAAGGCCACTTTTGGTTTTCTGGTGGTTAATTGGAGATAAGAGTCTTACAGACTTCCCTGCTCTTAATTGAAGATAAGAGTCTTAAGGACTTTTCTGCCCAGGCTGGCTTTGAACTGCACCCCTCAGATCTCAGCCTCCTGAGTAGGTAGGATTACAGGTGTGAGCCACCAGTGCCTGAATTTTGAATTAATTTTTGTGTATAGTATTAGGCAAGGGTGCAACTTTATTCTTGCAACAACTTCATTCTTTTTTAATAGTTATTATAAAGGTCAATGTACAGAGGAATTACTGTTACTTAACTTAGGTAAAGAGGTACATTTCTTTTTGAACAATGTCATTCCTAACAACTTCGTTCTTGAACACCAGTGGCTGTCCTGCATTAATCAGCTGTCCTGTATTAGTCAGTTTGCATTATTGTAACAAAATACCTGAGACAATCAACTATTAAAAGAAAAATCTTATTTTGACTGAGAGTGTTGGAAAATTTCATTATGTAATGGCTAGGACCCATTGTTTTTAGGCCTGTGGCAAGTTTGCACATCTTGGCCAGGAATATATGGAGGAGTAAATTTCTTCACTTTATGGCTGAGTTGTGGACAAAAGATACCAAAATTCCACTTTCCTCTGTGTGTGGGGGTTGGGGAGAGAGAGAGAGAGAACTCTGGGGCTTAAAATCAAGGCCTTGTTATGCCTGAGCTTTTTTGCTCAAGGATATCACTCTACCACTTGAGCCACACCTTTATTTCTGACTTTTTGCTGGTTAATTGGAGATAAGAGTCTCATGGATTTGTCTGCCTATGCTGGATTTCCACTAGGACCCTCAGATCTCAGCCTCCTAAGAAGCTAGGATTATAGGTGTGAGCCACCAGTGCCTAGCTCCACAATTTCTTTTTTAGGACATACTCTCAGTGATCAGAAAACATCCCACTAGGTCCTGCATCTTAGTTTTTACCATTGTCCAACAGCACCAAACTGGAGACTAGATTCATACTGTCTTGTGGAAGTTTTTATGCCCCCAACGTGTCTTTGTCTGCATCTTCACGATCTGGAAGTACCATCGGTAGTCAGAGCACAGTTCCTGATATTCAGGGGACAAGATCTTTTTGCCAGACTGACTTTTGGGAAGCAGTATTAAGCTAGTCAACAGCATAGGCACAGCTGCCTGCCATGGGGGTGAGGGTGGCTAGCTTCTGTGCTAACAATTCAGACTGACTGAAATAACTGGAATTTACTTTCCAAGATTTACCCTGAAAGTTGCAAGCCTCCAGTAGACTCCAGAGTTCTGAAATAGCTACATCAGACAGACTCTTTTTATCATTGTTTGTTGTCTAGGTAGAAGAGAGATTCTTGGTGTTTCCCACTCCCCCATCTTCCCACAGTCCTTTCTCCTCGTGTTTGGTGGAGAAAACATAAATGTCTCCATACAAAGTGTCTTTATTTTCCCTCTCAAACTTCTACAGCAACTATAGCAAAGATATCCTATTTGGGAGTTAGGGCCCTATTGGGGTAGATATTTGAAGCAATGGCTGTTGGTTGTGCACTGTGGTAAAAAAAAAAAAAAAAAAAAAAAAAAAAAACCTTGAAGAGAATAAAGGCTTAACTATAATCTGAGACACAGCAGGTACAGAGATCTTTCTTTATTAATAATCTTTTGTTTCAGGGAAATTTTGTACCCCATTGTGACTGGACAAGATAAGACCTGAGATAGTTGAGGCAGAAGATGCTTTCTGATAGGAGATTAGAGGAAGAGAAGATGAGAGGTTGGGGTTAAAGTTGAACAGATCCTGTGGAGAGAGAAATGAGGCACAAAACTGCTGAGTAGACTTTATGCAGGACTCAAGAGATTTCTTTGGTTGGTAGTGTACTTTCTCAGTCAACATCTACATTATCATCATCTTTTTTCAGTTAATAAGAGTGAGGTGAGGTAGATTGATTTAGTAAACATTTTTAGATCAATTTTCTCATACATACCGGAGAAAGAGGAAGTATAAGTATATTAGAAATAAATGTTTCAGATTAATTTGTTCTATACCTGATTCTCTAACTTAATTTCAGACTGCAATCAAAGTATTCAGCCACATAAGGGCCAATCCTATTTCATCCTTATAAGAAGATAGGAAAACAAAGATAAAATGTAACATTTTGTAATTTTTATTGTTAAATATGTGTAAGAAACATTTTTTTGATCCTAAAGTATTAAGAGTTGCTGCTGAAGGAAAAATTATCAGCAGATAAATCTTCATAAAAGTCATGATTCAAAGTAGGTGAAAATAAGATTATTTTATCACAAAATCTCAACATGAAATCATTATTACATGCTTGTGTAGCAGTGAAGTTCCTAGGTGTTAAAAGTAAAATACAGATAGTTAATTGTCATGGACCCTTCAGGTATTATCGTTTATTTAAACATTCTCAGAGCTCTTTTCTGCTTATTGGGTTTATGATGCTGGTTAAATTCAGTACATCTGTTTTGTAAGAAGCCAAAGAGAATGTTTTTCCCTGCAAAAAAGAAGATGATAGTCTGTTTATCTAGGTCCTCCAAAAGCATTTCCTGCCAGGCAGTTGACATGGAGCGTTGGCACAATTTCAGGAAACTATTTGCTTCTGTTTATCCTTTTCAGATACAGCATCTCCTAGGAACTGAAATGAGGGCTCTCCTTCAGCTTTTTTCAAATTTTAGACGTTGACTTTATATGACACTCTGACATACTTGAGTAACAGAACTGCTTGTCTTTAAAAAGCTAATACAGGGCTTTGATTCCAAGATGGCGACGGGGCAGTAGGGAAACGCCACAGCTCTCTCCAACCAAAAAGAGAGTTCGAGTTCCAACCTTTAATCTCCCCAAGAGACCGACAACAACAAAAAGACGAACACTCAGAGAAAAACCAGAGGTGGAAAATAACAAAAAAAGAAAGAGAGGAAAAGAAGAATTTCAGAACAGAGAAGAGCGAAGACCCCTCCCCCAACCTTTACTGGCCGCGCGGCAGTGCGCCAAGCCGCCGGCCAGCCGGCCCGGCAGGGGCTGCCGGAGCCACAGAGACACAGGGGGCTGCTTGCAGATCACCAGGTACCGGATTGCAGAACAGCGGATCGCCAGGAACAGAGAAACCTACCAGCCGGGAGTCTCCAGGAGGATCCCACCCCACCCATCACTCTCCACCGGAGCGGAGAGGCTCCATCCCGCCAAAGCCGCCCGGCACCAGCAGCGCCACAAAGGGACCTGTCGCGATCGCAACGACCCGGCGGGGGGCCGCCCAACCCAGCCCGCAACCACCCCAACTGAACTCGGACTGCAACAACAACTGACGACCTACAGGGTGAGTACCCATCAGGGGACAGGGAATCCATCAAGGGAGACCAGAGCTGGAGGGAATCCCCAGACCCTGACCTAGATTCCCTACCCCAACACCCGGACCACAGGACCCACTAAAACTGGGAACTGTTCGAGAGCCCCACCAGCCGGTGGAGCACACTCTGCTGGCCAGGCCAGAGCAAGAGCGCCCCGGGAAGGGAGCTTAAATGCTCAAGCCAGGAACAGTGCCCCTGGGTCAAGACTACCAACAGTAGAAGAAATTTGAACTGTGTCCTCCAGGCTGCATAACCAAGGTGGTATACACATTAGCACAGGCCTAACGAGCGCGCTCCAGGCTGGGGCCGGAACCAGGCCAGGGGACCGGCGCCTGAACAAAGCAAAAAGGGTCAGAAGTGGGGCTGTGGCTCAAATGGTAGGGTGCCAGCCCTGAGCTGAAGAGCTGAGGGACAGCACCCAAACCTAGAGTTCAAGCCCACAACCAGCCCAAAACAAACAAAAACACATCAGGAGCCCATAGCAGACTCCAGTATTTGGGAGAGTGCATCCAGAGCATCTGATCTTCCCAAGAGCACCCGCAGGAGCAAACACAAGCAGTCTAGGCTGCTCAACCCTTCCAAAGGCGGGAATTGCTACAGCAGAGAGCTGAGAATCCTAAGTGAATAGCAGCTGGAAATAGGCTCCCAACAGAATCCAGATCAGACACAGACTCTCTCTACCAATAGAGAATCAGCAACCAAGCAAAGACAGACACACCAAAACAAGATTGAAGAGCAGTCTCCTGAACCCCCATGCGAAAATCACAGAGAAAAATCACAAGGTTTACCACTACCCAGGACAGCAAGCTCACCTCAAAAGCCAGCAGCCACGCAGGGGAGAGCCCCAGTGGGAGCAAAGCAGGAATGGAAGACAAAAACTACATCCAAGGGTTGCTGGAGGCAATGACTCAAGAAATAAAGCGAGAAATGGATCAGAAATTGAAAGAGCACAAGGATGAACTATCAAAAGATATACAGGATATCAAACAAAAATTGGATGCAAAAATAGAAGCTGCACAAACCTCAGTAAGAAGTGAGATAAACGCCAAATTAGAGGTAATGCATACTGATCTCACCTCATTGAGAGGTGAGATCAGTACTCTGAGAACCAACATTGAATCCATAAAGGGATCCATTTCCATCATGCAAACCACAATAGAAGCCACGGTCAACAGAGTGAATGAAATGGAAGGTAGAGTGTCAGATACAGAAGACAGAATACACCAACTGGACCAAAAAGTGACAGATATGGAAAAATCACTCAAATTAAACCAAAGGGAAATTCAAGAGCAAGCAGATAATGCTAAAAAATTTAACCTTCGCATAATCGGAGTGGACGAAGGTGAGGAATTCCAGAGCAAGGGAATGCAACACCTATTTAACAAGATAGTCAATGAAAATTTTCCCCACCTCAAAAACGACCATCTTAACTACATCACAAAAGCTTATCGAACACCCAACAAGCAAGATCCCAGGAGAAACACTTCTAGGCACATAATAGTAACAATGATGGATCTGAATAATAAGGAAACAATCCTGCATGCAGCAAAAATGAAGAAGGAGCTATACTACAACGGGAAAAAAATTAGAATCACTGCAGATCTCTCCACACAAACAATGAATGCAAGAAAAGCCTGGGAAAGCACCATACGAGCCCTGAGAGCCAATAACTGCCAACCCAGACTGATATACCCGGCAAAGCTAGCATTCACATTCGATGGAGAACTGAAAACTTTTAATAGCAAAGAAAAACTAAATGAATACATAAACATTAAGCCAGCATTACAAAGAATTCTAAGAGGGGGGACACAACCTGAAGAAAGCAACCAGGAACTGGGACCTGCCCCAAACAGGCATTACTCAAAGTCTAACTGAGCAAGCACAGGAGGAAAGGAAAGAAGAAAAACTTAGGAAAACGGAATGGCAGGGACAACAATGCATCTCTCTATACTTTCTCTTAATATAAATGGGCTGAATTCGCCAATTAAAAGAAAACGAACTGAGGACTGGATCAGAAAACAAGACCCATCCATCTGTTGCCTTCAGGAGACCCACCTCTCAGCCAAACATACAAACAAACTCAGAGTGAAGGGGTGGAAAAGGATCTACCAATCAAATTCCCCCAATAAGAAAGCAGGTGTAGCTATCCTGATATCTGACAAAATAAACTTTTCATTAAAATCAGTACAGAAAGACAAGGACGGACATTACATATTAATAAAGGGAACAATCCAAGAGGAGGATATAACCATCATCAACTTATATGCCCCAAATATCGGTGCACCCAGATATGTTAAACAAATGCTCTCAAACTTACAGAATAAAATAGATCCCAATACGATAATACTAGGAGACTTTAACACGCCACTCTCACCAAAGGACAGGTCTACCAACCAGAGGATTGGCAAAGAAGCTACCGAATTAAGTGAGGCCATACTTCAAGCGGAATTAACTGACATCTACCGAGTATTTCACCCTAAAACAACACAGTACACATTCTTCTCAGCAGCTCATGGAACTTTCTCCAAAATAGACCATATCATAGTTCATTCAAGGAACTTAAGCAAATACAAAGGGATCGACATAATCCCCTGTATCCTATCTGACCACAGTGGAATCAAGCTAGCTCTCAATAACAAAGCATACCGCAGAAATTTCTCTAATACATGGAAATTGAACAGCACACTCCTTAACAAGGCCTGGGTAACAGAAGAGATCAGAGAAGAAATAAAGCATTTCCTAGAACTCAATGAAAATGAAAACACCTCACAAAGAAACTTGTGGGACACAGCAAAAGCAGTCCTGAGGGGCAAATTTATTGCCCTCAGTGCCCACATCAAGAGAATGGAGACAGACCAAGTAAATAATCTCATGTTGCAACTAAAACAGCTAGAAAAACAAGAAAAAATGGGACCTAAAGCTACTAGACGAAGCCAGATAACCAAATTGAGAGCAGAGATTAACCAATTAGAAAATCAGAAAACCATAACCAAAATAAACCAAACAAAAAGCTGGTTCTTTGAAAAAATAAACAAAATTGATGGCCCGTTGGCAAGATTAATTAAAAAAAGAAGAGAGGAAACCCATATTAATAGGATTAGGGATGCCACGGGAAACATCACAACACGTACCCAAGATATCCAAACAATTCTAACAGACTACTTTCAAAAGCTATACTCTCTAAAGGAAGAAAATCTGGCGGAAATGGATGCATTTTTAGAGAAATACAAGTTACCCAAACTGAGCAAAGAAGAAGTTAACCAATTAAATAAGCCAATATCCTATAATGAGATACAGGAAGCTATCAAAAGTCTTCCAACAAAAAAAAGCCCAGGACCAGATGGATTCACAGCAGAATTCTATAAGACCTTTAAAGAAGAACTAATACCCATACTCCTCAAGCTCTTCAGAGAAACAGAGAAGGAGGGAGCTATCCCAAACTCATTCTACGAAGCCAATATCACACTCATCCCCAAACCAGGCAAAGACCCAACCAAAAAGGAGAATTACAGGCCAATCTCCTTGATGAACACAGATGCAAAGATCCTTAACAAGATTCTAGCTAACAGAATCCAGAAACACATAAAAAAAATAATACACTATGATCAGGTAGGCTTCATCCCAGAGACACAGGGATGGTTTAACATACGTAAGTCAATAAATGTAATCCAGCATATCAACAGAGCCAAGGTCAAGAATCACATGATTATCGCCACAGATGCAGAAAAGGCCTTTGATAAAATTCAACATTCATTCATGCTAAAAGCTCTGGAGAAAATAGGAATAGAAGGAACATTTCTAAAAACAATAAAAGCCATTTATGACAGACCAATAGCCAATATTATACTTAATGGGGAAAAGCTACAACCAATCCTCCTAAAAACAGGAACAAGGCAAGGATGTCCACTGTCTCCACTCCTCTTCAACATAGTCCTAGAACCCTTAGCCAGGGCAATAAGGCAAGAAAAAGACATTAAAGGGATCCGCATAGGGAAAGAAGAAGTGAAACTATCCCTTTTTGCAGACGACATGATACTATACCTCCACGATCCCAAAAACTCCATCCCCAAACTTTTAGAAATCATAAGTCACTTCGGCAAAATAGCAGGATACAAAATAAACCCACAAAAATCAGTTGCCTTCCTATACACTGATAACGCACAGGAAGAGAGGGAAATAAAGGGAGCAACCCCATTCACAATAACCTCCCAAAAAATAAAATATTTAGGAATTAACCTAACCAAAGATGTAAAAGAACTATTTAATGAGAACTATAAAAAGTTAAAGAAAGAAATTGCAGAAGACACTAGGAAATGGAAAGACCTCCCATGCTCCTGGATAGGCCGACTTAATATAGTAAAGATGGTGATACTTCCAAAATTAATATACAAATTCAATGCAATTCCTATTAAAATCCCAATGACGTACATCACTGAAATACAGAAAACAGTCCAAAAATTTATATGGAACAACAAAAGACCTAGAATAGCCAAAACAATTCTAGGGGATAAAGACAATATGGGAGGGCTATCCATGCCGAACTTCAAACTCTACTACAGAGCTATAATCACAAAGACAGCATGGTACTGGCACAAAAACAGACCCGAAGACCAATGGAACAGAATAGAAGATCCAGATATAAATCCACAGGCCTACAGCCAGCTGATATTCGACAAAGGAGCCAAAGACATACAATGGAAGAAACACAGCCTCTTCAACCGCTGGTGCTGGGAAAACTGGGCAGCCACATGCAGAAAACTAAAAGTGGACCCCAGCCTATCACCATGCACCAACATCAACTCAAAATGGATTAAAGACCTTAACATTAAACCTGAATCTCTGAAACTACTGCAGGACAGAGTAGGAGAGACACTTGAACTAATAGGCACAGGAAGGAACTTCCTGAACAGAGTCCCAGGGTCACAACAAGTTGGAGAGAGACTCGACAAATGGGACTACCTTAAAATAAAAAGCTTCTGCACAGCTAAATCTATCGCAACTAAGCTAGAAAGACAACCAACTAATTGGGAGAAAATATTTACCAGCAATATATCAGACAAGGGGTTAACATCCTGTATATACAGGGAACTCAAGAAACTAATCCCTCCCAAACCTAACAAACCAATTACTAAATGGGCAAGGGAACTAAAGAGGGACTTCTCAAATGAAGAAATAAAAATGGCAAAGAAACACATGAGGAAATGTTCATCATCCCTGGTGGTGAAGGAAATGCAAATAAAGACAACCCTGAGATACCACCTTACCCCAGTCAGAATGTCCCACATCCACAAATCAGCCAACGACAAATGCTGGAGGGGATGTGGAGAAAGAGGAACCCTATTACACTGCTGGTGGGAATGTACACTTATACAACCACTTTGGAAAGCAGTCTGGAGGGTCCTTAGAAAGCTAAAGATTGACCTCCCTTACGACCCAGTCATACCACTTCTAGGCATCTACCCTGAACAACAGGAACCAATATACAAGGACACGTGCACCTCCATGTTTATTGCAGCACTGTTCGCAATAGCTAGGATATGGAAACAACCTAGGTGCCCCACCACAGATGAATGGATCCAAAAATTGTGGTATCTATACACAATGGAATATTATGCAGCCATTAGAAATGACAAAATAATGGCATTTGCAGGGAAATGGATGGAGCTAGAAGGAATCATGTTGAGCGAGGTAAGCCAAGAACGAAGAGACAAACGGTACATGGTCTCCCTCATAAGTGGATGCTAAATCCAAAAGGTTAGTGATACGACAAAACTAACAGGACTTAAGAAACAAAGAACTCCCGCTCATCTGGTTGAACCACTACTAAATATCCTCATGCTGCTGATCACAAATATGGTATATAACATGTGAACACTGTTACATATTACAGACTGTGGTAGACAATTTGCTCCAGGGAAGTTAGAATGAACTTGTGACTTTGAAATTATGTAATCATTTAATCACAATCAAAAAAAAAAAAAAAAAAAAAAAAGAACCTCGGGGAAGGGAGGGAGGGAGGGGATGGTAGGGGGAAAACAATGGAGGGGGTAACAATGTTCAAGAGGAAGTGTACTCATAACCTCACTCATGTAACTGTGACCCTCTGTATAGTAGCTTTACAATAAAAATAAAAAAAAAAAAAAAAAGCTAATACATCTGTTTTAATAATTTGCTAGACAAAAAAAATCATAGCCTTAAAGTGGATTAATTTAAGAAAATTTACTGAGAAGAATATTCCTTTTTTGTAAAGTGGTTCAGATAAATCTCTTTTAAAAACTCAATACAATTGTATCTGAATGTATAAAACTAACACAGAATATCATCCACTTTTCTAATATCCTTTGCTATGAAAGAAAAGAAACTATCATTGAGTTTCTTCAGAAGAGTATTCTTTACTTAATTTATTTACAGTATTTTTCTTCTGATATACCATTTCTGGAATATGTTGTGAAGTGGTATAGATACTAAATTTGAAAACTGAATTATTGAAAATGTATAATCCTTTTATGGAATCAATTTGTTTCTATGTGTTCTTTGTAAGTTAGGAATGTAGAAGTGTGTTATAGCTTCATTGTTATCCCACAGGCATGTTATTTTAATTAGGTATAAATATATCTTTGAGAGAATGTGGAAGCAGATCTATTAATTTAAAGACAAGAAAACTGACATAAAAGTACAGAAACTTGATGTATATACTATAGTTGGTTGTAAGCAGCTTTGTATCCTCTCTGCATTATATTGTTAGGTAAACTAATCATTAATTAATTCATTTAATGATCTAACTGATTCTGCAAGAAATGTAAGTCCTGCTGGGAAGGTGGCTCAGTGGTAGAGCGCTTGCCTTGCATGCATGAGGCCCTGGGTTCGGTTCCTCAGCACCACATAAGCAAAAAGAAAAAAAGCCGGAAGTGGCGCTGTGGCTCAAGTGGTAGAGCGCTAGCCTTGAGCTGAAGAGCTGAGGGACAGCGCCCAGGCCCAGAGTTCAGGCCCCACGACCAGACCCAAAAAAAAAAAAAAGAAATGTAAGTCCTTTTAGTTACTTTTTTAGAATTTTAACTTTTTAAAAATTGTTATTGTAAAAGTGATGTACGAGGAGTTGCAGTTTCATAAGTCAGGTAATGAGTACATTTCTTCCTTAGTACTTTTGAACAACAACCTTAGTGAGGTCTCTCACTTTTTAATCTCCTTTCCTTCTCTTAGAGGTTCCAGGATTAGTTGGAAGTTCATGATTCTGGCCTTTGTACACTGAGACTGCAGGCTTCTCAGATGACTGGCTCCTTACCTTAAGGAATTAAGTCAGTGTAGCTTGCTACACTGATGAGAGTTCTGCCTTAGAGGTTAGGGTTAAATGAGCAAAAGATTAAGCAAATCCAATGTAACCACCAGGACCATGAACAAAAATTATTTTGGTTTTGTGATTTGGTGATTTTGGCTCATGACTTCTTACTTCTGCCTTGAAATGTCATTGCCTCCTGAACTTCCTGCCCTGTGACCATTTGATAATGAGTGACTGCCGTAATGCAGTTCTGTGAAGCAAACTCACCTTAATTTTTATACTATCTAGCTGTATAGTCTATAGGAAATAAAGAATAGGAAATTCAAAGACTAGGATGAAATGAGCAGGATGACTGTTAGTTAATAAATTAGCACTAGACTTTTTTCAGAGTTCTTTGCCTGTTAAGGAAAAGGCCTTTGATAAATTTGGGTGGAATATTGAATTAGAGGGACTGTGAGTGATTCAAGTAACTAAATGGGAGAAGGCAGGAGTGAGAGAGCCACTCCTGACACTGGCAACAAGCCTGACTCAGCTTTCAGATGTTAGGTGGAAGTCTAGAGACACAAGAGGGTCCTAGAAGTAAACCAAGGTATAAGGAAATTGTTATCCTTGCCAAGGAGTAGAACAGTCCTGGGAAGCACTGGAAATAGACTTGAGATGTTCATTCCTAGCTATTTGTTGTGCACACTAAACAATAGTTTATAAATATAATGCTTAAGTCAGCAAAAACATTCTTATTAATATAGTTTGAGTAAGTGAAATTTTGAAGATGATGGAACCTAATTGATAACTTCCTTACTATTTAACCTGTAGATAATCTCCTTTCTTAAAGTGCTCATTATGGTAGTGATTATGTAGAGAAAAAGCCTGTGATGAAAATGTGATATAAGATTGTGTTCTTTGTGGAGCAAGTTAAAACAAGCGGGTCTGTAAGCAATTATTATCTTCATCAAAATTCCTAGCTCTAATGTTTTGGCTTCAGCAGCCCAGCACGTATGCCTTCTCAAACAATTGGATGGATTTAAAACACTTAAGAGATGTTTGTGCTTATATCTTAACATAGCATCAGTTCAACAGGAAAAAGAAAAAAGAAAGAGGAAAGATTTGGCATTAAAGCCTACTTTGAAAAAGAAAATCGGACCAAAGTAAAGTAAACAAAAAACCCACAATATCCAATCGCTGCATGGGAATGAGTATTCTTTATTCAGCAGTCAGTGTCCTTCACAGCTGTGCTCCAGGAAAAGTTTACTCTGTGTGTGTGTGTGTGTGTGTGTGTGTGTGTGTGTGTGTCTGTTTTTCTTATTCCTCATTTAACTCCTTTGGAAAAAAATTTACAGAGTTGATATGACCATTGCTAAGATTTTTATAAGGGATCTCTTTTTGCTTTTTTTTTGAGGGGGGGGTTACCCTAAACAACAACAAAATGTGTTTTGTATTCTAAGGAAGCTTTCAGTTATCTCCTTGAGTGAGCAGATGATTTAAAATGGAATGAGCTTTTCAAAATTTGAACTTACACACTTACAAAAATGCCCTATGATGGAGGTAGGAAGGTGGCTCAGTGGTAGCATGCTTACCTGGCATGCATGAGGCCCTGGGCTCCATTCCTCAGCAACATATATGCAGAAAAAGCTGGAAGTGGGCACTGTGGCTCAAGTGGTAGAGCACTAGCCTTGAGCTGAAGAACTGAGGAACAGTGCCCAAGCCCAGAGTTCTGGCCCATGACTGACCAAATAAATAAATAAAAAGTCAAAACTGGGCTGGGAAGGTGGTTCAGTGGTAGAGTGCTTGCCTTGCATGCATGAGGCCCTGGGTTCTTTAGCACCACATAAGCAAAAAAGCCAGAAGTGGTGCTGTGGTTCTAGTGGTAGAGAGCTAGCCTTGAGCTGAAGAGCTCAGGGACAGGGTCCAGGCCCAGAGTTCAGGCTCACGACCACCACCACCACCAACAAAATGCCCTATGTGCTTTGGGATAATATTGGGTCTTTTTTTTTTTTCCCAGTCTTGGGCTTGAACTCCGGGCCTAGGAGCTGTCTCTGAGCTTCTTTTTGCTCAAGGCTAGCTACTTGAGCTACAACACTACTTCTGATTCTGTTTGTTGTTGTTGTTGGTCATGGGGCTTGAACTCTGGGCTTAGGAACTGGCCCTCAGCTCTCAGCTCAAAGCTAGTGCTCTACCACTTGAGCCACAGCGCCACTTCTGGTTTTCTAGTGGTTTATTGGAGATAAGAGTCTCACGGAGTTTCCTGCCCGGGTTGGCTTTGAACCATGATCCTCAGATCTCAGCCTCCTAAGTACCTAGGATTACGGGTGTGAGCCACTGGCCCCCAGCTTCTGGCTTTTTCTGAATAGTTTGCCAGGGCTATCTTCAAACTATGATCCTCAGCTCTCAGCCTCCTGAGTAGCTAGGATATAGGCGTGAGCCACTGCCATCCAGCTAAAATATTAGTAATTTTAGCCGGGTGCTGGTGGCTCACGCTTGTAATCCGAGCTACTAAGGAGGCTGAGATCTGAGGATCATAGTTCAAAGCCAGCCCAGGCAGGAAAGTCCATGAGACTCTTATCTCCAATAAACCACTAGAAACCGGAAGTGGCACTGTGGCTCAAGTGGTAGAACGCTTGCCTTGAGCTGAAGAGTTCAGGGACAGTGCCCAAACTCAGAGTTCAAGCCCCACAACCGGAAAAAAAAAATAATAACTTTAGCTGGGTACTGGTGGCTCACGCCTGTAATCCTAGCTACTCAGGAGGCTGAGCCTGAGGATCATGGTTCAAAGCCAGCCCAGGCAAGAAAACCCATGAGACTCTCATCTCCAATAAACCACCAGAAAACTGGAAGTGGCACTGTGGCGCAAGTGGTATACCGTTCACCTTGAGCTGAAGAGCTCAGGGACAGTGCCCAGGCCCAGAGTTCAAGCCCCATGACCGACAATAATAATAATAATAATAATAATCTTTTGAGATTAAAAATACCCGTAAGGCCCACTGTTGGTAGCTCATGCTGTTATCCTTTTTTTTTTTTTTTTTTTGACAGTCCTGGGGCTTGAACTCAGGGCCTGGGCACTGTCCCTGAGCTTCTTTTGCTCAAGGATAGCACTCTACCACTTGAGCCACAGCACTACTTTTGGCTTTTTCTGTTTATGTGGTATAGAATCCAGGACTTCATGCATATTAGGCAAGCACTCTACCACTAAGCCACATTCCCAGCCCTCAAGCCTCTTATCCTAACTGCCCAAGAGGCTGAGATCTGACGATTATGGTTTGAAGACAGCCAGGGTCGGAAACTTCATGAGACCTTTATCTCCATTTAGCACCAAAAAGCTGGAAATGAAACTCTGGTTCAAGTGGTAGAGTGCCAGCCTGTGTGGGAAAAAAAGTTCAGGGGCAATGCCCCTCAATTTCAAGCCCCAGTTCTGGCACAAAGAAAAAATAAAACCATAGGTACCAGGTGCCAGTAACTAATGTCTATAATCCTAACTACTCAGAAGTCTGAGATTTAAAGGATTGTAGCTCAAAGTCACACCAGGCAGAAAAGTCTGTGATACTTCATCTCCAAAAGCACCAGTAAAAAGTAGGCTGGAAGCAAAGGTCAAGTGATAAGTACCTGGTAAGCAAGCAAGATGAGCAAGCAAAAGGCTCTGAGTTCAAATCTCAGTACTACCCCGAAACAACTACTACAAACAACTACAAAATAGGTGTATTTTGAAACATTTTTTCCTAGCCGGTTATGTCTCTGGTTATCTTATATGCTTAATTAAAAATTGCATTGCAGCTGGAACTGGTGGCTCATGCCTGTAATCCTAGATACTCAGGAAGCTGAGACCTGAGGATCACAGTTCAAAGCCAGCCCAGACAGGAAAGTTTGTAACTAAAACTCCCCAAAAAGCTGGAGGTAGAACTGTGGCTCAAGAGGTAGAGCTGTGTAGAGTGCTAGTCTTGAGCAAGAGAAGCTCAGGGATAGCTCCCAGGCCCTGAGTTCAAGCCCCACGACTGGCACCAATAAAAGGAAAAATTGTTGCTGGGCACCAGTGGCTCACGCCTGTAATCCTAGCTACTCAGGAGACTGAGATCTGAGGATTGCTGTTCAAAGCCAGTCTCGGCAGGAGAGTCTGTGAGACTCTCATCTCCAATTAACCACCAGAAAACCGGAAGTGGTGCTATGGCTCAAGTGGTAGAGTGCTATCCTTGAGCTGAAGAGCTCAGGGACAGTGCCAGGCCCAGAGTTCAAGACCCTTTACCCACATACACACAGAAAGAAAGAAAGAAAGGAAGGAAGGAAGGAAGGAAGGAAGAAAGGAAGGGAAAAATTGTATTGCAAGTATTTGCATTGTACATTAATGAAATTACTGTAACAAAATAGCTCTTTATTTAGTCTCAATATTTGCTAGACATTAAACAAGGAGTTTGTACTAAGAGAAAGGTGAATAGCCCATGTCTCCAAGAGGTAGGGCCTAGCAGGGTTCACAGATTAGGTCATGGTTCACAGTCCTTGTTCACAAGTGTTTGGGACTGTGAGCTGAGCCTTGGAATAAATTATAGACTGATTTATTCTGCCTGGGGTGGCAGGAAGAAATCAGAGAAAATTTGAATCAAGAGGTGACATTAGAGTTAAGCTTAACAGAGATGTTAACTTTCTTGTTATCTGAGAATGACAAGTTGTTTATGATTGAGGCACAGAAGGCCTGAAGGCAACAATGTGATGTAAAGTTTGAAGTGTCTCTGGAATATCCATCTGTAAACACCCTGTAGGTAAATTGGAAGCTCAGGTCTAGAACTTACAAGTGAAAGGTTAAAGCTAGAGATAATTTTCCCCCCAGTCCTGAGGCTTGAACTCAGGGCCTAGGCACTGTCCCTGAGCTTCTTTTGCTCAAGGATAGCACTCTACACTTGAGACACAGTGTCACTTCTGGCCTTTTCTGTTTATATGGTCCTGAGGAAATGAATTCAGGGTTTCATGCATGCTAGGCCAGCACTCTACCACTAAGCCACATTCCCAGCCCTAGAGAGAATATTTTCACAATACTAATATATCTAATTGAACCATACAGTCAGGTAAAATGCCTAGAGAAAGACTGTACATAGAAAAAAGCCCAAAAGAAAATTTTACACTTAAAAGGTATGCAAAAGAGGCAGTAATGAAAGGCATTGTAAAAGAAGGGCCATAAAAGCCAGGCATTGTTGGCTTATACTGTATTTCTCAGCTTATTAGGAGGCTGAGAATGGGAGGATCATATTTAGAGGCCATCTGGGGCAGTTAAGTTTGCAAGACCCCTTTTCAGCCCATAATTGGGTGTGATGTTGGGAGCTATGTCATAAGCTATGTAGGAGGCTGAAATTGGGAGAAGTGGGATTCCAGGTCACCCTGAACAGAGATGAAGATTCCATCTCAATAAGAGGGAGGCTGGATGGAGTGGCTGGCACCCTGTCATCCTAGTGACAGGAAGCCTAAAGTAGATAGATTGGGACCCAGGGAAGTCCTTTGCAGAGACTGAGATCCTGTCTCAAAACTACCCAGCATAAACAGGGCTGGAGACATGACTCAGTGGTAGAGCACCTGTCTAGCAAGCCTGAGTTCTAGAGGACAAACCCTAGTCCTGTCTAAAAAAAAAGAAGAAAGACAGAAAGAGAGTAAGGAAAGAAGAAGGAAGGAAGGAGAGTGTCAGAGAGATAGGAGAGGTTGATAGTGATGCTAGAAGCACAGAGAAAAGTCAGAAGCTGTAGGATGTAGAAAAGTCAGAATTTGTAGAAAAAGGAAACAAGAGCAAGAAAGCATTTGATAACTAATTTTAAAATGGATTAAATTGGGAGGGAACAGTCACATGATTTTCTATGAAGTAGAACAAAAAGATAGAGAACTAGACAATGAGATCAGTCAAAGAAGTACAACATATAGACAATAGGAATTCTACAAAGAGAAATTAGAGAAAATACAAAGGATAACATTTATCAGAGATAATGTAGGACCATGCATTGGACAAAAGGACTCAAGCTTCCAGATTAAAAAGACCTTTTTAAGTGCCTTAGGACATGTTTGAAAGAGAACCCATATCCAGGCACATTCTATGACATTTCAAAGAAAGATCCAACAAGCTTCCAAACACAAAAACATATTCTATTCCTTCCTGCAATAGTAGAAAGTATGTAAACATATGAAAATTGGAATTGAAAATAATTTTTACTTATAATTCTTTACCTAGCCAAACTATCAATTCTTTCGGGGACTATACTAACATCACTTTCAGCCAGAAAAAGGAGCAAGAAATTTACCTCCAATACATCCTGTCTCAGAAAACCACAGGAGGAATTATTGTCAATAAGTGATTTATTTGTTTTAGGGTTTCTATGACAGAAATCTAAACGTCCTAGCAAGTCCATTTAGTAAATAACACTTGGTAGTAAAGTACAGACATACTTGAGCTCTAACGTGACAGCTCCCAATGCATCTGTAACTTAGGCTTTTCCAGCATGAAAAAAAAGTCTTGACTATTCAAGTCTTAAATACTTGAAAGTTGAGTGAGGAATATAGAAGCAACTAAGGACAGTATGGAATGCCGTTTATCCTAAAAGAAAAGGAAGGAAAGGAGGAAATTAGAGTTGTTGGCTTTCCAAGGAACAGAAGATGTCTCTGTCCTCTCTCCCTGGTGTTCCAATTATGTTTCCTAGCATAAGACAAATGTCAGTGAAGGTTACACATGGGATTTGTCCCAGTAATGCATGAGTGAATCAATAACTGTGAGATCTCACATCAGTAGAATGAAGGATTAAAAACCATCTGATCCTCACCATATGATCCATTTATAAAAATAACTTTTTTTTTACCTGGGTGCCAGTGGCTCACTCCTGTAATCCTAGCTACTCAGGAGGCTGAGATCTGAGGATTGCAGTTCAAAGTGAGCCTGGACAAGAAAAGCAGTGAAACTCTTTTTTTTTTTTTGGTCCCGGTCTTGGGGCCTGAACTCTGTGCCTGGGCGCTGTCCCTCAGCTCTTCAGCTCAAGGCTAGCGCTCTACCACTTGAGCCACAGCGCCACTTCCGTCTTTTTTTCTTTTTGCTTATGTGGTGCTGAGGAATCGAACCCAGGCATGCAAGGCAAGCGCTCTACCACTGAGCCACCTTCCCAGCCCCCGTGGTGAAACTTTATCTCCAATAAACCACCAGAAAACGAGAAGTGGCACTGTGGCTCAAGTGTCGGAGTGCTAGCCTTGAGCTGAAGAGCTGAGGGACAGCACCCAGGTCCAGAGTTCAAGCCCCATGACTAACAACAAAATAAATAAATAAAAATAAAGAAATAAATAAATAACTATATGGCAAGCCATGCCTACATCATACTGAATGGTGAGAAGTGAAATGGTCTCTAAAAACAGGGCAAGGCATGAGGTAAATGCTAAACTGATATAAATAATGAGGATGAGGAGAAAAGGTAGCACTCATATACTGTTGGTAGGAATGTAAATGATGGAATTTATAATTACTATAAGTCACAAAACCTGTGCACCTTATACCAAGGTTCTAGAAAACAGTATGGAAGTTCCTTTAAAAATAGAAACAGAACTTCCCTATTCAGTAACCTCAATACTGGTTATATATATCCAAAGGAAGTGAATTCATGTCATGAGACATCTGCACTCATATGTTTACTACATTCATTCACAATGGCAAAGGTATGTAATCAAGCTAGGCATCCATGGACAGCTGAGTGGATGAAGAAAATGTATTCTGTAAACATAGGGCAGCACTATTCAGCCTATTAGAAGAACAAAATATTATCATTTGCAGCAACATAGAACCAGACACCATTATATTAAGTGAAACAAGCCAGGCACAGAAAAAGACTGCATGTTCTGATTTGCATGTGGAAGCTAATATTGATTGTCATGGAGAGAAAAGAATGGTTACTACAGCCCCTGGCAGGGGCAGAAAGAGGCTGGCTGCAGGGTACATGGTGAAGCTGGGTAGGAGTAGGAGGAATAACGTCCATTTTTTTTCTTTTAGCACAGTAAGATAATGATTGTTGGCAATAGTTAGTAAAAGCTAGTAGAGAAGATTTTGAATGTTCTGAATATGAAGAAATGATTGCCCTGATCTGATCATTACACATTATATCCAAATATTGAATCCACTCTCTACCCTATAAATATGTACAATTTCTATACTTCAATTATTATAACATACATACATATATATATGTGAATTTTAAAAGCCCCATCTTGTTTACATGCTCTGCCATACTCTCTTGCCCTTCTTTCATGGGACAATGCAGCATGAAGGTCATCACTGGATGTTGGCACCTTGATACTGAACTTCCCAGCTAGACAACTGTGAGAAATGAAATCCTTTACTTTATAAATTATCTAATCTCAGGGTTGTTTTTGTTTATGTTTTTTGTTTTTGTCAGTTGAAAGGCTTGAACTCAGGGCTGAGTGCTGTTCTTGAGCTCTTTAGTTTAAAGATAGTACTCTACCTCTTTGAGCTACAGCTCCACTTACAGTTTTCTGGTGGTTAATTGGAGATAAGAGTCTCACTAGACTTTCCTGCTCAGGCAGGCTTTGAACTGCTGTCCTCAGATCTTAACCTCCTGAGTAAGATTACAGGCAAGAGCCAACAGTGCTCTGCTAATCTCAGGTAGTGACACAGAACAAACTAACACCTCCATTAAGCAGTTACTTCCTACCTCTTCCTCCTTGAGGTAGAGATTTTATCTTCAATTAACCAGCAAAAGTCTAGAAATGAAAATGTGACTTGAGGTAGAACATCAGCCATGAGTAAGAAAGTAGAGCTAGTACTAAGACCCTGAGTTCAGTACAGTTTGAAGTAACAATGTCAAAATTTAGTTTGAGCCAGGCACTGGTGGCTCATGCCTGTAATCCTAATTACTCAGGAGGCTGAGATCTGAGGATAATGGTTTGAAGCCAGCCTGGGCAGGAAAGTCTGTGAGACTCTTTATCTCCACTTATCTACCAGAAAACTGGAAGTGGAGCTATGGCTCAAAGTGGTAGAGCACTAGCCTTGAGCTAAAAAAGCTCAGGGACAGTGCCCAGGCCCTGAGTTCAAGCCCCATGACCAACCATCCCCCAAAACAAAACAAAACAAAACAATTAGTTTGAGGGCTGGGATTGTGGATTAGTGGTAGAGTGCTTGCCTTGAGCACAAGAAGCTCAGGGATAGTGCCTGGGCCCTGAGTTCAAGTCCTAGGAATGGCAAAAAATAAAAAATACAAAAATCAATGAATAAATAAATTAGTTTTAACCCATGCAATTTGGAGTACTTGGTTTTCTATTCCTGGAATTTTTAAAGTTAAGTAGTTTTTAATTAGATATACACTTAGTTATTGTAGATTACAACTGATAGTTTTTCAGTGGCCTATTAGTGCTACTATATTTGTATAACAAAACATGCTGGAACAAAACAGACTGGAGCCGGGTGCTGGTGGCTCACGCCTGTAGTCCTAGCTACTGAGGAGGCTGAGATCTGAAGATCATGGTTCAAAGCCAACTTGGACAGGAAAGTCTGTGAGACTCTTATCTCCAATTAACCACCAGAAAACTGGAAGTAGCGCTGTGGTTCAAGCAGTAGAGCGCTAGCCTTGAGCTGAAGAGGGATAGCACCCAGGCCCAGAGTTCAAGCCCCATGACTGATTAAAAAAAAAAAAAAAAAAAGCCGAATCCTCAAAGATCTATTCAATATTTTGTTAAACTTTGTTTAGGCTTTATTTGATAGGAATTATTATTATTTTATTTTTGTTGGTCGTGGGGCTTGAACTCTGGGCCTGGGTGCTGTCCCTCAGCTAGAGTGCTTTACCGCTTGAGCCACAGTACTACTTCCAGTTTTCTAGTGGTTAATTGGAGGTAAGAGTCTCATGGACTTTCCTGCCCAGGTTGGCTTTGAACCGTGAGTCTCAGACCTCAGCCTCCTGAGTAGCTAGGATTACAGGCGTGAACCACCGGGCCCAGGCGGAATTATTTTTTTAGTTAAAACTTAGTATTGGTTCATACCTCTAATCCTAGCTACTTAGGAGGCTGATATCAGAGGATAATGGCTTGAAGCCAGCCCCAGCAGAAAAGTCTGTTAAGACTCCAAATAACTAGAAAAGCTAAGCTGGAGGCATGGCTCAAGTAGTAGAATACCAGCTGAGCAAGCAAACTGAGAGTTCAAGATCCTGAATTCAAACTCTGATACTAGCAAATTTCCTTATAGAAGTAGCCTGTAAAGATGGTTGTCTAAATAAGTTAGTTATTGTGAAGGAAAGAACTATAATATATTCCAATTCATATAATATAAGCTTGATTCTTTGACTTTTGTTTAAGAAATTTACTTTATGTAGAACTAACCAAGTAAGGATCCTAGAATGTAGTTTTTCTCAACTTTGGAGATTCTAAGTCAGTAAGTCTAGAATTGGAGGTTAAGAATCTGTATCTCTAATAAATTCTTAGATAATTCTAATTTAGGAACCAGAGATTTTGCATAGGCCACTATGCTTTATTGAGTGCAAAAAGTAGTCATGGGGGTTCATGTTGTCTACTTAGTTGCATTATGTTTGCCTTTTGAGAGGCTTAGAAAAAAATATAAAAGCCAAAGAGATGACAAGGTCAACAGTTCCTTTGCACTTGTGATAACTATTTCTGAATATGTGAGGATTCAGAGATTACAGGTTCTAGATATCTGATGCCAAAATTGGCCCAAAGTCTTAAAATAACTGGGAACAGAAGTGATGGAGACAACAAGGGCTGGGAAGAATTGAAGATGAAAAATTATGAATTTTGGTTGCTGCAAGGGTTGTAGAGAGCTAAGGGGCAAAGAGTTAGTTTTAGGGCTGAGAGCTGTTGTCAAGGCTTGAGGATATGAGGAGTTTAGACTCAAGAGCTACAAGGCTTAGAGTCTTAACACCTAAGGCCTGTACACTAAATGTGTTCCATCTTGCTTGTTCGTTCTTATCCATTGTTGCAGCCCATTGGAAGATTACAATAGCAGAAGAGTGCCTAGGGCTGCTAGTGGTTAAGGCCCAGAGCAAGAAGCCTCCAATCTGAGAATTTAGAGCCATACTCTCTGGCTTTCAAAGCCTGTAGCAACAAGCCCCTAGTTCCCAGCATGTGGAGCTATACGCCTCTGGGTCTGCAAGTCCAGCTGGTAGGCCTTAGGCACCCAAGAGCTGGCACTGTCAGCATTAGAAGATCCTTTCTTTGGCTACCCAGGATGCCTGTCCAGGTAAAGCAAAAAAAAAAAAAAAAAAAAAAGTTAAAAAAAGAAAAAAAAGGTTGTTTGGAAACATTTGGTGCCCCCCAAAATTAAAGGTCATCTTGACCAATCACTTTTTGCAGTTGCATGCCTCAGAGAACTATGGTTGTTTGGATCATAAGGTATTAATAAATTCCCATTGCCTATTTAATGACCACATGTAATATTACAGGTAGATTACCTAGGCAGAGTATTAAAGTTGAAAACCTGAAAGTCTTATTAGAAAATTGTAAGCCCACTGTCTTTGAAAATACAAAACAAAACAAACAACAGCCAGAACAGAAATCCATGAGCCTGAAAGCCCAGACAACTCACGATGCTTAAGTGCAGGATTCAAAATAGCAAAAGGAAGTAAAGCCCCTTTCTGTGATGTCAAGTTCTATTTTAGTATGTAATAAAACAGTTGAATTTTAAGTCCTTCAAAGTTAAAATATTAAACAGACCCTTTCTATAAGATGCATTGCCAGGCATCTGCATGGAATATAAGCATGTAATCAGGGTATATTGTACTTCTCTACACAAAGAGAACCGAAGCTACTGCTTCTAAAGATTAGGAAACTTTCATTAGCCTGACAGAAGACAGTACAGAGGAAATGGCTTGGGGGCGGAGGAGAAGTATGAGAGAGGATGAAAGGAACAGTATCCATGCTATCCAAATTAGAGTCAGGATGTTTATGCTCAAATCTTGACTTGGCTCTATGTTGAGGATACTGAATAATGGGACATGGGAAAATGTATCTCTGAAGTTCCTAAATTAAGCATTAAATATATCACATTCTTTCCGAAGTGCTCCATATTTTCAGCAGTTTCTGTGTGTTCTTGAATATATATTGTGATTAAAATCCTCAGCTGACTAATAATGCTAATGATCCTTTCCTCCTCCCCTCTCCTATTACTAGTATCCTCCCTAAAGCTGTAATTTTTTTTAACAATTTTAGTTCCAAGATTGGGACTTGAACTTGGTACTTGCCACTTTTGCTCACTGGCTAGCATTGTACCAACTGAACCATGCCTCCAACCCCTAAAGCTGTAATTTCATTCTGTTGTTTGCAAATCACATACCTTTAGAGGACTGAAATTAATGGGGAATATTTTCATTTATCATACATTTTTTCTCATATGCAGACTCACACACACACGCATATACAATATACTTATTTACATCTATGTAAAATTTTTTAGTCCAGCATAAAATTAACATTAATGGTTATATGACAGGAGCTTAGACTCAATACTATATTTAGAAAACTTAAGATATATTAATTTTCTTTCTGAAAGAGCAGAGCTAATGATTTTTCTTAGGAATGAAAAAAGCTCCAGGCATACTTTGCAAATGGAACTGTGAACAAAAGGAACTATTTGTATCTCATTATTGCTTCAGCATATGGTGGAGGCAGCAACAGCAGCAGCAGCTGTGGTCAAAGATGAAAATAATTAATGTTCTGGGTATGAATAGAGGAAAATCTTGATGCCTTCTGTTGAATTGGCTTTCTTTACAGATGTCATTCATAAGAGAAACAGAACTTTAATAGAAGTTCTAATAGTTTTGGAAGCAGGAAACTTTACCTCCTATTGGGGGTGTAGCTTGGGGGTGGAACTTGAGCTTAGCTTGTTTGTCATCTTGGCTCAGTCCCTAACACCAAACAAACAAACAACAAAGAAAGCTCCTACCCAGTTTAGGGAGCTACAGGTGGGATTTGTCTGGAATGTTGTTAAATTCTGTGATGAACTGGAGTTTGTTCTGTGTTGGTAGCAGAATCACTGTAATTTGGAGATTGGGAAAGATTGGGAAGGTGAGTCCATCTGAATATGACCCAATTCCCCTCAGAGGCTGACATATGTCTGAACTAGAGTAGAAACTCACTGTTGGATTTTTGAGTTTAGAGGAAAACTTATTCTGACTTGCCTAGTTTCAGATTGTCCTATGTGCTTTCTGGTGTGCCTCATCAATAGCTGAAATCTTGGGTTTTCCTAATGTAGGGCCAATAGTCCAATTTATTAGAAATTGTTTTATTTTTTTTCAAACAGAGGCAACTGTGTTATCCTGCAGATAAGGTCTGCTAAAAAGGCTAAACATATTCTCTATTTTGGACACAAGGAGTCAATACTAGTAATTCATATGTACTATCTTTTTTTTTTTTTTCTTGGCAAAGGAACAATAGACTTTATCAGTTTGGTTCTTGCCACTATTTGTGTTTGATCACGAACAAGTTAAATTATTTCCAGGATGAATTTCAAACTATTCATTATTTTTGATGCTTGTCCTGCAGCTGAGTAAATACCTCTTCAGGATATGTGACAATGGAATTGGCTTGGGTTTGGAAAATATGTGTTGGCTTTAGGGTATACTTATGAGCATCCATACACATTGTTTTCTTTGATATGCAACTATTCAATGTAAACTCATATAGTGTGTGTGTGTGTGTGTGTGTGTGTGTGTGTATAAAACAGACCCTCATGCATGCCAGGCAAGTGCTGTACCACTGAGCCACACTCCCAGCCCTAAGATCTTAATGTTTAAATTCTGAATTTCGAAAGTCAATTTTTAAAAAAAATTGTTCCTCAGCAGATTGGTTCATTTCAATACCAAGGTCTACTTAGATTGATTTATGGGAAGAGAAACTGGGTTACTTGGCTTCCTAACATCCCCCCCTCTATGTATGCATGCGTTTGGCCTTTGATTGACATGATTCTTTCCCAGGTGGATTGTTAAGAGTGGGTTAGTGATGTCCTTCAGATGTCCACTAACAAGTCACAGACTCCCACTCTAGTATCCCATTGCTTCATTATCGAACGACACTTGTTTCTGTTTTCCGGGGGGCGGGGTGGGTTGCACGTCGGTGGAGTCTTTGAAAGGAATTCTCAGAATGCTTGTTCTGGGAGCTTTGGGTCCAGCTGGGATCCTCGGAGCCCGGTGCCTTCTGAACGCCGCCACCGGCGGCCGTGCCCCAGGTAGCTGGTCCTAACGTTGTTTGGGTTTAGTAGGGCGCCTCAAGGCCGACTGGAGTCGGGAGAGCAGGAGGAGCGCGTCGGTTTGTTTGAAGGCAGGCGGGCCGTCCAGGCAGCTTTTCCCAGACGCTCCCAGCTCCGGCTTTTCATGCATACCAGCGGAGCCGCTTTTTTCCCTCAGTGATTGAAACCATCTGGACGGCGGAGAGGGGGGGGGGTGTCACGTGTGTATGAGAAAATGACATAAAGTTTCAGACCCCCTTGTGCTTTGCTCTCAGACAACTCTCGGTCGGATGGTGCCGAGGTGAGGGGCCCGTCCCGTTGGAGGGCCGACTGCCCATGCTGACCTCCCTGCCCCCGCCCCCGCTCCCTCCGCGCACCCGGCTCCCCGCCCCCGCCGGGTTCCAGCAGCCCACCCTCCGGGTCTTGGGTGGAGGCACACATCCTCCACGCCCCCCTCCCCTCTCCCCCTGCAGCCGGGCCGCAGCCCGGGGCGCGGATGCCGGCCCGCCGCCCGCCCTCTCTGCGGGAGCGGCTCCTCCTCCCGGCTGCGCGGCTCCCAGAGAGCTGGGTCTGCGCCGAGCGCCCGGCCTGGCCGCGGAGCGCAGAGGTGAGCGCCTCCCGCCCGCCGCGCCGCGCCGCGGGGAAGTCGCCCGCCGGGCCCCGGGTGCCCGTGCTCCCCGCCGGGGTGGCGGGCACAGGGGGGGCGCGGGTTCCGGCGTGTCGCCACCCGCCCCGCCCCGGCACGCCGAACCTTTTCCCGCTATTCCCGACTCGTTCCCTGGCGGGGTTCCGGCCGCGTGAGTACGTGCCAAGGAGACCGCGGGGAGCGCAGAGCGGCTCCCCGGGGCCGGCGGGGTCTGCCCTGGGTCGGGGCCAGCCCAGCCTTCCGGCCCGGCTGGGATCGCGCGGTGGGGGGCGGGGAACCTGGCGGCGAGGGTCTGGGGCCGGGGCGGCTGCGGGAGCCGGATCTGAGCGGATCCCGGGGCGGCCGGGGAGTGGGGTCCGCACGCCGCCACCGCCCCAACCGCCCTTACCTGGAGCCGCCCTGGCTCGGGTGCGGGCTCTCCGGACGACGCTCCAGCACACACAGGCACTTACTCAGACTCACCGACTCAAACAAAGGAAAATTAACTTCAACCGGTTCAACTTCCATTTTTGCCCTTGTTCCGTGGTGTGCCAGGTACCAAAGGTGTCCCCCCCGACCCCCAAGTGACTGAGAAGGAATCACACTTCAGCCAATTTAGGCTGCCTTAAAGCTCTAGTAATCTAGTAACGAGTAGAGGTCAAGGGACTGAACGTTATCCAGTGTTTATAACGAGGCAATATTGCATTTTTCTGGAATTTTTGGATGAACAATTTATAAAATTAACTGCTTCACTGAGATGATTAGTGCTGCCATAGATCAACTTAAGATTTCATTCTCATCCCAGTGTTACTGCTGTGTGGACAGCAGGTTTGGGGACTGGTGGGTGGGAGAGGTCGTTATCCCGTCTCCAAGGTTTCCAGCCATTTATTATATATGCACGGAATTCAATCTGGTTCATCTTTGGCTAGGACCACAAACACAAAACACAAGTGATTGCATTATTGCTTTGTTTTATTTTCTACAAGTTTGTTTTTCAGAAGGTGAATGAATCCCTTCGTTGTGTATTTCTCCCCAGAAATAGGGGTTTCTAAACGATCAGAAGTAGTCTAGATTCCAGAAAAACTAATCAAGGATAGATACTGAATGCCCATTCGTTTCTGTCTCCCATGCTGAATTAGGAAGAGACCCAACACTCAAGAACCAGTGGAAAGCATGAAGTGAAGCAAAACCTTCTGGATTGTGGGGGGCTGGCAGAGAGTTCCCAGGTGACTAACACACACTTAGTCTGGTTTTTTATTTACCCAGAAAATACTACCTCTGGGGAAACTCTCCAATATATGTGGGAAATTTGTTCAGAGTATGTTATTATTCCTTAATTGGGTCAGAAGGGAACTCATTTAGGGCAGAGAATTCCAAGGCAACTTTTATCTTCAGTCTTTTATATTGAACACCTAGGTGGTGATTGGTTAGATGTTCGATAAAATCCTTGCTCTTCAGTTTGTGGACTTGTTGAGGAAAGAGGCGTGACATGTCAGAGAATTCTTAATTGAGTTATAGAAGCTCTAGGAGAAAATTATTATGATTTAGGATGGCTTTTAAAAAGAGACATTTGAGTGGGTAATGAAGTGTGGCTGTGAAAAATGATAGAGTTCTGGGGAGACTTGTCAGAGGACAAGAATAGGTCATTTGGATGGAAGCTAGGCAGAGCAGTGCCTAATCTCTGGCATCAACTGAAGTGGATATTATTCCTCTTGTTTAAAAGAGAGAAGAGCAGAAAGATAAGTAGCCTGCTCAACAGGACACAGTAATAAGTGGCAGAGCTGGGATTCCATGCCTGGTTGGCTGGCTTGGCTTGTGCATCCACAGCTGCCTTCCACAGAGAACAGTGGGAGGTCCAGCTGAAACCCACTGTGGTCAGCTTGAATTCTGGCTCAGGGGCTGGAACTTTATCCCATGGACAGCTTCTTGCTTTGAAAGAGTTTTGAGAAAAGGAATGATGGTCAAAGCAGTGTTTTTAGACTACTGTGACATTTGTGTACAGGAATGTGGTGTGTAAATCCCAACTCATAGGCGAGTTGAATTTTTAATTAGGAGGTTAAAAAGGGAATGTAGCCAAGATATCTTGAGTGCTTCAGTTTCTCCCCTGCTAACAGTACCTGCAGTAAATAGCTTGGTTCACTGGGTAAGAACTAGTTGCACTGACCACAGGGCTGCTGGGGACAGGAAAAGAGCAGAATGTTAGCAGAAGAATTGAAATGGAATGTGTATGTGGAATAACACGACTGGTGGCTTGTCCTTTATGTTCTCCACATGTTTCGCAATGCTCTGGTGAATGCTTTTTTTTCTTTAACAACCACCCTGAGAGGAAGATCAATGGCTGTAATTTGTTTAAGAGCCTTTCCTTGCCTAAACCTTTTATTTAAGTTGAGATGCTCTCCTTCCCCACCTTTTCTTATGTTTTAACAGTGATGAATTTAAAAACTTGGTGGGTAGAAATAAATTGAGATCCCCTTGTTAATAATGAAATCAATTTAGATAAAAATATACATTTCTTTTGCTCTTTGTTATGGGAGAGTAGGAAGTCTTTGGGTAATTACTGTGTGGGAATTTAGAAGGGGTATCTGAACTGTCATTATTTAGAGATGGGCAAACTCTTCCATCTTGTCACACTTCATACTAGTGGATTGTATTGTTCATGTATCCAGCTAGGAAGCTTGCTTACTGGGCTATTGAATTCCCAAATTTATTGCCAAGCCCTTTGATTCTTTAGGGATAATGGACACAGGAAGGGTGGCAGTGGGTGGAGCTAGTCTGCTGGAATACTTTGACACTTTGATTACAATCTGTTTTTTTTTTTTTTTTTTTTTTTTGCTGCTTTTTGTGGAGCCTGTAGCTCTGTTCTTCTGAACTTCTTAATGTTCTGAAGACTTGGTTTCTAGGCCACAATAAGGTATCAGGTGGTTGCAAAATAAAAGGATGTCAGGCCTTACAGAAGTAAACTTTTACTAAAGTAAAACTAGGTAAGTTTTAGTTAAATGCGAAGGTTAACCTTTTTTATTTTTTATTTTTATTGTGTTTGTATGTATGTATGTATATATGTATGTATGTATGTATTTTTTGTGCTGGTTCTGGAGCTTGAATTTAGGGCTTGGGTGCTGTCCCTGAGTTGTTTTTGCTCAAGACTAGCACTCTACCTCTTGAGCTGTAGCTTCACTTTCAGCTTTTTAGTGGTTAATGGCAGATCAGAGTCTCACTGACTTTTCTGCCTGGGCTGGCTTTGAACCATGAGTCGCAGATCTCAGCCTCCTGAGTAGTTAGGATTACAGGCATGAGTCACTGGTATCAGGCAGCCTTTTTTTAGTTTTTTAAAAAGAAATAGAATCGAAGTATGTTCAGATATTTTCACACCCATTTTTTCCTTTTTAAGAGTAGATCTTAGGCCTGCAGACTTGCAGGGTCAATGCCTCTAAGCATACTGCTTAGTTTGGATTCTGAACCTTTGAGAAATGTGACCTCTCTCAGAATAAGGGGATTTGAAGGCCAAAAACAATCTAAAGCCTAGTGCTGATGGCTCACACCTGAATCCCTAGCTACTCAGGAAGCTGAGTTCTCATGTTCATGTTTCAAAGTCAGCTTGGGCAGACAAATCTGAGGGACTCTTATCTTCAGTTAACTAACAAAAAGCTGCAAGTGGAAGTGTGTCTCAAGAGGCAGAGTGCCAGCCTTGAGCAAAACACAACTGAGAGAGTGAGGCCCTGAGTTCAAGCCCTTAGTTCAGTCTTTCCACTTCTTGTAGACCATTGTATTCAATTAGGACCAAACATTGGAAATTATACCTGAATTTACACCCAGGTTTCTTCTCCCATTTTGTGTCTTTTATCTCCTGAAAGCTATTTTATCTGCAGGCTCTGTTCATAGGTCAGAAAGAACTCTTGTGTAAGGCTTTCCTCCAGAGAGGTGAGCAAGTCATTTGGTGGCTTTTGGTCTGCGTTCCTGTGAGAATGCTGTTGAGTCTGGTTTTGGGAGTTAGGGATCCCAAAAGCAGTCTTTGGTCATGCTGTTACTTAACTGTCAGAAATACTTGGTGACATTTTTTGATGTATTGCTTGCACAGTTTTTTAGTGTTTTTGTATTTGGTAAGCATTTGTCATTTTTATAGCTTATTAAAGAAGTGATTTAGGTTTCTTTTTTTTTGGGGGGGGGGGGTCTGGTCGTGGGGCCTGAACTCTGGGCCTGGGCACTGTCCCTCAGCTCTTCAGCTCAAGGTTAGCACTCTACCACTTGAGCTACAACGCCACTTCTGGCTTTTTTTTTCTTTTTGCTTATGTGGTGCTGAGGAATCGAATCCAGGGCCTCATGCATGCAAGGCAAGCACTCTACCACTGAGTCACCTTCCCAGCCCCAATGA
This sequence comes from Dipodomys spectabilis, assembly GCF_019054845.1. Classification (NCBI taxonomy): domain Eukaryota; kingdom Metazoa; phylum Chordata; class Mammalia; order Rodentia; family Heteromyidae; genus Dipodomys; species Dipodomys spectabilis. The sequence continues at coordinate 24,414,479 of NW_024870822.1, forward strand.
TTTAGGTTTCTAAGATAACTAAAAGCTTAGAAAAACAGGACCCGATTATCTTTTTTTGATACTCAGAAGTAATCTCCTGGTATAGAACTTTGACTCTTTTAACCTATTCCATTTCTAGACATCCTTAATTCTTTCTCAAAAGAGTTGCTTTCTCTTAAGAGCTTTTACAGACACCCTAGACAATACTTCTTAAGGTTTCCAGATAGATGATCTCAGATTATCTGTTTGTAGGGCCTGTTTTCTTTTTCTTTTTTTTTTGGGGGGGGGAGAGGGTCCAGTCATGGGGCCTGAAATCTGGGCCTGGGCACTGTCCCTCGGCTCTTCAGCTCAAGGTTAGCGTTCTACCACTTGAGCCACAGCGCCACTTCTGGCTTTTTTTTTCTTTTTGCTTATGTGGTGCTGAGGAATCGAACCCAGGGCCTCATGCATGCAAGGCAAGTGCTCTACCACTGAGCCACCTTCCCAGTCCAAAGGGACTGTTTTCTTATAGAGCTTCATACTTTTACAGTTTTGCCATTCTTTTTCTATGCACAGATGTCCTTAGAATGAACAAAATTTTATTCTTGGGCCCCAATGATAGTTAACCAAAAGTACAGATTGTCCTGTCTGTGTCCATCTTTTTTTTTTTTTGTCTTCCTCTAGTTAAACAGAGTTTTCTCTGTTTTCTTTGTTAAGTCTCCCTTGTAGACCTATGATTATGTCCTATACTTTTGACTCTGTTTTGTTTTATACAGGAAGTCAATATCAGATATGTTGGCAATTAGAGCTTTCAGTTTGGTAGGAGACTTTTGGGGAAAAAATGTGCTTGCTTTCCCTCCTATCAGTACAAGTGATTGTGGAACGTATGTAAACTCTGGAGATGATCTTTTAAAATAATTATCATCAAAAGAATGTTGCCTAAGTTCTTTTAGTGCTTAAAAAAAGAATTCAGTCTTTGCAAGATTGCAGTAAAAGTAGCAGAGTAGGCCAATTAAAGTCTTTCAAGAAGTATGGGAATCGTTTGTTTAAACTGGAAGTTGGGTCCCCCAAGCAAATATGAAAGAAATAATCTGCTTAACCCTTAGTAGCATAAGAATGAAACCTTCCTTTCATGGATTTTTATAGTAAAGGGTTAAAATAGAGGTTAGAATGTGCTGGGGTTATTTCCTGTTAGTGTTCTGGAAACTACTTTGAGTGGGTAAGGGTCAATTTTGGTGGCTCTTTGTGTGTCTTTGATGTGAAATTGGGATCTTAGAAATTTAGCCATGAACGTTTTGAGTCTAGGTGCACATGAGTTTGTTCTTTTTCCCTATTCTTCTTTTTTGGGGAAAGCTAACTGGAGTGGAGTTGATTAGATCCTTTGCTTCTAATCAAGGAGTCAGTGAGCTAAGAGGTTTTATTGGACACTGGTCTCCAGGGAAGCTCTGTGTTATTGTCATTCTCTGTGTTATTATCATTCATCTACTTTTCCTTCCTGTGTCCAACCCTTACTGATTTCTGCTCTGGAACAAGCACTGAGCTTACAAGTATCTGTTTATTCTTCAATTACTTTGCCTAGCCGAGTTGCTTAGTCTTCAAGGTTTGAATCAATGAACGGGTGAAGTTAGAAATTAGGTGAAAAATTAATTTTGCATAGAGGTGGTGGGTACCTACCGACTGAGATGCTGCTAGTGGTAAATGGCTATGCATCACTCTGGCCTCTGCTACGGGTGCTGAGATGACTCTAAAAAAGGAAGCTGGGCATGCGGGGTTGTTTAGTGAGTAAACATGGCCCAGTTAGTAATTTTTCCTATTAGTCATGTTAGATTACATTTACTGTTGCTGAGAACTCCAGTTAGCCTGGTATCCCTGTATTAGAGGGTACCCACTCAATGATTAGTGGTAAGGACTGTCTGAGGAAGTCCTCCTTGAAGTTTGTTACTTTCTTTTATCCTAGACTAGATTCTAAGTGCCTAGTACCAAAGGTTTTTATATACTAGGACTCAATCTAAGGAGAATGGAAATTCTTTCAAAAATTGTTTATTGGCCAGGTATAGTGGTACAGGTCTATGATCCTAGTACTCAGGAGGCTTGAGTGCTAGAGACTGGCCTGGCCTACAAAGCAAGTTCAAGACCAGCTTGGGTGACAAAGTGAGACCTTGACTCAAAAATGAAATGAAGTAAAAAGTAAAGTGTGTTCTTGTATGGATGGAGGATCAAAGGTTTTGCTTCTCAGTGGACACTAGAATCAGTACATTGAGACCTAGAAGTGAAAACCAAAATGAGTAGTGCTGTGAGGTTAGGTTACCATGGAAGAAAGGAACTAAATGTCGAAGTGTTTATTTAAATCTTTAATGTCCAATTAATCAGAGCTACCCGTTTTCCTCATCTATGTTTTGAGAGGCTCTGCCTTGCGTTAGAATAGCAAATGTGCTATCAGGGAAATGAGAAAGGTTGGGGGTATAGCTCAGTGGTAGAGTGCTTGCCCAACACATGCAAGACTCTGGGTCTGATTCCCAGCACTGTGAAAAGAAGAGAGAAAGGGAGGGGGCAGGGGAGATAGAGGAAAAGAAAAAGAAAGGGAAGGATGGGGGGGAAGAGCACTAGAGTAGAGCTCTCAGATGGACCATTTTTTTTAACCTCCTAATAAATAGGTCCAAGATTAGAATTAATTAGAGTTGGTAAAATGACATTGTTGCCTATTCCAAGCTTAGATTTGTGTGTGTGTGTGTGTGTGTATTTGAAGAAAAAAAATATATATTTGAAGAAAAGCTAACTTAGGGAGCAGTACTGTGTGCCAAGCTCTGTCCACATTTGAGTTGCCTACATAGTTCTCATGCATTTGTCACTGTTCCTGGGTCCCTGAGGACCAGTGGTAGATTTGTAGGATATGAAACTTAGATTTGGTTGAAGCCACTTCAAGAGCTGGTCCTGGTGGGTCAGCATTGTTTTCTGTGGTTTATCACCAGAGTACCGATGTGTGGGTGGATAAGTGGGACAGGAAAGAAAAATAGAAGGACATAAGTTATGTAGAAGTTGAATAAAAAAAAAAGAAAAAGTGAATAACTTTTTTCCCCCATGGGAAAGTTGTTAGCCCTTGTGGTGATTTTATAAGTACACATGTAACTAGACAGAGACACGGTGACTCCTATTCAAGAGCCCTGCTGCATACTTCTCTGGATACACATCTGAGTTATGCCTATTTTCTTTCCTAAGTCTCTCTGGGACTAGTTTGGCTTCAGTGTTTAGGTTTTAGAGCCATGGGCACTGAGTGTGTATTTGTGGTGGGAAGTCTGACATACTGCCAGGTATGGAAGATTCCTACACCTAGACACATTGCTGGGAGAAGAAACAGAACATTTGAACACAGAATTATAAGGATTGCGAAGCCTGTTGGGCAAGTGACATGGCATATGGTATAACTGCTGTGGCCAGGATGTCTTACCTTGGCCAAGATGGGACTAGTGTTAGATGATAAGGTGATGCTAAAGATACAGCTTAAAAGCTCATCATTTCTTGAAGAGGAGGAGAATTTTTTTCCCTAAAAGAAAGCATAGTGCATTGCATTGATTTCTTAGAAATTTACCTAACATTACTCATAAATGAGTGGTGGCAAAAATCGTGAGTATATGTCTAGTTCTATGCCAAGGTTAGGTAGCAGTTATATAAGATATGTAGATCGGGAATATAACCAAAGAATCATATAAAGTATAAGTTCTAAATTATGAGTTTTCACGTGTAACTTGTAAGCCTAGACTGGGCTGAGGACATGTAGGATAATGACAAATTTTGAGCAGAATGGAGCCGTTGGAGGAATTGAGTTCCCTGGGGCTCAGTCTTTAGTCCTTTTCTCTTAGCTGGTCTTCGGCTTTAAAGTTTTGAGTGTTTACTCCGTGGTGGATTCTATTATAAAGGTTTTATGTACATTAACTCTCCAGACATCCTCATGATGTAGGTACACTTATCATCCTTGCTTCAAGGTGTAAAAACGGAGGCACTGAGAGACAAACTTTCTCGGGCTCACTTGTGTCATGAACTAGAGAGCCAGGATATGAGGCTGTGTGGAGATTGCCTGGTTTGCCACACTGTGACTGGAACTGTGGAGCCTTCTCATTGGACCTGACTCCTCTACTCCTAGCCCTTTACAATCTCTTTTCCAAGTAGCAACCACAGTACTTTTTAGCCCTCATATGGAATCAACACATAGCAAGAGAATTCAGATTTACCACCAGTCCTTACATTGAGCTAGCTTTGCATCCTTTATCTTTCCCTGTCTCAGAGGCTTTGTTCCTTGCCTAGGATGCTCTGCTTCCTAAGTGCTGCTACTTTGAACTCTCAGTTCATTCAAGTGTCAGCTGGTATACACAATCTCAGGAAGTCTTGCCCTGACCTTCCTGATCTAAAACTGCCTTGAATCCCACTTTTCCTTTTTCTTTTTTGTTCCCACACTGAGGCTTGAACTCAGGGCCTCATACCCTTACTTGGCTTTTGCTCTTACTGGCTGGTGTTCTACCTAACATTTGAGTCATACCTTTACTTCTGGCTTTTATGCTGATTATTTGGAGATAAGAGTCTATTGGATTTGTCTGCCTTGGACTGGCTTCAAACTGATCCTTAGATCTCAGCCTCCTGCATAGCTAGGATTATAAGCTTGCACAACTGGCGCCAGGCTTGAGTCACACTTTGATCCTTGCTTAAATTCTAGTATGTATTTGTGCTTTTCCTGTCTGCTTTTTCAAATAAACTCTATGAGGTTGGAGATTTAGTCTATTTGTTTACTGGCATTTTTACTTCTAGAATAGAATATAGAAATAGTTCCTTAAGTATTTGTTAACTAATTGAATAAATGGTATATTTGCACTTAGTGTTGATGTTTAACATGACTTCACTTGGATAAAAATAGCGGAGAAGAAAGAGATATACAACTGATAGAGATAGGACTGTGTCTTAGTTGGTCTTTTTTGCTTATTACCAAGGCTTTTTCCTGGTATCTGGCTAGGAAAATGCTCAGAACTGCTTGGTTGGGTAAATGTACCATGTAATTTGTTCTGGATTCCAGACACAGGAGTTTAGAGTGGAGAGAATGGTATGGGTTGGAGTTATCAGAGAAAATTGTTGGAGGACTTGCAGACTTTGAAGGAGGGATTAGATTTGGTTGCATATGTAGGAATCAGGATAATATTTTTAAAGCTAGAAGGATGTCTGGGTGATCTGCTTCAGCCTTTCTGTTTGTAGAAGGGGAAACAGCCTAGAGAGGTGAAGGACTTGGCCAGAGTCACATAGCTAGTTTGTGCCATACTGAGTCTAGAATCTAGTGTTTCGATTCCCTTTCCTCTGTGCATTGCTGTACATTGCTGCCTTGAGAGTTGAGTGTGACACTTTAGGGCTTGAGATTGATTGGGTGCAGCAACCTAGAGGTCAGAGAGATGTTGACTTGGGTGGGATGGAAATCAGGTTGTTTTAATTGAATCAGCAGCAGTGTTTTGAAAGATCCATAGAAGACAAAGTAGGCTTTGTAAGGTGAATCAGATTGGAGGATCTTCAGTGTATCTTGAAGACTTCAAATTTGGGGAAACAGGGAGGCATGTGAAAATGCTTTAAATATTGCTCTTTCTAGTGAAAGTGGCCTATAACTGGTAGCATAGGAATGGAGGAAGGAACTGAAGGCCTTTGCCATAGCCCATAGCCTGCTATTAAGGGGCCAGTAGCATTTCAGTTTTCTGTTTCAGTGTTTGGAAGTTTTTTTTTTTTTTTTTAAAGAGGATGATATATAATTCTCAAAAAAGATAATATAAATTCAGCTTTCTAAGAGAGTCTGGGGTAAGGAGCAGAAGACTTGGTATGTTGCTTTAATCCTGTATGTGACTATCCTGTTAGTGACATCCAGGTGATGATTTCTCTTAAGAACTTGGACCATGTTAGGGCATGGGGATGGAAAGTGTCATCCTGGTGTGAAAATAAGTAGTGGAAAGAGTGATGAAGAACAGAAGGAACAGATGGAGAATGAATGGGAGCAGCTTCTACTTCTGTGTTGGAGAAGTTGCACTGTGACTGGGGTGCAGGCAAACAGGGACCCAACCTCACACTTTTTTAGGAAATAAGGGGCCAGTAGAAATAGAACCTGATGGGGCTAGGAAGGTGGCTCAGTGATAGAGTGCTTGCCTCGCATGTATGAGGCCCTGGGTTCGATTCCTCAGTACCACATAAACAGAAAAAGCTGGAAGTGGGTCCTGTGGCTCAAATGGTAGAGTGCTCGCTTTGAGCTAAAGAGCTGAGGGACAGTGCCAGGCCCAGAGTTCAAGCCCCATGACTAACAAAAAAAGAAAAGAAAAGAAATAGAGCCTGGACCGGCAATTGCTTTGGATTGTGTGAAAGCCTGGGCCATGTAGTTTCAAACAGAGCTGATGGGACTAGATTGACAGGACTAGATTGATCCAGCCCTTACCAGGCCAGTGAATTGGCACAGGGTATGATATTTGAGAAGCCTTTTCCATCCTCAGGAATCTCCTTCCATCTCTAAGGAAAAACTTTGGAAGTCAGCATGAAAGTGAGAACATAGACCTTTAAGAGAATAACTGATACTGTATCTGAATATTTGGGCTGCAGAAAAAAAATCCTGATACCTAGCATTCATTCAACATTCAACAGATACCTATTGAGCAACGCCTTCTGACCACCAGATACTGTGCTGAATACTGGAACATGGATCTTTTATTAAATCAGTTGCATCAGACGTTATTGATAACATATTAACATCTGATTGTCTTTCATGTTAAGCCCTTTTAGCCCCAGAGACTATATAGCTTGATCCATAAACCTATAGTTCAGATTATCCATTTATTTCGGCATTTATTTATTGTTTGTTGGGGAACAGGTAATACACTGGATGCTAAGTTATTTTTGAAGAGGAGTAAGAATTTTGGTAGTAGATTTGGCAGTTTGCTGGGATTTCTAGCCAAGAGGAGATTATAGATGGTAATAACATATTCCTTACCTACTGTGTTCTCATTAGGCCCTCCCATCTCCTTTTGTATTCTCCCCCTAACTTCTACCTTTAAAGTTAAGAAATATAATTACAGTGACTGGGGCTATAGCTCAGTGGTAAAAGTGCTTGTATAGCATGTATGAGGACCTGTGTTTGATCTCCACCATTGCAAAAATTAAAAATTAAAAGGTAGAGCCTGGTGTTGGTGCTCATACCTATAATCCTAGCTACTCAGGAGGCTGAGATCTGAATATTTAAAGCCAACCTCAAGCAAACAAATCCATGAAACTTCAATTAATCAGCAAAAATCTGGAAATGAAGTTATGGCTCAAGTGCCAACCTTGGGCAAAAAAGCCAAAGAGGAGTGAAAGACCCTGAGTTCAAGTCCCAGTACTGGTAAGGAAAATAAAAAAAGGTAGGAAAATTAGAAAATTAACTGTTTTGCATTAAATTTAAAAAGCTCCATTTATTAGGGTGGCACTTCCCTAATGAAATCCTGAAGTTAGAAACTTCAGAGAGTTAGAAACTTTAGAGAGTCTCTGATGCTTGTATAATCCCAAAGAAGTTTCTCTGTGGACTTTCTTCTAAGGAAGTTGCTTTTGCCTACAGAACAGATGCCAGCATGCCTGCTCAGGCGCTTCCTCATGTCTGTCTGCCCTGCTGGCTGCCTTTGGAGGTACTGGCTGGGGCAGAGTGTCTCGTTTTCTCACAATAGATGACACATATGAGAGGGAATAATCATACTAGATATCCTCACATTTGGGATGGCAGCTGCTCAGAACAAAGAGAAAAAGAAGATGAATATAGAAGTGGGGGTTTATTTTGGTGTATTTTTTTTTTGGTCTTGGATTGGCAACCAGAGTGATTGTTACCCCTCCCCTCCTTGGCTTAGCATCTGGAAGCAGCTGGTAGAGTATCTGTCTGAGGTTGCTGCTTCTGCCTTTTTGTGTCTGGGAGATTCTCAAATGGAAAAAAACTGTAGAATAGTAGTTCAGTCTTTAAAAAACAGGTATTCAATTCAATTTTAAAATTTTCCTTTTAAAAAATCTATGTATTATAACATTTTCCTTTTTATTTTTATTTTTTGGTTGTGGGGCTTGAACTCTGGGCTTGGGCACTGTCCCTGCGCTCTTTACTTCAAGGCAAATGCTCTACCACTTGAACCACAGTGCTACTTCTGGTTTTCTAGTGGTTTATTGGAGATAAGAGTCTCCTGGACTTTGAACTGTAATCTTCAGATCTCAGTCTCCTGAGTAGCTAGGATTACAGGCGTGAGCCCGGCTATGACACATTCTTGAAGATGAAAATATTCCATTTTTCTAACATGCAGAATTTGTTGGTATCTGAGTTCATTCTTTTTTAGGTCTTCATCTAGGCATATAGATGTTTATATTTGTATTCCTTTTCTATCAGAGTAATAAGATATTTTATCTTTCAGATATTTCTACTTTGCCAATTCAGTAGTTAATACCCAACCCATATTTAGATTTCCCAATGGTTTAAAGTTGCTATAACAAAATACCTTAAACCGGGTGACATAAATAACAAGTTTATTGCTCACTAGGGCTGGAAGCCTGGCTCAGGTGGTCAGTGCTTGCACAACAAGCAAGTCCAAAAAAAAAATTAATTCCTTGCAGTTTGAAAGCTATGAGTTCTGAGGTACCAGCAGATTTGGTGTGTGTGCCAGTAATGGCTTTTTTGCTCAAGGCTTGAGCCACAGTTCCACTTCTAGATTTTTGGTGGTTATTTGAAGATTAAGAGCTCATGGATTTTTCTGCCTAGGCCGGCTCTGAACCTTAACCTTTAGTTTTCAGCTTCTGAGTAGCTAGGGTAACAGGAGTGAGCCACTGGCTCCTTGGCAGGGATTAGATTCTAACCTAAGAGATTTGGAGGGACATAATCATTGAGATTTTAAGACTCAGTGACCTTCAAATATTCTCAACATTTTTTTTTTTTTTTTTGCCATTCCTGGGGCTTGAACTCAGGGCCTGGGCACTGTCCCTGACCTTGTTCAAGGCTAACACTCTACCACTTAAATCATAGTGCCACTTCCAGCCTTTTCTGTTTATGTGGTACTAAGGAATTGAACCCAGGGCTTCATGCATACTAGGCAACCACTGTCCCTCCAAGCCACATTCCCAGTCCAGCATTAAAAAAAAAACACTAATATCAAACCTATAATTATATTCTAAATCTGGTTATTGTATATTGATTATGTATACGGATAGTATCCAATATTATCTTACTGAAGAGTTACTCTAAATGAGTACCTTTAATTGAGTGCTGAGGGTTTTTATAAATGTCATATTTTACCATTGCCACAGTTATTTATTTTTGTGTACTCTCCTGCAGGAAGACCTCAGCTCTCCTTAGGCTTCAGCTATCTTTTGTTTTGGTCAGTTGTGGGGCTTGAACTCAGGGCCTGGGTGCTGTCCTTGAGCTCACTTTGGATTTTCTGGTGGTTAAGTGGAGATAAGAGTCTCGCAGACTTTCCTGCCTGGGCTAGCTTTGAACCTTGACCCTCAGACCTCAGCCTCCTGAGTAGCTAGAATTACAGGCATAATCCACCACTACCCAGCTCAGCTACAGTTCTACTCTTGGTAATTTACTGGTTAATTAGAGATAAGCGTCTCAGAGACTTTCCTGCGCAGACTGGCATCAAACTTTGATCCTCAGATCCAAGCTAATGTTTCTCATTTAAATTGGATATTTGTGGTCATACTTTTTGCCTGGACTGGCTTCAAGCCATGATCCTCTTGATCTCTGCCTCCTAAATAGACAGGGTTATAGGCATGCACCATTGTTTCTGACCTATTACACTTTAAAGTATGGATTTGAGGTTGTTTGTTCAAAGACTTATATTATTTTGATAGTTCTCTAAGCTGCATTCCTTTTCATGACTATCATCTTTTACTTTCTTGTGTGTGTGTGTGTGTGTGTGTGTGTGTGTGTGTGTGTGTGTGTGTGTGTGTGTATACACACACAGTGTATGCTGGTACTGTGAGGTCTCTGTGTTCTTGTTAGCTACTCAAGGCTAGACTTGAGCCATTCTTCTACTTCTAGCTTTTTGCTAGTTAATTGGAGATAAGATATTGTACTTTTCTTCCTTTTCTTTTTCTTCTTCTTCTTTTTTTTTTTTGTGTTGGTCGTGGAGTTTGAACTCAGGGCCTGGGTACTGCCCCTGAGCTCCTGGGTGCTGTCCCTGAGCTCTTTAGCTTAAGGCTAGTGTTCTACCACAGTGCCACTTCTGGTTTTCTGGTAGTTTATTGGGAACAAGAGTCTCATGGACTTTGCATAATCCTCAGATCTCAACCTCCTGAGTAGTTAGGATTATAGGCATTGAACCACCAAGACCCGGCTTGTACTTTCATACACACACACATTTAAAAGTTTGTAATAGGGCTGGGAAGGTGGCTCAGTGGTAGAGTGCTTGCCTTGCATGCATGAGGCCCTGCGTTCGATTCCTCAGCAACACATAAGCAGAAAAAGCTGGAAGTGGCGCTGTGGCTCAGGTGGTAAAGTGCTAGCTGAAGAACTGAGGGACAGCAACCAGGCCCAGAGTTCAGGCCCCACGACCGAAAGTTTGTAATATGCTCTGCTTTTTCTGTAGTATTGCTTCTGTTTTTATTAGACTCATTGATTTTGTTTGGGCCTAATGGTTCTGCTGTTTCTTTTTTCATTTTCAGTCTGTTTCATCTCCTTGAGAATTAATATTAGCCATTCTGTAAATGAGTAACAAATATTTATTGTTTTGCTCTTCTTTTCTACCGTAGGCTATGTTTTCTTTAACCGATGGAACCTTTTGGTTATTTATTTGGCCTTCTGAGTTTACCATTTGCTCTTTCTTTCATGGCTTCAGACAATTTTGTTTGTACTGTATTTACTAAGATGTTTGAGAAGAACTTAATAGATTGAGATCCAGTTTCTGGCTCAGTATAGTTAAGGAATTGAGCCAGGTGCCAGTGGCTCACACCTATAATCCTAGCTGCTCAGGAGGCTGAGATCTGAGGATCAGAGTTTAAAGTCAGCCCAGGAAAGAAAGTCCATGAGACTCTTCTCTGCATTTAACCACCAAAAAAGTCAGAATGGATCTGTGCACAAGTGGTAGAGCCTCAAACAACAAAGCTCAGAGTTGGACAATGCCCAGCTCCTGAGTTTTCAAGCCCCAGGACCAGCACCCCCCCCCCCCCCAAAAAAAAAAAGGAGGCAAAGAATTGAGACTTAAAATTCGTGTGTGTGTGTGTGTGTGTGTGTGTGTGTGTGTGTGTGTGTGTGTGTGTGTGTGTGTGTGGTGAGCTTAATTAATGATCTACTGATTTTTTTTTTTTTGGTCGTGGGGCTTGAACTCTGGGCCTGGGCGCTCTCCCTAAACTCTTCAGCTCAAGGCAAGTGCTCTACCACTTGAGCCACAGCGCCACTTCCGGTTTTCTGAGTGGTTATTGGAGATAAGAGTCTCGTGGACTTTCCTGCATGGGCTGGCTTTAAAACCACGATTCTCAGATTTCAGCTTCCTGAGTAGCTAGGATTATAGGCGTGAGCCACTGGTGCCCAGCTCAATTTCCTGATTAAAATAAAGCTATCTCCATTTTGGGAGATAACTTTATATAAGGGGGATCCCTGGATCTTCCATTTCATTCTTGTTGAGATTACCTTGAAGGGGTAGCTGTCCCATGGTAGAGGATGTTCTATCATAGGATACAGTTTATTTATTTATTTATTTATTTATTTTATTATTATTTTTGAGTCCGGTCATGGGGCCTGAACTCTGGGCCTGGGCGCTGTCCCTCAGCTCTTCAGCTCAAGGCTAGTGCTCTACCACTTGAGCCACAGCGCCACTTCTGGCTTTTTTTCTTTTTGCTTATGTGGTGCTGGGGAATCGAACCCAGGGCCTCATGCATGCAAGGCAAGCGCTCTACCACTGAGCCACCTTCCCAGCATAGGATGCAGTTTATAGGTGAGAGATACACCATGTATGCTTTCTCTGGAGAGCTGGCTGACTGGTGTCACACCTCCAGGTAGTGCTTAGGAAAAGTGAACCCCTAAGCCAAGACCCAGGAAGGACTATGATGCAAACCTTTGATTAAGTAGAAAAGGTAAACATCCAGAAGAGTGGCAAGTAGGTGGTCAGCACCCAGTAAATGCATTGAGGCTGAGGGCTAGGAAATCTTGAAAGCCATAAGCCTTGTCCTCAGAAGGTATAAGCTACCTACAAGAAAGAGGTAAAGATTATTATTACTGAAACAAGTGATTTATGAGGCGTATTAAAGTCTTGTGGCATGCATGTGTAAAAATAGTATTAGTGAGGATTTACAGGTAGAAGAACGACTGAGCAGAGGCTTTGAGAAGGCTGTGTGGTGAACAAGTATTTTGGTCAAGATTTGGAGGATTGACAGGCTTTGACTTGGTGACGTAGAAGGAAATGATAATTAATTTCCAAGAATATCCCACAAAGGTGAGATGTGAAGGTTCTGCTCTTTTCCCTCAGTGATTCTTGAGTCATCTCACGCAGTGATGCACTGTTCAGTGGGCCATCAGTCTGCTACTATGAGGAATCTCAGTAACCTCAGTAACCCCTCAGACATCGTGAGAATTACAGTCTCTCGTAACATCCTGCCTCTAGGTTTGTTCTTTTCTTCAATCAGATCTTTATTGAAGTATGCTTCAGTTGCTTTTTTTTTTGTCATGGAGCTTGAATCCAGTTGCTTTTGGTCTCTGTTAAAACATAACAGGAATATACCATGAATAAACATGATTTAATAGTTATTATGATAACAATAAATGGGAGAATTATGATAACATAATAGATGGGAGAAGCTCATAGGCTAATGGCCTTCCAACTAGATGAATTGACCAAATCCTTGGCTTCCTATTACCAAAAAGTGATCTGAGAATACAGTTGTACCCAAGGTATGTCCTTCCCTAGCCACTCTTCTTCCACTTTATGAAGAACAGATAGCTGTTACTCATTTTGAGTCTTGCTAGTTGTTTCTCTGGTGTGTGAAAAACTCCAGGTTAATAAAGCAAAACCACAATTAGAACTATGATTAGGAAAGTGAGTGACTGGGTAAGATCCTTTTCCAAATCAGATGGTTTGTGCTTCTTGCTTTCAACAAAATTACTGAAGCTGTCAGATTGTAGATGATTAACAGTAATTTTGGCTGATAGGTCACAATAAGTTTTTGGCATGTAACTGAAAGAGCACCAAGACTGAATGATACTGCTATAGAAAAGTTCTCTCATTCCAGTCTAGTTATTTATATGAACAAGCTTCATTGGCACTTGTTACAAATTATAATTAAGGCATTTTAAATAAAATTTTTACTTTTTATGTTTAGTAGTACCAATTTCTAATGTAATTATGTTTTGAGTAATTGTATATTAAGGGAATGAAAGGAGGTGCCTGTGGCTCTCTCCTGTAATCCTAGTTAATCATTAGGAGTCTGGGACATCAGAGAATTGAGGTTCAAAGGCAGTCTGGGCAGAAAAATCTTTTAAGAGACTATATCCAAACTAACCAGCAAAATGTTGAACTGGAAGCATAGCTCAAGCAAGTATACGGAGTACAAGTATGAGATCCTGTATTGTAACCCTGGTACCATCACACACACATGCACACACACAGAATCACTGAGAGCCAAAGCTAGAAGAAGAAACAATTTTCTAATCTTTAGAGTTTATACCTATAGCTTTAGAATTTAAAAAATTAAAGCATATATGTTATGAGTAATATATATATATATATATATATATATATATATTGCAGGAAAATTTATGGGTTAGTTATAAGAGATTTTGAAGTATAAATATTAGGAAAAATTCTAAAGAAGAAATTAAGAGTTCAAATAAAAAATAGTATAAGATTTGTTTGTGTGTATGTGTGTGTGTGTACTTTGTCGGTTGTGGGGCTTGAACTCAGGGCCTGGGTGCTGTCCCTGAGCCTTTTTGACTCAAGGCTAGTGTTCCATCACTTGAGCCACAGCACCACTTCTGGTTTTCGAGTGGTTAATTGGAGATACAAGTCTCATGGACTGGTTTTGAATTGTGATCCTCAGATCTCATTTTCCTGAGTAGCTAGGACTACAGGTGTGAGCCACCGATGCCCAGCTTCCAATATTCTTTTTTTGGACTTTTTTTTGTGTATGTGTTAGGGACTGAACCAGGATGTTGCACGTGCTAAGCACTACATTCTGAGCCCAGGGTGCCAACATTTAATAGCATGCTAGAAAGTACATCTTGTTTATGTTGCAAAGCTTAAATGTTAACCTATTACATGTATGTGTATATATACACATATATATGTCTATATATGAAGGGTAATGTATTTTGAAAAATTCTTTTAGGGCTCATGATAAGCAGACACTTCTAATGGAGTATGTAGCAGGTGCTTGACCAGAGCAAAAAAATGTTAATATAGAAGACAGCCACTGTGCTGGGCACTGGTGTTTCATGCCTGTAATCCTAACTACTCAGGAGGAGGAGAGATGAGGCTCTTGGTTCAAGCTAACCCAGGCAGACTCTTACCAAAAGAGTCCTATCAAAAATCTGTAAGTGGAGCTGCAAGCCAAGTGATAGTGTCAGTCTTGAGTGAAAAAAAAAAAAAAAAGCTAAGGGTCTGCACCTAAGGCTCCCAGCTGGCACCAAAAAAAAAAAAACAAAAAAAAAAAACGAGAGAGAGAGAGAGAGAGAGAGAGAGAGAGAGAGAGAGAGACAGAGAGACAGAATGCCTCCCCTATCCAGATACTATCAGACTGGATAGAAATTACCATCCTGCTCATGCTCTTCCTCCCATTTCCTCTCTTGTCTTTTTTTCTCTTCTTTTGCCTTTTTAAAAATCTCTGGATCTTCTGCAGATTCTGTTCCCTCTTACAGAAATACCTTTCCACATCTATTTCGCTTAGCCAATTCCAGCAGTCCCTCAAGATGCAGATCTCATGGTGCCCTCTCTGATGACTTTCCCTTGCCTTTCCAGCTTTCTTTGAAACTTTTCTTTAATATTTTTTTTTAAATTTTTTTTTTGGGTCCGATCGTGGGGCCTGAACTCTGGGCCTGGGCGCTGTCCCTCAGCTCTTCAGCTCAAGAGCCACAGCGCCACTTCCGGCTTTTTTCTTTTTGCTTATGTGGTGCTGAGGAATCGAACCCAGGGCCTCAGGCATGCAAAGCAAGAGCTCTACCACTGAGCCACCTTCCCAGCCCGATTTTCTTTAATATTTTTATATAAATATAGAGATTCTTTTTTACATTCAACTAGAGGAGACAATGAGGACCAGATAGAGTCTATTCCTCTGCAGGCTTGTATCTCAGTATTATGGTCAGAGTAAGATTAGTCCTACTAATGTGATTTCCACAGGTGACATGCTGGTCATTAAGAAGAGTGACTAAAATTTTAAATCAAAATTTGGGATCCATGAGCTAGTAAAGGATTTTTGTCCTACTCTGTGAGTTCATTTACATGAGGTTTTACAGAATTCTATAAATAGAATCAAACTCAACATGATGCATTTATAAAACTACCTTTCCTTGTAAACAGTTCACTCTCTAACTCGGGATGGTCCCAGAGCAGGTCCCAGAAGAGGTCACATACAGTGACCTCTGTCCCCTCTCACACTGCAGATTTCTTTTATGATGGAGCAGAGTGCTGTGAAGACACACTGTAGGCAGTCCTGAAAAAATTGGCAACACTTTATTTTGCCCACTTGAATATTTGCTCACAAAGTGATAGAGCCCTCATGTAGTGTTAGTACAGAGTAAAGTGTATGGATGGAACTTTGGATGGAACCCATCAAAACGTTGATTCAGTACTACACAGGAACACGAGGTGGTCGGATGAGCGCCTTTTCCACATTTTCATACTTTCCAGGATGACACTGAAAGACTTGCCCTCAAACCAACTAATAATGTTTTCTTCCAGACTCTTGAGAGGGAAAAATGTAGATTAAACAGATCCCTGGCGTCTTAGGAGAGTCAAGAAAGTTGCTGGGGGCAGCCATTGGATTGTGGCCAGCAAGGTGAGGTGAGGAGCAGTGTGCCACTTGATTTCTAGTGGGAGAATGTTGTATTTGGCGGCATCTGTTTCAGCTCTATCTTCAAAACAGTTTTCCAAAGGAGGACAGGAGAGAATGTTATTATTGATGTACCCAGACCCAGGAGACCTATTACAAACCATTCATGACTTGATAATTCACTTTCATACATCTTATTGTTTCAGCTAGGAGAAAATCCTGCCTCAGATCAAACAGCTTGTCCAAAATTCAGAAATCTAGGCCAGGCACTGGTATCTTATGCCCATAATACTAGCTACTCAGGGGTGCTGAGATCTAAGGGTAGTAGTTTGAAGCTAGCCCAGGTAGAAAGTCCATGAAACTCTTATCTCCAGTTAACCAGTAAAACTCCAGTAGTGGAGATATGGCTCAAGTGATAGAGCACCAGCCTTGACCAGAAAAAGCCAAGTGACAGTATAATGCCCTGACTTCAAGCCCTAGTACTAACACACACAATTTGAGACCTGGGTTTGATATAAAAGCCTTTTCCATTTTTTTGTGATGCCTCCTCATGCTGAAATCATGGAAAATGAGGAATAGTCTGGATTGACTTAGTGGACTCAAGCTATCCAGCTAAATCTTTATCTGGAACCACTAGGGAGAGGGTAACACAGGCTAGGAGAGAGCAGCTGAGAGGAAGGATATCAGGAGCTCTGTGGACTGCCTCTGTTGCATGGAGAAGGAATTCTATGCTATGACATCTAGGTCTGCTCTTGAATTTACCTGCCACCACTTGCCTCAGTGATGAAAAAAAGGGTAAGCACAGCACACTCTAGAGACATGGAATTTCACAGGAGAGGTTTTTTGTTCATTCTCAATTAGGAATCCACATAAGATTCCCAGCTTTTAAAATTTTCCAGGGAAAAAGTCTTAAAAACAAAGCATAAGCTCCAACTATTATTTTTATGTCATATAAAAAATTTGCTGGGTGCCAGTGGCTCACACCTGTAATCCTAGCTACTTAGGAGGCTGAGATCTGAATATCATGGTTTAAAGCCAGCCTGGGCAGGAAAGTCCGTGAAACTCTTATCCTCCAATAAACCACAAGGAAACCGGAAGTGGCGCTATGGCTCAAGTGTTAGAGCGTTTGCCTTGAGCTGAACTGCTCAGGGACATGCCCAGGACCAGAGTTCAAGCCCCACGACGGACAAAAATAAATAAATAAAAATATAAAAATTGCAAACTGAGATAATAAGTAAATTAAAAATAGCCATAAGACTGGTATGGTAGAGCATACATGTAAAATCACAATACTTGGGAGGTAGAAGAAGGAGGAGCCACAAGTTCAGCTTGTGCTACATAATGGGACCCTGTTTCAAATAAAGAAAAAATAGAATAATAGTGCAGTCAAAAAAGAACTTATATACCTCACAATATTAGGTTAAATTAAAAAATTGTTTTTGAGATGTGCTAACCTTGAACACATATTCCTATTTCCACTCCCATGTACTGGGATTACAGGCATGCATTACCACACCTCGTTAAAATTTATTTCATTTATTTTTATTTTTTGTCTATGATGGGGCTTGAACTCTGGGCCTAGGCGAGTGCTCTACCACTTGAGCCACAGCGCCACTTCCGGTTTTCTGGTGGTTAATTGGAGTCTCACAGACTTTCCTGCCCCAGCTGGCTTTGAACCGAAATCCTCAGATCTCAGCATCCGGAGTAGCTAGGATTATAGGTGTGAACCACCAGCGCCTAGGTAAGATTTATTTTGAATCAAATAAAATAACGATTTCTTGCTATGTTTGTCAATTTGTCAATTATTTTCTACTTTATTTTGTGTGTGTATGTGTTGGTACTGTGGCTTGAACTTAGAGCCTAGACTAGTGCTCTATTACTTGAGACACATCTCCACTTCTGGCTTTTTGTTGGTTAATTGGAGTAATCTCACAGATTCTTCTACCTTGGCTGGCTTCAAATTGTGAGTCTCAGATCTCAGCCTCCTGAGTAGCTAGGATTACAGGCATGAGCCTCTGGTGGCCTGCAGTTTTATTTATTTTTAACAGTTATTATAGACTATTTGTTAGCTTTGTTATCAACTATTAGTGGTATATTGAGATGAATGACCAGAAGGGGAGTACAGGCAGTTCTTTGGTTTTTAATTCTACTGGAGGAGACAGCTGTTTGTCACTTTGGGCTAAGGAAAGGTATGGGGAACTTAGGGATTCTGGCCTAGGTGCTCAGATGTGGGCTGGTCCTGCTACTCTGCCTGGTTGTTTTCTTCTGAGACTACCTTGTGTGGCCATTTTGCAAACTACATTTTCTCTAAGCAGCAATATCTCCACTGCCCCAGTCACTTGGGTCTCAGTGCCCTGGGATGCTGCAAGAACTTGGGAACATAAGAAGAACCTAGAAGTATCTTGGGAATGCCCACCACTCTTAGGCCATCTCTTGTCCAAAGGAACATCTACCTTCTGTACTGTGCCGGAAGTGTGTGTTTTGGCCTCTTTGGAGAAGGGTATGTTAGCTTTCCTGGCCTGTTTACATTTGTTTGGTCCTTCTGCCCTTGGTTACAAAGGAGGTTTTCGGTGGGGGATTTCCCTGTTTTACTCCTTCCTTTTGTCTGCTTTCTCAATTTTTCCAGCTGGGCAAAGGCTGCTTTAATTTTTTTTTTTTTAAGGCTATGAGACTAAGGAGTCTCATAGACTTTTCCCAGTAAGTGGAACAGTTCAGAGTCAGGAAGCAATTCATCTATTTCCTAAACTTCCCTTCTACTGAGTTCTGTGACATACTTTCCCATTTGCCTGTTACTGTAAGAAAAGGAATAGACCCTGAGCCCGGAGTCAGGACTGCTCATTGGCGCTTACTGAGCTGGTATAGATATGAGGCAATGCTCCAGCCTGACGTTTTGCTAGTTACTTGGATATGTAGTCTCACAGACATCTCTCCCTGGTTTGGCTTTGAACCATGATCCTCCAAATCTCAGCTTCCTGAGTAGCTAGTGTGAGCCACTGGCACCCAGCAGACACCTAGTTCTTTGTAATGTGTCCTGGCTCCTCCAGTAGCCCTTGGGCCTACCTACTAAGAGTAGGCTTTGTTTCCTATTTCTGTTGCTTCTAAATATGGTGTACCTTGGGACAAAAGAAGGCTGTTGCTTCTATAATACCCTGACATTTTAGTTCCATACCTTTGAATTAATTGCTTCCTTTAGTTAAGAGTACCAGATTCTTTCCTCTATATTCTTCCAGTCTATATGTATGCATATGAGAGGAGACACAGGCTCTCTAGGGAGGGTGACCACCAGTGGCTTAATTTGCCTTAATTAATCCTGTCTCTAGTGTGATCCTAGAATATGAACATAGCTACCTCCTCTCTGAGGCTGACTTCTCTGTGCTTCTTAGGCCTGTGGATCACAGTAGGGGTGAGGAAATCCTAAGGGCCTTGATGGAAAGTCTGCCGGAGCCCCTTTGCTTTTTTGTGGAAGTCCTCTTCATTTGAACAATCCTGATGTTAGAGCCAGTAACTAAAGGTCACTGGGAAGGTCAAGTGAATTTTACTTGTCGGAAGTAACTTTTTTACTCTCCGAATAGCTTTCTTCCCTTTGGAGAGATTCTTTCTTGGAAAGTTCATGTAGGAACTTTGTGTGTGTTTGTGTGTGTGTGTGTGTGTCTATGTGTGTCTGTGTGTGTGTGTCTGTCTGTGTGTCTGTGTATATAGGTGTTGGGGCTTGAACTCAGCCCTTAGCTTTTCTCCTAAAGGCTGACACTCTACCACTTTAGCCACAATTCTATGTCTGGCATTTTGGTGATGAATTGGAGATGAGTCCCACAGATATTTCTGTCCAGGTTGGCTTTGAACCACAATCTTTAGATTTCAGCTTCCTGAATAGCTAGGATTACAGATGTGAGCCACTGGCACTCCTTCCCCCTCCCCCTTTATCTCTCTAAAGCTAGTAGACTGACTCTCTCCCTCCCTCCCTCCCTCCCTCCCTCCCTTTCTCTCTCTTTCCTTCCTTCCTTCCTTCCTTCCTTCCTTCCTTCCTTCCTTCCTTCCTTCCTTCCTTCCTTCCTTTCTTTCTTTCTTTCTTTCTTTCTTTCTTTCTTTCTTTCTTTCTTTCTTTCTTTCTTTCTTTCTTTCTTTCTTTCTTTCTCCCCTCTCTCTCTTTTTGTCGGTCGTGGGGCTTGAACTCTGGGCCTGAACGCTGTCCCTCAGCTCTTCAGCTCAAGGCTAGCTCCCTACCACTTGAGCTACAGCGCCAGTGGTTTATTGGAGATAAGAGTTTCATGGACTTTCCTGCTCTTTCTTTCTTTCTTTCTTTCTTTCTTTCTTTCTTTCTTTCTTTCTTTCTTTCTTTCTTTCTTTCTTTCTTTCTTTCTTTCTTTCTTTCTTTCTTTCTTTCTTTCTTTCTTTCTTTCTTTCTTTCTTTCTTTCTCCCCTCTCTCTCTCTTTTTGTCGGTCGTGGGGCTTGAACTCTGGGCCTGAATGCTGTCCCTCAGCTCTTCAGCTCAAGGCTAGCTCCCTACCACTTGAGCTACAGCGCCAGTGGTTTATTGGAGATAAGAGTTTCATGGACTTTCCTGCCTGGGCTGACTTTGAACCTCGATCCTCAGATCTCAGCCTCCTGAGTAGTTAGGATTACAGGCATGAGCCACCGGCATCCGGCTGGCTGGCTTGCTTTCTTTTCTTTTCTTTTCCTTTCTCCTTCCTTCCTTCCTTCCTTCCTTCCTTCCTTCCTTCCTTCCTTCCTTCCTTCCTTCCTTCCTTCCTTCCTTCCTTCCCTCCCTTCCTCCTTCCCTCCCTCCCTCCCTTCCTCCTTCTCTCCCTCCCCCTCTCCTTCTTTCTTTCTTTCTTTCTCTTTCTTTGTTGGTTGTGGGGCTTGAACTCAGGGCACTCTCCCTAAGCTTCTTTTACTCAAGGCTAGCACTCTACCAGTTGAGCCACAGTGCCATTTCTGGCTTTTTCTGTTTATATGGTACTGAGGAATGGAGCCCAGGGCTTCATGCATGTTAGCAAGCACTCTACCACTAAGCCACAGTCCCAACCGCTAGTATAGTAGACTTAGTTCTGTGTAGTAATTTCTTCAGTTCCCCAAGCCTTCCTTTAGCTGATTGATCTTGATGCTGTTTCTCCTTTTGGAAGATCCTCTCTAGTCCCTTGAGTTCCTTTCAGATACACTACTGAGGCCAGTAGCCTGTCTACTTTTTCCTTGATATTTCTGAAGATTCCTGTCTGCTTTATCAGGTTAACATAAGCTTTTAGATTTTTTTTGGCCAGAATAGTACTTATTTTCTCCCTTCCTCCTTTCTTTACTGGAAAACTAATCTTTGGCCTTTGGGCTTTATTGGTAAGCCAGATTTCAGTTCAGACCTTGGGTAGGTTTTGTTTCCTACCTCTGTTACTACTAAATATGGTGTGTTTCAGCCTGAAGAATGCTAATGCTTGACATTTGAGTTCCATAACTTTCTGCCATTTTTTTCCCTTGGTTAAAACTTAAGAAAATTATATTTATATTTATTTTGTTTTTGTACTGGTACTAGGGAACTCAGGGCCTGGCTGTTGTCCTTTAGCTGTTTTGCTCAAGGCTGATGCTCTCTCATTTGAGCCATAGCTCAACTTCTGGCTTTGGGTAATTAATTAGAGCTAAGAGTCTCATAGACTTTCCTTCCTGGGCTGGCTTCAAACCTTGATCTTCAGATCTCAGCTTTCAGAATAGCTAGGATTATAGGCATGAAACCACTGGTACCCAGCTTTATGTTATTTTTAAGAATTTTTTCCTACCTCAAGATCATAAAGATACGTTCTCTAAAGTTTTAGCAGTTTATTCACATTTACATTTATATCTAGAATTCTTTCTGTAAATCTCAGCCAGTTTTTTGTTTGTTTTGTTTTGTTTTGTTTTTGCCAGTCTTGGGGCTTGAACCTCAGGGCCTGGGCACTGTCCCTGAGCTGCTTTTTGCTTAAGGCAGCACTCTACCTCCTGAGTTACAGCGCCACTTCTGGTTTATGGGTAGTTAATTGGAGATAAGAGTCTCATGGACTTTGCTGCCCCAGCTGGCTTTGAACCACAAGCTTCAGATCTCAGCTTCCTGAGTAGCTAGGATTACAGGCGTGAGCCACTGGTGCCTGGGTCACTTTTTTTTTTTTTAACCCTTACTTTGTTGTCCCAGTCTGTTCTCAGTTTTAGATCACATTTTTCTTTTTTGTCACCCATCCCCAGGCCTGTGCAGTGGCTTGCCTTCTCTTTCATTTCCCCAAGTGCTGTGTCTACCCCTCTCCCACAGTAATTCCCTGTGGCAGAGGTCACAGAGGAAATATTTAGTTAGTCTCTGCCAAATATTCTGGGCTGTGTTGTTTTGCTTAAAAAGACATGCAGATAAACTGTTTTGCTTCTTGGTCTTGGTGTTCTAGGACAGATGTTTCTCCTATCACGGAGGTACTGTGGTCACTTGGGAAGAGCATTGGACCAGAGTTTGGAGAACTGGACTCTAATCCCTGTTGTGTGTCTAATTTGTGGTATGGTCTTGTGCAAGGCACATTGCTATCTCAACTTCCTTTTGTCCAAAGGGACCTAATTTCATGAAAAAGAAGACATGACTTTACTGGTAGGAGATGGGAGCCCAAAAAACAAGCCTGGGGTTCAAGAATAGAGTATAGGTAAGAGGCAGAGATGTGCAAATATGAGCCTGGTTCTTCTTCAGTAAAACCAAAAGGAAACTCAAAGGACCTATATAAAAATTATTTGTAATCAATTTTGGAAAGAATAAAATGTGATAAAATGATGGAAGTTCTCTGACAAGGACCAATTCAGGAGATTACTGCGTTGACTATCCTGGGTTTACTTTGGGCCCACACCTGTTTGCTGTCACCCTTGGGATGTGGGAGGCCTGGACTTTACTGGGTTCACTTCTAGAATTCTGCCTCCCACCTTCCACCTACTTCACAAAACCCAAGAATATTTAGAACTCAGCCTAAATCTTCACCTGGCTTTGATTTCCCATCATGTGGAGATTGGTCCTTGAAATTTGTAGCTTCCAGGAACTTTAAATGTCAGTTAATATGTCCACTTTTCTTCATTTCTTGGTTGCTCCTTTGCTGTATGGCTGTGTTCCAATTCTTGAGGGGTTATAGTTTGATTCTGGCAAGAAAAGGGAGAATATTTAGGGGATCTTATTACCAAGAACTAGGAAATAAAAGTAGACAAGAGAACTCTTGCCCCTAAAGAATGCCAAGGGGTCTTTGACGGAGAGACAAAATGGTGTCGTTTCTGCTTTTCATCCCAACATACTCTATTTAGATAGGTGGGGCTAGACTCTTACCTATTCCTGTTTCCTTCTGAAATGACTCTGGATCTTGCCTAGTTTAGACTTTCCTTCTTTTCCATTAAAATTTTGTATTGCTTACCTTTCAGTGTAGAATGAGTTGGACAAAAGCAAGCTCCGAAGTTTTGTGTTATCCTGTAGCTTTTTTTTTTGTTTTGGTATTGACCTTCTTAAATTGGCAAAGGGGTTGGGGAATTCCTATCTCTGCTAGGTAAGTGATAAAGAAGCAGATTCACTAGATGCTAGAGAAAGCCAGGGCACTTGGTAGAATAGTTTTGAGGGGGCTGGGAAGTTGGCTCAGTGGTAGAGCGCTTGCCTTGCATGCCTGAGGCCCTGGGTTCGATTCCTCAGCACCACATAAGCAAAAAGAAAAAAAGCCGGAAGTGGTGCTGTGGTTCAAGTGGTAGAGCGCTAGCCTTGAGCTGAAGAGCTGAGGGACAGCGCCCAGGCTCAGAGTTCAGGCCCCACAACCGGACCAAAAAAAAAAAAAATAGTTTTGAGGAAAAGAGTTACTTAGTTACTGTATTGCTAAGTAGACCTTCTCTATTGCTATTCTGCAATCTCTTATTGACTTCTCAGGTCCCTGGGACATTAACCATATTCACATGCTGACTCTATCTCACCAGTGAGAGTGCCTTCTACTTGAATGGGACTGTTCGGATGAGGTGACATAGAACCCCTGAGATAATTCCTTTCCTTAGACAGCAGGCACTTCCATCCAGCCAGTCCTCCAAAATAGGTATGTAGACATTGTCTATAGGCTTGGTAGACATGTTCCTTGTGAATACCAACAACCTATGGCTGAAAATAAGGATTTGATTTGGGGCTTGATAAGAGTTCAGAGCCTGTGTCTGGCATTTGATACTTTCTCCCTTCCTGTTTGGTCTTAAAGCAAGTTGTATTGGACAGATGACCCAACTGGTAACTGAAGTACTGCCACTCTTGTTCTGGATATTCAAGAACTTCTGACTTCTACATTTCTCTCCAATCAGAGAATTCAGATAGGTGTTTTTCAAATCCTGCTCACATCGTCTTTAACCTCCATCTCCTTCCCTTACTCTCCTTCCTGTTTTGCTTAGTTACTTCAAGAAACAACCTCCTTCTCTATGTTTCTCTTTGATTATGAAGTAAAGCTAGCCCTAAACCCATAGCTCATAAACATGATACCAAGAATACTTCTGAAAGGAAAGTCAGACACATAGGAAAGAAGGCAGACAGTGTGAAGAATCTAAGTTACTAGTGCGGCTCCTTAGAATACCTTTTAAAATGCTGTAGATACTCATTCCTCTATGAATACAATTTGAGATTTGTAAACATTATTTAATTTTATTCTGCTTAGGTTTGTTTTTATTGCTAGTATTTACGGAAGTATTGTTTCGTATCTTTATTCCATATACACCATATTTCAGTCCTGTTACTCAGTGATGAGCTTATGTAGGTCTCCGGAGAACTGCTGTGTCTAATGTGATTTTTGTTGTTACATATAAAAGTAACTGATCCATAAAGGAATGT
Organism: Dipodomys spectabilis; assembly: GCF_019054845.1. Lineage (NCBI taxonomy): Eukaryota > Metazoa > Chordata > Mammalia > Rodentia > Heteromyidae > Dipodomys > Dipodomys spectabilis. The sequence continues at coordinate 24,439,234 of NW_024870822.1, forward strand.
TCTATGTACGTGCAAACTCTTCATACCTCTGCTCCCTGAAGGTGATGTTTCCAATGAAGGATGCTCTCCATTCCTATTGAAAAACGTTCCCAGAGGATGCTGGGGGCTGGGTTAGGAAAGCTGAGTCCTTCTTCCTGTTCTTGAGCCTTTAGGGTGAAGTGCCACCAGAGTGTACTATGGTTGACTTCCCTAAGCTCTTTCTTTTTCCTCTCTGCATCACCTCAGGAAGAGCTTCAAGCTTAAAGCCTGATCCCCCTCCACTTTGAAATTTATCATCTAGTAATGGCATGATCATGTTCTCTAAATCTGTTGTTCAGTGGACATAATAGAATGAACTCTCATTTTGATGAGGAAATAATAGGTTCTTGTTGTGGTGCTCTGTTAGCTCCTAAATAGAAAGCTTCTAATTAGAAGCTGTGTGCAACCTGAAGAGGTTCCAGTGCCTGGTGTGTAATGTATAGCATCTCCTTATAGAGTGAACAATTCTAGAAAATAGAGCAGACTTTCTGATTAAAATTCCAAACTGTACCAGGTTCCAGGTGACTGTTATCCTGTTGGGGTGGAAAAGTATATCGAGATGTTCTTTCCTGGGTGTCGGGTCTTTGTCCATCCCACGAAAGACAGCGGGGTCCGAGGAAAGGTAAGTGTGGCTGCTAGCCCATTCCCCAGCCTTCCTTAGCCCGGGAGACAATCAGACGCAGCAGGGAGTCAAGTCAAGCAGGAACTCGTTTTTTAACACCGAGCAAGCAGTTTTTATAGCAAAAAAGAGCAGGTGGCATGGCAGGGGAGGAAGATGAACCAATCACTGTGAAGGTCACACCCTATCATGTACCTAAGCTTCCACGGGCTGGTTACGCACTGAACGTAAAGTAAATCGGGCTCTGCCCACTCAACTCCCTCTCAGCGCCATCTTTGCTGCCCATGTGCCCTACACCTGGGGATCAGCAAGTACCATGTTGTTCCAAAGAAGCACAGCCATATCAGACTGTATCTTTCTCCTTCCTGTAGTGCTCAGAGAAGTTCTTTTTTTGAGTTCATTTTTGGTTTTCTCTGAAAAGAAAGGCAGCATGAGATGGGCACTGGTCACTCACAACTGTAATCCAAGCTACTCAGGAGGCTGAGATCTTGAGAGAACTGATGTTTGAAGTCAGCCCAGGTAGACAAATCTGAGAGATTCTTTATCTTCAATCACTCAGCACACTCTAGTAGTGGAGGTGTAGTTTAAGTGGTAAAGCACCAGCCTTGAGCAAAAAAAGCTAAGGGAAAATGCCCAGGCCCTGAGTTCAAGCCCCAGTACTGGGCACAAAAAGTAAGAGAAAAGAAACAGTAGGCATTTTGGGCTAAGCTTGAGTAAAACCTGTGTTCACAGGGTAAGCTGAAACGAATGGTTCTTGTAGGGAGGAAACCTTTTACCTTTGCTTCCTTGGCACAAGGCTATAAGGAATCGAACTAACCAGCTGCAGACTCTTATTGTGCAATTTTGAGACGAGGATGGGTGAAATCCCAGGGGCTGGGAGGCAGACATGTGGCTACCAGAGAGATGACATCAGCTAGGTTATTGATGCTCTTGAAGAAGGGGAGAAATTCCAGGTGCTGAGCCTTCTTCCTGCATGTGGGGGTGTCTGAAGCCACCCCCAGTTCTGTCAGCTGCCAAGACCTCTGACTGGGAAAAGTCTTGTCTAACTCTTTGCCTCCTGTTGTCCCCACAGGGACCTTGAGTTGGAAATGGTCTTGCAATCTTGGCTGTGGGAACAAAGCTTTGAGTAAGGACAGACTTGTCTGTCCCTGTGTACCTTAAAATTTTTTTTATTGGTATTGTAAAGGTGATGTACAGAGGGGTTACAGTTACATAGTCAGGTAAAGAGTACATTTCTACTTTTTTTTTTTTTTTTTTGGTTTGTTGTTGTTGTTGGTTGAGGGGCCTGAACTCTGGGCCTGGGCACTGTCCATCAGCTCTTCAGCTCAAGGCTAGTGCTCTACCACTTGAGCCAAAGCACCACTTCTGGCTTTTTCTGCTTATGTGGTGGAATCAAGGGATCGAACCCAGGATGTCATGCATGCAAGGCAAGCACCTGAGGCAAGCACCACTGAGCCACCTTCCCAACCCAGTACATTTCTTTTTGGATAATGTCACCCCTTCCCTTGCTGTTTCCCAGTTTTTCCTTCCCATCCCCATCCACAAGTTGTGTGGTTCCTTTTCAACATAGTGCCCAGTGAGTACTGCTGCTACATTTGTTCATCCTTTGTCCCTCTATTTCTATGCCTCCCCTTACCCTTCCAACGACAAATAACCAAACATACAGGAAAAAAGGGAAGAAAACAAAAACAGCAAAAAAGACAAAAACCTTGTTTCCATTTCCTGGCATTCTTTTCAATAAATATTTTGAATGATCAGATACACCTAGGCATTGATCCTTTGTGCTCCTCTCCTAAGAGTTTCTTCCTTGGTCTCACTGTGTGTGAATGACTAGAGACCTGTATAATTTATTATGTATTTATGGTGTATTTTAGATCTAGCTTCTCCCTATGAGAGAAAACATGTGCGGTTTGTTTCTCTGAGCTTGGCTTACCTCTGTGTACCTTTTGTGGTACTGCTAACCACTAACGTTTGCCACCTGGAGGTTGGATATGAAGTGAGAAAGAGAACTGCTGTCTGAGTTTTATGGACTCTGTTGGAAATTGTACTTTTTTGGAAAGGAAAGTAATCTATGTTTGTTTTTTTTGTTTTCTTGGGTCTGGTCATGGGGCCTGAACTCTGGGCCTGGGCGCTGTCCCTCAGCTCAAGGCTAGCGCTCTACCACTTGAGCCATAGTGCCACTTCCGGCTTTTTTCTTTTTGCTTATGTGGTACTGAGGAATCAAACTCAGGGCCTCTGGCATTCAAGGCATGTGCTCTACCACTGAGCCACCTTCCCAGCCCCAGAAAAGCAATCTGTGATTGAAATATTTTTAATTGATTGTGCTGGTACCAGGTCTTGACCTTGTAAGCCCTGTACTCTTACCTTTCTGACCAAGGCTAGTTCTGTTATCACTTGAACCATACCTCTATTTGGGCTTTTTTTTCCTTAGGTGAGTGCAGATAAGAGTCTCTCGTATTTGTCTACCTGGACTAGCTTTGAACCTAAATCCTCAGATTTCAGCCTACAAAGTAGTTAGAATTACAGGCACAAACTGACAGCACTCAGCTGAAATACTTTTTAAATGAAAGTTAAATTATTTGATGTCTTAATGCATATACTCAGAATATGGGAGGAAGGCATTTCTGACTTCCTGTAGTCTCCTTTCCCTATGTTTCTCCTTAAACAGAACCTCCCAGCTAGTTTATTGATGGCAAGTTGGAGAAGGCACCGCTGCAGGGAACAGCTCATCAGTGTTCAGCCTGGCTTGGCTGCAGGTTTCTGGGAAGTGTGGTGGGGCTTCCCTATAATGGTGGGACTGGAAAAACCTCTGAGGCATGACAGGAACCTGTCTAGAGATGAGAGCAGGGAGATACTGAGGCCAGAAAAGCCCATCTGCTCACCAGCTTTGTTTTCCTGACCTGCTCCTGAGACATGCTAATAAAAGAAGCCTATTACATGGAAAAATAGGTGATGCCAAAGCTTATACCAAGAGGATGGGTCATCAGCCTGCTTTAGCTTCTCTATGATGGGAGAGCTTAGGGTTTCTCTGAGGCTTTCGCTCACATTCCAGCATAGCCACTGCTTGCTTGAAGCTTCGGGGCCAGCTCAGGCTTGTTCCATCCAGGTGTCATTTCACCACTTTGTTTTTCCTATTTGTGCTTTCAGGTATAAGGGCCTTTGCAGCCTCTGAGCTACCCAAATCCTCATTCTGAGAGCCCAGTGCCTCCCTCTTGGGCCCAGGAAGCTGTGGGTGAACTCCTGGTTTCCTTTTCAGCCAGGAACTTCTAGGAACTGTCTGCATTCCTTTCTGCCCAACTCTCAGCCTCAAGGGCTGTGGTGAGGAGTGGTTGCTTCATGCCTCTGTGACGCAGAGTGGTAAAGCAGTTCCATGGCAAGCAGCCACTGAAGGTGATCAGGACTAAAAGGTAGAACTACATTTTCTCCAGTTATGGTGGCAGAATCTAGGTTATATGGGAGTGTGAAGTAGTATTGATTTTTTTAAATAATTTTTTTCAGACATAGTCTTGATATGTAGCCCAGAAGGCTGGAATTGAACTCAAGATCCTTGGACTTGGGAACCTCTGTCCTCAGTGCTGAGATTACAGGCCTGTGACACCACATCCAGGCTTAATATGAGTTCTTTTAAAAACAATTTCCAACATGCCTCTCTGTCTTCCTGCCACTCTAGAAGGGAGAAGGGAATGAGGAAGACTGCTCACTTTCCCATGATCCTCCTCTGGCACTAGGGATGGGTGCAGGAGATGACTTTTATGAGGAAGGAGGTGAGAGGCAAGTGTGAGGATCTTATCTCCTGACCACCTAGTCTGGCTACGTTGGTGTTCTGAATAGTTAGTGAGGGCGAACACCCCCCTCCCCCGCCAGGTAGGTGCTATCTTTACCTGGCCTAAAATGTCCAGAGGGCAACAGAATCAGTTTCTTAACTTAGAAAGGAAAAGGGTAGTGAATTGGGAGAGGAATGGAGGAGGTTGACTGTGGAGAGTGGAAAAGCTGGGGATTTTTGTAGAGATGGGTTAGGGCATGCTTGGTTATGCCCATATTGCTGAGTACCTTGTTTACTCAGCCTTCATTTTAGGAATAGGGTTGAGCCCCAACTTCTTTTTCTGTCTTACGCCCACAATATACCTTTGTAGTGTCAGGGAGGTGTTGGCATAGGGTATTCTGGGGTATAGGATGTTTTGAGGCAGCCATTTGTGTCTGAGAGTAGGCAGGCAGCCAGAGTCCAACTCCCAGAGTCCCACCTCCTTGCTTGTTGGCTGCCACAGAGGTGTGCTGCTTCTTTGTAGCTTCCAGTCATCCCTGGCTTGGTCTGAAGAGATGTCTGTCCTGGTAGGGTACAGAAATGGGTGACATGCCTCTTTGGGGCTTAAGAAAAGATGGAGCATAACTTGAAGGAGAGCACCCAGATTCACTGGAACATTAATTTTAGTCTCTACTTTGTCCCCGCTCTGTCTTTCTCTTCCTTTTATCTTCCATATCTTTAGGCATTGTAAGCTGGTGCAGCTTATCACTCTGGTCAGTATAAGAATAGAGCTAAATGTAAGTGCACACTTTTTGAGGTGCTCTGGCTCATCTACAGAGGAAAGGATGATTTGAACCTGGAATGGGCTTTTCTACCCCAAACAGTAGGTGAAAGCAGCCAGGGAAGAGTAGAAATGTAGGGCAGGGACCCAGGGGGCATTAACTCCAACTTTTCCTCCCTTTTCCTGCATTTCCACATCCAGCCTTAGAGAGTTGTCGTGGGGTAGAGGAAAAACCAACATCAACTAATAACTACTTGCTGAAATTTTCAGCTCAACCAGCTTGTTTTCTGACCTCAGTTTAGAATTTGTTGTGATATACAATGTTTATTAAAATAGGTAGAGAATACTCAAGATCTTCATGATGCTGGTTACTAACCACAATGTATACATAGTGATTTTTTTTTCTGGTGTTGGTACTTGAGCTTGAACTTGTCATCATGGCTTTTTTGCTCATCTGGTGCTATATCACTTGTCCCATGCCTTCATTCTAGCTCTTTTTCCTGTTTTTTTTTTTTTTTTTCAGAGATAAAATCTTGTGGACTTTCCCACCTGGGATGGCTTTGAACTACAATCTTTACATCTGAGCTTCTTGAACTGCTAGAATTATGGATGTGAGCCACCTGGTCCTAGCTATGTTGATAGCTTCAAAACAAAGTTGTGTCTTAAAACCATAGGAAACCTATTAGAAAATCAGAACTTTTTTTTTTTTTTTCTATTCTGAGGCTTTTCAAAGCATGTTTTCATTCAGTATCTCAGAGTTGTCTGGGCTCATAGAGTTCATCTAGTCTGACTTCATTTCACAGGTGTGGATATGGGAGCCAGGAAGAGGAAAGGACTATTGCCAACTCCCACTGCTGTTTAGTGGTGGAACTGGACCTCAGACTAAGCCTTTCCTCTCTTAGGGCAGTTGTAAGACAAGAGCTGCATGTAGGAAGGAATGTGGGGTCAGAAAGAAGTCAGTTCACCCAGTGGGGTAATACTAGGTGATTCCCAATCTCTCTGAGCAAAAGGAACTTAAACACATTCTGACCGTGTTTGTGGTTCTGCTACTGAGAATTGCTTTTTGAGCACTACAGACTAGGAAGACAGACTCCTTAGATCTTTCTGAGATTCTTAAGTATAAAACATTATGAATCTGGAAAATTGTTGAACTGAACTTCCTGAGCCACTGTGGCTGGTCTCTAGTTGGCACCTTTCTAAGAGTAATTCAACGCCACATGATTGATATTCACTTTATGCGCTGGCCTCACATAAGCTGAGGAGGACACCACTCTTGTTATCATCATCAGTTAGTCCCATGGTCTGCACTTTTAGTTTGACTGTTGTTACTAGCTTCTTCACCCACCATTTTTTTTTTTCTTTTGTGCCATCCTGGGGCTTCACCTCAGGGCTTGGGTACTGTCCCTAAGCTTCTTTTGCTCAAGGCTAGCATTCTACCACTTGAGCCACAGTGCTACTTCGAGCTTTTTCTGTTTATGGAGTACTGTGGAATTGAACCTCAGGGCTTCATGCATGCTAGGCAAGCACTCTACCACCAAGCCACATTCTCAGTCCTCCCACCTTCATTTAACATGTGCATTTGTACACATACTTGCATGCTCTTCTGTATCTGTCTCTCCCCCTCTCCTTTCCTTTCTTTCCTCTTTTTTTTCTCCTCCATTATTTTTCTTGTCTCATTTCCCATCTTCCACCTCTGTCCTCTCCACTCTTGTCCGTCTTCTTGTCTCAATAACTTCCTGTGTTGGAACTATCCCCATCCCCACCCCTTGCTTAAATGCAGAAGACATGACTATAGCAGAACACCTTGGAGTATTCTATTTTTGTCTTTGTTCTCCGATGTGATGACTGGTACTCCGAGATCCAAGCCACAGTCAGAGTCATTTTGAACCTCTCCTCACCTCAGCCGGTCATCTTCCAAGTTCTTATTCTCCATTAAAAAAACAAAACAAAACAAACTCTTGAGTCTTCTTCTTCCTTTCTGCTCTCATGGCCTCGCATAGCAGGAGAGGAACAGAGGGGAATCATATAGTAGAGAAAAGAAAATAAGAGAAGAGTTAGATATCAGTGGTTCATGCCTATAGTCCTAGGTACTCAGGAGGCTGAGCTCTGAGGATTGTGGTTTGAAGCCATCCTGGACAGGCCAAAATCCAAGACTTTTATCTCCAATCAACCAGAAAAGGGCCAGAAGTGGAGATGTACTTACTCAGTGTGCTCAAAAGGTAGAGCACCAGCTTTTGAGTGAACCAAACCAACCAAACAGCTTGAGGCCTTAACTTCAAGCTCCAGTGCTGGAACAACAAATCAGAGTCACCTTCTGTGTCCTCAATGGCTTTTGAGGAGTGTGCCTCTTATAAAGTCAGCCCTTATTGTCTGAGGAAGTCCTCAGCTTCCTCACAAATGCAGCTTCCTGGAGCCCCTGAAAAGTACTTCCTTCCAGGGGGAAGGAATCTGTTTTGTCTCTTAGGTGTTGGCTTCTTGGATGAATATGAAGTACAGCCTAACTGCAGTGTCTTGGTGTTGCAGATACACAGCTGTGTGTAGGCTCTTTTAGGAGAGAAAGTAGAAGTTGCCAGGCTGAAGCCAGGGTCTCAGTTCTCCATGTCCATTTAGTTTTTCACTTGCTTCTATTTCTCGCTCAGTATTGTTGGATAGGAGGTAGACCCCTTCCCAAAGCTTCTCAAAGGGATAAAATTGGTAGTCTCCTTATGTTTAGTCTAAACAACCTTGCCCTTGGTATCTGTCCCAGATTCTGTATCCAGCTGTTGGGATCCATTTCTCTTTCCTCTTTCTTGGTAACATAGCTGTGGTCCATCCTAGTCTCTCTGTTTTACCCTCCCCCCTCCTTGTCTGGAGTAGCAGGGGGTTGGGAAAATAGACTACATGGGTAGTAGAGGAAAGGGGTTTGTGGATTGGTAGATAGTCTTATATGGAAGGTTCGTCCTTTGTTCTCCTGTCTTGCGTAGTAGCAAGTGAAGTGAGATGTAGCTAAGCTGTCATCTGTAAGCCTTTGGAGGCAAAAAGGAAGTTGGTGGCACACTTCAGAAGCTTGCTGGACAGTTTCATTTATGAAAATAACAAAACAAACTCTTTTGTAGTCTTCCAATCCCATCCCTGCCTATGAACTCTGAGAATTTGTGCAACTGTGGTTCGATGACCCTCTGAAGGCTGCTTGTTTGTGCTGCTGCTGACTGCATTTAGAGAAGTCCCAAGTCTAAAAGGAAATAGATGGTTTAATTAAAAGTACTGGTAACCTAGGGGCTGGGAAGTTGGCTCAGTGGTAGAGCGCTTGCCTGAGGCCCTGGGTTCAATTCCTCAGCACCACATAAGCAAAAAGAAAAAAGCCGGAAGTGGCGCTGTGGCTCAAGTGGTAGAGCGCTAGCCTTGAGCTGAAGAGCTGAGGGACAGCGCTCAGGCCCAGAGTTCAGGCCCCATGACCGGACCCCCCCCCCCCCCAAAAAAAAAAAAAAAAAGTGCTGGTAACCTAGTAGCAACTCTTGGTAGTACACAGAGCCAAGCCTCGCCATGCCATTTTTTTCCCAGTGTATGCTTCTCTCCTCAGCCCCTGTGGCCTTTTCCTTGGAAGAGGTGTGTCTGGCATTTCTGATGACACATATTTTCTTCATTTTCTCCTCACCTGCAGGATTTCATCACCCTGCTTTAGTTTGAAGCGAGCCAGTGTCTCTAGGAGTAGCCTTTGGAGTCCCATAGATTGACCCAGAGAAGTTATCTGCTGGCATTTGCTGTACTGTGTTCTTGACCCTTTGTTCTTTTCACTCTGCCTTTCTTCTCCTGGTCATTAGCAACCTTAAACAACCAATCCTATAGGGTATAGGTGGCTGTGTTAGCAAGAGTAAGGGACCCCACATATCAAGGGGATAAAAGTCTTCTAATTCTTTCTCTCCTTCAAAGGCTAAGTTGTACTCAAGTTTGTTCTTTGGCCTTCCTGGGAGTAATGCTCAGGAATTCCCCCAGATTTGCTGTTCTCAGACTGCCAAACAAGCTGCCTCCTGTTTCTGTCCTTCCAGATCTTAAATTACTCTCCCCTCTCTCCCACGTTCCTTTCTTTTTTTCTCTCTCATCATCTCACCCATCTTCCATTTTTCTTCTCTTGCATGGGTTGTTCCAGGTTGATCTGTAAGTGAAGGAACATTTATAAGCAACTCTGTCTCTGTTTCTCTTTCTCTCTCTCTCTCTCAACACAAAAAGCAGATTAATGCTGTTTTGAGTAAAAATAGGATAATGATAAAAACAGGTGGCTTGGGCTGGGAAGGTGGCTCAGTGGTAAAGTGCTTGCTTTGCATGCATGAGGCCCTGGGTTTGATTCTTCAGCACCACATAAGTAGAAAAACCTGTAAGTGGTGCTATGGCTCAAAGTGGTAGAGTGCTAGCCTTGAGCTGATAGAGCTGAGGGACAGTGCCCAGGCCCAGAGTTCAGGCCCCATAATCGACAAAACAACAACAGCAACAAAACGGGTGGCTCATGCCTGTAATTTTAGCTACTAGGACTGAGATCTCAGGATCATGGTTCAAAGCCAGCCAGGGTAGGAAAGTTTGTGAGACTATTTCCAGTTAACCTCTCTGTCTGTCTGTCTGTCTGTCTGTCTGTCTGTCTGTCTGTCTGTCTGTCTCTGTCTCTTTCTCTGTCTCTATCTCTGTCGTTCTCTCACACACATACACAACACCCACACCCACACACACACACACACACACACACACAAACAAAACAGAAGTAGAGCTATGGCTCAAGTGGTAGACTTGAATACAAAAGCTCAGGAGCATTACCCAGGCTCTGAGTTCAAGCCCCAGGACTGGCTAGCCCACTAGTAGCTTGTGCTAATAATAGCTACTCAATGGACCAAGATATGAGGGTCAACCATCAGCCACAGCAGGAAAGTCTGTGAGACTTCTGTTTCCAATTAACCACCAAAAAGGTGTAAGTGGAGCTGTGGCTCAAATGGTAGAGTGCCAGCCTCGAGTGAAAACTAAGGGATAGTGCGTGCCTAGGCCCTGAGTTTAAGCCCCAGTACGTGGACACACACACACACACACACACACACACACACACACACACACACACACACACACACACACACACACACACACACACACACACACACACACACACACACACACACACACACACACACACACACACACACACACACACACACACACACACACACACACACACACACACACCCGCTACTGGCATCTGCAGTTTTGTTTTTTTTTTCTAGGATTTTTTTTTTTGGTTGGTTGGTTGTGGGGCTTGCACTCTGGGCCTTGCACTATCCTTCAGTTCTTCAGCTCAAGGCTAGTGCTCTACCACTTGAGCCACAGTGCCACTTCCAGCTTTTTCCGTTTATGCGGTGCTGAGGAATCGAACCCAGGGCCTTATGCATGCAAGGCAAGCACTCTACCACTGAGTCACCTTCCCAGCCCTGAAGTTTTTTTTAGTGTAACACTAATCTGTATGACAGAGTCTCCACCAAGGATAAGAACTGGCCTTTGAGGAGCACTGCTATCCTTAGAAGAAGCATTGTACTTCGCCCCTGTGGGAGATAAGCTGGTTTGTACATATCTCAACAATGTCCAAAGAAACTGTGATGCTGCATTCCTCCCATCTAATGTTTCACACACAGCCTCAAACCCCACAAACAGCTATCAGATGACAGCTTAGTATATAGAAGGTTAAAGATCCACAAGAATTCACTCTGATAGTTAAAAATATCACTTTGTGATTTTGATCATGGTGAACAACCATGCGGGGAGATGGTGGGTGAGAATTGTTTGGATTCCTGAGCTGTGCAGTGTCCTTGCTAAAGTTTGGGAGGTCAGAACCCCAGTTGGGAGGTTGTGATGTCAGCAGCAGAAGGGGCAAAGGGCAGATCAGGCAGGGCTCAGCAGTCCATTCTTTCTGTCAGCGTTCTTTATCTTACTTCCCTATGAATTTTCACAGAGAAGACTGCCTGGAGAACAGAAGTGGTGGTTTTCCACTATCCTGAGCTTCAGGAGGATTTAGAATTTCTCTCATATCCTAGACAAGCTATCATTTCTCAGTGTAAGGAGTTCCACAAACTTGGGTTACTTTTTTCCTTCAGTATACTTCCATGAATAGTTATTCAAGACTTCATTTATCCCTGTGTCTTGCTTTTGGAGACAAGGTCTTGAAATGTAATACAGTCCGGTCTTGAACTCACAGTCCTCCTGTTTCAGTCTCTGAAATACTGGACTTGCAGACATGCACCACCACCTCTGCTAGAAATCATCTTCTTCTAACCAGGATTTGGACCACATTTGATATCTGAGTTCTGCATTTTAGCCATTTAAACTCAGAATCCCATTTTATCCTGTTATCATGTATTTTTGAAAAAAATCATAAACATAAACAATATAGTTTATATATCTATATATTATACATTATACATTTTGTCCTATTACATATACATATTTCCAGTTTTTTTCTGATTAGTTGAAGATTTGTCTAACTCAGGCTGGCTTAGAACTGTGATCTTCAGATCTCAGCTTCCTCACTGTTATAGACATGTATATAGCTTCACATGTATATTTGATAAGTGGATCTTATTTTAAATCATTGATTAAAAAAAAGGATGATCTGATGGGGTCAAGAATAAATGAGAAGCCAGGTGCTGTTGGCTCATACCTGTAATTCTAGCTACTCAGGAAGCTGAGATCATGGTTCAAAACTAGACCTGGCAAGAAAGTATGTGAGACTCTTACCTCTAAGAAACTACTAGCAAACCGGAAGTGGTGCTGTGGCTCAAGTGGTGGAGCACTAGCCTTGAGCTGAAGAGCTGAGAGACAGCTCTCAGGCCCAGAGTTCAAGCCCCACAACTGACAAAAAAAAAAAAAAAAAAAGAGAAAAGAATACAGGCTAATATTTCTGATGAATATACTCGACAAAGTACTATCAACTGAATTCAGTAGTACACTAAAAGGCTTATACCTAATGCGTAAGTACCATTTGGCCCCGGGATGTAAGGATGTATCAGTATATGCAAATTGATAAATGTGTAAAACAGATGGAAAATATCTATACTTCTAGGAGTTGCAGTCTTTCTCTTCCTGGTTGATATCATCCATTCCCAGTACTGTTCAGGCCCTGCTATTCTGAGTTTCCAGTTTACTTGCTGCTTGTCCATCTGTATTTCTTTCTTATCCACAGATTGGGATTTTCCAGGCCTAGCACAGGGGTTCATTCCTGAAATCCTAGCTACTGAGGATGCAGACATCAGGAAGATTACAATTCAAGGCTAGCCAGGGTAAAAGTTAGTGGGACCCTATTTCAACCAATAAAATCTAGATATGGTGGCATGAATCTATAATCACAGCTATATGGGAAGTATAAATAGGAGGATTGCAGTCCAAGCTGCTTGGGTCAAAACATGAAACTTTATCTGAAAAATAAAATAGAGCCGGGAGTGTGGCTCAAGTGGTAGAACACTTGCCTAGCAAGCACAAGGGCTTGAGTTTAAATTCTAGTATTGACAAAAAAGTTTTTTTTCCTCAAAGTCCAGCTAAATTATATTCCTGGTGTTCTTTGATCTACTTGTGTTTATTGCTATGATGTGGAATATATATCACATATAAATACATATCCATGTGAATATGTATTCATATTTTTAAAATCACTAAATGACTATATATGAATTGTTCTTACTGATATACACACATACCTATAGTCTTATTTGTTCTCTATATTAATTTAGTAATAAACTCATTAAAAACTAGTGATGTTTGTGGCTAGAGTGGAGGGAGGAAGGTAGGGTAAGAATCATAGATGGATAGGAGAGATTTAGAGGTTTGGGCCTGTGGTTGGCTGGCTGTAGAATGTCATGGCAGAGGGAGCATGATGGAGCAGTGTTCTTGATTTCCTGACACTTGAGAAGCAGAGAGCAAGACAAGGTTCTTGCTCTATGGAATACTATATGCTGGCAGAGGGTTAAGCTAGAACACTAAGACACAAGGGAGTGTGAGATACAGTTGACATTGGAATAAGAGTGGTGGACTTGTTCCAATACTAGAGTATAGCCGGAGAAGTCAGGTTGTTAGGACAGAGGAAGTAACACATCTGGGCTCATATATCATAGCCTTGCCCAGAGCTTATTTGAGGGTCACCTTTTACCCAGGCTTAAGATATTTTCTTGGTTTAGGACGTGTGAAAGGTGTTGGAATCCACATTCCCCTTCACCCCCACTTTCCCTTGACCTTCACTTTGTACTCTCCTTCCTCCTGAAGCTTAGTTACCACAAGTTAGTCTTAGTTGAGCTCAAGCAAGTCAGCCTTGGTGGCTGGGATAGCCTATGAGATTTAAGCCTTTCCCAACCCTGGACCTGTATTATGTAGCTAAGTATAAAAATACTTGGACTTAACATAGCCTGTAGATTTGAGAGCTTTGAGGAGATAAGCTTCTATATGAACATTGTGACAGATCCTCTGAGAGATTGGATTAAGCCACTGTATACCTTTTTTCCAGGGGATCTGAACCTTGAACTTCATCATTTTGAGGATTGTAAGTTGACCAGGGTGACCTGGACCTGGAAGGCTGGTTGGCTGAAGGAGAGAGGGTTCAGTCCCATTTCCCCACAGGAAAATGTTCATAGCTGCTTCATAACAGGTTTTGGGACACAGTGTTATTATAGATAAGAGTTCTGCCTTTGGGTGGGTGCTGTGTAGTCCATAGGTGGTAGGGAAGATTAGGACAGGAGAATTTCCCACTATAAAGTGCCAGGCCTGGGGCTGGGAAGGTGGCTCAGTGGTAGAGCGCTTGCCTTGCATGCATGAGGCCCTGGGTTCGATTCCTCAGCACCACATAAGCAAAAAGAAAAAAATTGGAAGTGGCACTGTTGTAGAGCACTAGCCTTGAGCTGAAGAGCTGAGGGACAGCGCCCAGGCCCAGAGTTCAGGCCCCACGACTGGACTCCCCGCCTAAAAAAAAATGAAACAAAGTGCCAGGCCTTGGACACAGAATTGGTATCTCTACCTTCCTCGGATGGCTGTGTAAGTAGTATGTATATATGGCAGTGGCCACAGCACTATGGATCCTGGCAGATGAGGCTCCTAGGCCAAAGAAGGCTAGAATTTCCCTCAAGAGGGAGTCAGTTATTTTGGGGATCTGAAGGCTAGAGCCCCTGTGAAAGATGCATGATAGATTGCCTTCCAAAGGAGCAGAAGACATTGCTACTTCTACTCTGTAAGAACAGCTTTATTTGAGACTGATGGCTGAGGAAGAATCCAGGGCTAACATTGGTTCCTCTTCTAGGCATTTCCCAGGCTATTTCCAAATTTTCACATTCTATATCTGGCACCTTTCTTTTCTCTCCAGACTTCCTTGAGCAGAAAGCCTCTGTCTCACATCTTTTCCTCCAGTAAAGATTGCCTTTTGTTGGTGAAGCTCTTCTGTCTAATCCCAAGAGGTGAGAGATGGCGTTTCATCCCTGTAGAAAGCTGACTCTAGTGAGCCTTGCTTTCACGGGAGCTGGGCCCTTCCTGTAGCCCTTTTGGTTTGGCAAAGATGTGGTGGTGGAGGAGGGACTGTGAGCCTGTATCAAGTAATGAGAGAGGCTGTAAAACCCTGAAGTGCAGCCCCAGGAGAGTGACCTTACGAGGAAAGTTCTGGGAAACAAACCACAGGGAGACTTAGGAATTTTTGATTGAGCCCACAGGCAAGGCTCATGAAGAAAGATGTAAGGCTCTGAAAAGATACAATGAATGACATGAAATAACTGTCCTCTATCTTACAAGACATCAAGAAAGGTTTGTTATGCATTCATTCAGTAGTTATTTATTGTGTGTGCTCTGAGCTAGGCCCTATACTAAGTGCAGGGGGCTATGGAAGTTAGCCAAGTAGTCGAAGATCTCTTCCCAGGGACCTTAAAACCTTAAAAATCCTAGTGAGTAGTACTTTGAAGAATATGTATAATTGGTGCAGTTAGACTTGAGGGCCAGGGAAGCCAGAGCTGAGAGTCAAGTTGAGACCAGGTAAGTCCAAGGCTATCCAGACAGACTGTGGGGTTGAGGAATGTTCCAGGCTGAGCTAGACAGTCTAGAAACAATCTGTCAGTTTTAGGGAACTAAAAGATGTCTGTGTGGCTGATACAGGAAGGGAGAAAGACAGGAAGTGTGCTGAGAGGAGTCTAGAGAAGAATCATGCTAGGCCTTATAGGTCTTGGTAGGCACTTACATTTTATCTTAGGTTTAGTAGAACTCCACCTGAGTGTGTTAAGCAGGAAATGACATATGTCATGTGAAAAGGTGATTTGGACAGCTCTGTGGAAAATGAATGTGAGTGTGATATTATGAAATATGTATTTGATTTTCCTTCCCTTTCTCTGGCAGACAAGTCCTAAGATCCTTAGACTTTCTAAAGTGATGTGTCTCCTTTTTGGTATGCTATTGAGTTGACTGAAGGCTGAGGCTTCTGGATGGCCTTGGTATAGGGGCTGGTTGCCAGTGGAGGCAACCACATGTCTAGAGGATTGGAACTTTCCCACCTTCACTTATGTTGTTACCAATGCCAGTATAATTAAGCTTTCATAAAAACCCAGAGGACTCTATCCTGAGAATTTTGGAATAGGCAAATCTGAGGAGATTCCCAGTAGGTCCCCTGCCTAAAGTGGGCCTGGAGTATCACTTTGCATATGGGGTATGTGCAAAGTGATCTTGCCCAAAGATCATTTCCATCTGTGTTCACATGTACCCCAATATCATTTCTAGTAACCTGGTAAACATAAATGTTTCCCTAAGATCAGTGAGCCCGTCTTGCAAATTAATTCAGTTTGACGAGGGGGTGTGGAAGCTCTGATTTGTAGATGGTTAGTCAGTGGCGTGGGGTGTGCACTTGGCATCTGCAGTGAGATTGAAGGGGGATGTAGTCTTTGGGACTGAGCCCTCAACTTAAGGATAATAGAACTGTCTCTATGGAGCATCAGACTTAAAGAACACTTAGTTGGTGCCTACTGAAAAATTGATTACTTGCTTAATTGGTTAGAAATCTTTTGAGTTGATTGTCAAGTGAGAATGTAGGAAAAATTGAGTTTGCTTTTTTGTATATTTCCAGAAAGGGCTAGAGTTGAAGTTGGGACAGTTAGATTTTGCAGTAATTAAGAGTGACAGATGAGGGGCAATGCAAGTAGAGAAAAATGGGTAGATATTAAATATATTTTGTAAGTAGAATATTTGGAGTTGCTTAATGAGTTGGATATGGGGAGACAGAGGTAGGGAGATGTTTCCCAGGGTTTTGGTTCAAATGTAACTGTGTTTCTTAACAAATACCAGAACAGCCTGTAAAATCTTTTCCCTCTCTCCTCTCTCTCTCTTTCTCTCTCTCTCTTTCTCTTTCTCCCTTCCTCCTCCTTCCTTCCTTTGTGTTTGTGTGTGTATGTGTGTGTGTGTGTTAGCAGTACTGGGGCTTGAACTCAGGACCTAGGTGCTGTGCCTTAGCTTTTTCTAGCCACAGCTCACTTCCAGATGTTTGATCATTAATTGGAGATAAGAGTCATGGTTTGTTGCCTAGGCTAGATTCAGTAATCAGATCTCAGCCTCCTGAGTAGCTTGGATTGCAGACGTGAGCCAACTGGCACCAGGCAGTCTGTAAAATCTTGACTCTTTTTTTTTTTTTTTTTTGCTGGTCGTGGGGCTTGAACTCTGGGCCTGGGCACTATCCCACAGCTCTTCAGCTCAAGGTGAGCTCTCTACCACTTGAGCCACAGCACCACTTCTGGCCTTTTCTGCTTATGTGGTGCTGAGGAATTGAACCCAGGGCCTCATGCATGCAAGGCAAGCGCTCTACCATGGAGCCACCTTCCCAACCCCCAAAATCTTGACTCTTCAGGAACGATCAAGTAAGATGGATGTTGAGTCTAGCCTTGTAGAGACAACAGAGGGAATCAGCTTACCCCTGGGTCTTTCTAGCTCAAAAAGCTCACAGAATCACCAATACAAAGGTTCTTGTCCCACCATTAAAGAGCTCAAGGGGAGTCCTTTGTCTCTTCCCTTAAGAGCCTCTGTAACTCCAGCTTGCCACTAGGGGGAGCATGGTCTGCATCCTGTGCTGAGTCTTTATAGCTCCCTAAATTTGCATTACTTTAGTGCAGTGACTCTTACCAGCTTTAGTACTCAGCCCAAACTCTTGACCCTTCATTCTGCCTAAAATTTTAAAAAAAGCTGATATATAGGTGCTCAAAAATGTTCATTGGTATTACTGTTATACTGTGAATTTTACCTTATAGAAATGGACGGGGGGGGGGGGGGGGGTATGATTGGGTGGGAGGGAGGGGGGAGGCTGGGAAGGGAGGTGAAGGGTAAACAAAGGAGGAGGCTGCAATGCTTGGTAAGAAATGTATGCATTATCCTGCCCATGTAATTGTAACCCCTCTGTACAGTATGTTCTCAAATAAAATAAAATAAAATTAAAAAAAAAAAAAAAAGAAATGGATGGAATCACCTGTTGCTTTTCAGTATAGAGAGTAGGAAAATGGAATGCATACTTTCTGGACCCAAAAGGACAGAGAAACACTTGTTGGATGTGGGTGGAGGAAGAAGTTTGTGGATTTAATCATATTGTATTTGTCTTTCATCTTTTTTTTTTTTGTTGGTGGTGGTAGTGGTGATGGTGGTGGTCATGGGGCTGGAACTCAGGGTTTGGGCACTGTCCCTTAGCTCTTTCATTCAAGGCTAGCACTCTATCACTTTGAGACACAGCTCCACTTCCAGTTTTCTGGTAGTTAATTGGAGATAAGAGTTTCACGGACTTTCCTGCTCAGGCTGGCTTTGAATTGCAATCCTCAGATCTTAGCTTCTGAGTAGCTAGGATCACAGGCATGAGCCACCAGTGCCTGGCTTTGTCCTTCCATCCTGACTTCCTTTGTAGACTTGGGAATCTAGGGCCTATGAGAGATGCTTGAACTGGGAGTTAGATACGTTGGATATTTATAGTGAGTTGTTAGGCACATAGCCTTTAAAGTTTTGATTGCACCACTAAAATAATAGTGCCCACCACTTAGGATGTGGGCCAACCTGTCATTTCCTGTTAGATTTTATGACATTTCTTCTCCCTTAGTTTCTGGCATATTTATTTATGTTTTAAATTCAAGTCAATCAAAAACTTGTTTTGAGAATTGCACAGTATACAGAAGGTTAATCAGAATCATAAGGTTTCTGCAAGGGATTTCCGCCTTTAAGATTCTAGCATCCCTTTGGGGAACAATACTGGAAAATGCTGTCATTGAGCTTCCATGTCTTCATCTAGTGGACAGACCAACTGTTAGTAGTGTTTTCTGTTTGTTTGAAGCTGAGTGAGGTTTTTAAGCTCTAAACCTGACTTACAGAGGTGCTTTGACATAGAGGATTTCTTTTAGTGCTCTTCTCTGCCCTGCCTGGGTAATAAATTGTATCTGGTAGAAACCAGAAGGTTGCATGTTTTGCCCAATGGCAGGTGACTAGGTCAGGCACTGCCAAGGTCTTTGGATCCCTGCTCTGCCTGATGCTCTTGACACTATACTGCTTAATGTATACCAAAGAGTTGGAAGGGTTGGTACTGTTTGTGTCACTTCCTGGTTTTGGTTGGAAAAACAAATCTGTTCAAATTAGTATAATAATAGTAGTCCTGACTTTCGGGCCTACTGTGGTGATCTGTAGGGCTAAAATATATTTTGAAACAGTGTAAGGAGAGACAATGCATAGCTATAGGGGAGGACACTTTCCTTCCCATCCGTGTATCAGGATGTTCTACACCAAATAGATACTATCATAAAAGGCTTCAGGCTAGAAGAATTGAAGTCAGGCTTACCTTACCAGGACTCAGAGGACTGTCTCTGCCTTCCCCTGGGAATCCAGTCTTGTAATTCATAACTGGTTATCAGAAAACTGGCTAGTTTTCAAGATCAGGTGGGAGTAAACGTTAGTAGTAAGTATACTGGATTAGAGGCTACTTGACTAGCCTCTTGTCTTTAGTTCTTTGTCCAAGTAGCTGTATAACTGTAGATCTACATTGAATTTTTCTGGGCTTCTGTTTTCCCATCTATAAAATGCTCACAAACCTATCTGTCTGGTATATTCTATTTATTTATTTAGTGGTCTCAGGGCTTGAACTCTGGGCCTGGGCGCTGTCCCTGAGCTCTTCAGCTCAAGGCTAGCGCTTTATCACAAGCCACAGCGCCACTTCCAGTTTTCTGAGTGGTTTATTGGAGCTAAGAGTCTTAGGACTTTCCTGCCCGGGCTGGCTTTGAACCGTGATCCTCAGATCTCAGCCTCCTAAGTAGCTAGGATAACAGGCGTGAGCCACTGGTGCCCGGCTTGTCCAGTATATGCTAAAAGGTTGTGAAGATGAAACAATAATACATATAAAAGAATGTTAAAGTATGAGTGTCCACAGGGACTGTGAGGTCAGAGGGACTGTTGTGCTGTAGGTATTGTGCTAGCATTGGGACAGCCCACGGGAGGCCTGGTTTATGAGGTTTGAGCAGGGCAGAGAGAAGAGACTGTGTTTGTTTTTTGCCCTGTCTGTGACAATGGACTTGTCCTGGACACTCTTACTGTTCCTGACTTAGTGTGTTTTCTCTCCATTGCAGGAAGCTGAGGCTGCTCTGACGTTGGTCCCACACTAGTATCATGGGTCCTTGTACTGGTTAAAGTCATCTCCAGGACCTGGACAGGCAGCAAGGTAAGCAGGGAGGCCAGTCCAGGCGAGCTCCCAGGATATGAGTGCGTTTCCTTCTTAGCTTCTGCCTGGAAAATCCCAAGTGAACAAACAAGTCAAGGCAGTGTATCAGGGTCCCTCCTACCCATACTCCAGGACCCAGAGGAAGGGCTTGCTTCCCCTTCAAGTGTTCCAGCTAGTTCCCTCCTCCCCTGGCGGGGATTCTGAGAGAGAGAGAGAGAGAGAGAGAGACTGGTCGGTCGGGGAGGAAAACATTCACTGTCTCTCCCTTCTTCCCTCTGAGCTGTTGAAGCAAGTTCCCAGGAACACTCCAGAGCCCCTGGTTGACTGGAAGGGAGGTAGGAGGAGTGGAATGTTTGCAAAGACTGAACTGATCAAAAGACAGTGCTGTTTCATGGAAGTCTCCTAGAACAGAGTGAGAGAATGTGTGTGTGTGCGCGCACGCGCGCTCTTGCTCCTGGTAGACTGAGAGCTTGCACAAGGCGCCGCCTGGGAGGACAGGGTCTCCATGACAACTGGCCTGGCCGGCTAGCAGCCCTCGGCTCACTTGGCTGGAAAGGAGCGCCACGAAAGGTCAGAGGAAGGAGTGGTGGGAAGCTTTTGCAGCAGGTACTGGGAGCTTAAGCCAGTGGATTTGGGGGCCCTGGGCTCCCTAACCAACTGAGGTGTGAGCCAGACTCTGCTGAAAATGGAGGGGGCAGGAAAGCACCGCGACTTTCAGGTAAGGTTAGCTTGGTGGGGAAGATCGCCTTTCTTTGCTGGCCTGGGACTGTTTTCTGGGAGGCCAGTGAGTGTGTGTTCTGTACTCTGCACTGGGTTTGGGGCTCGGCAATGATGTCATGCTCAAACAGTTGGATTCTATTAGCTTGAGGAGGAGGAGGAGGGAAACAGCTAGTTTTCTTGACTTTGCAGATCTTCGCTGATCTCACTCATGCTGAAGCTGAAGGTGTTTAGGCTTCGCTGTAGAAAGCATCATTTTCCTTTTTTAGTTAGCACTAAATCACCGGATATTTTTACAGGAAGACTCTTTTATAAAGAGAGAAAAAATGAGTTCTCATCACTGCAACACTGCTTGTAGTTCTGATATGGAAATTCCAGTGCCTTTTGTCTTTGGAGTGGCTTGGTTAATTCTAGTGGACACTGTTTTGTCTCTTGGTGCTGCTATGTCTGACCTCTAACAAAAATAGCAAATAAATAAATAACCCAAACAAAAACCTAATGAAATTCAGCAAGGAGCTTACAGTGAATCCTAAGTTCCTGTGGAACAGTTTCTTAGAACAGAGGCACTGTCATTGGGGTAGCTGAGCTGAGACCTTGCTCTCTCTGCCAGGTAGTTTGATAAGAAGTAAATAGACCCCTCTCATGAATGAGGTTGGTCTCAGGCTTTCCTGAGTTGTCAGGGAGAAGCTGTCCTGGGGTTGGGGAGCCTGCTAAGAGGTGTCTCATCCAGATGTTGCAGAGGGAATCTCCTAATGTGGTAGTTTTTAGCAGCTAGGGAGCACCAGGTGCTGGGAGTATGCTGGGTGGATTGCTTTGGTTAAAACTTTATCTAATCCTCAGGGCATACAGTTTCCATACTGTGTACTCCTATTTTGCTTATCCTAAATTTTGGTAAAACTCATCCAGATCTAGAGGGAGTAGTGTGTGGTTGAGCTCAGTGTGGCTTAGTAGCAGCTTCTTCTAGAAAGGCAGCTCTATCGTTGTTGAGAGAGTTGGGCCATCTGTAAAATTATGAAGAGAATGAATGCTGTAGACAGAGCAGAGACTCATGAGGAGATGTGTTTCTCCTTCAGTCATGTTACATCTTAAACTTATATTTGGCTACAGGGACTTTTTTAGTGGAGGGAACAGCTGTGGTCCTGGCTCTTCAGTTTTTCTTCTTGAACTTTCTGAACAGAATGTCTTTTGTGTTCTGGCAAACAATGAGGGGGCCTTCTGATTAACTTCGGGTCAGCTTGCCAATGCAAGCACTGGCCCTGTCCCCGATTCTGGCTGCTTGAATGTATACATATGTGTCTCAGTGTTGTGGTCTGAATCTCCAAAGCTCAGTAGCTCTAGACCTAAGATAAGCCACTTCTAAAGTTAACGTGTATCCCCTTACTAGACTATTGGGATCCTTTGCTTGAAACCTGTGTTTTGCTTGAGGAATGTGGCCTGATACTGTGTGTGGGGGATATATGATAAAGGAAGTCTGTGAACCCAGTGGTTCATTTTAGTGGCAATATAACGTGTAGCATCTCAGGCCTTTTCCTGGACTCAAGAGAATGTGCCCAGAGCTACCCCTCTTTTGCCATTTCTGCATGTGTGAAAAGAACTAGCCATGGGCTTTAAGGAGCTGATGTTCTTTCTTTTGATATAGCAGTGAGAATAATAAATTTGGGCTACGAAGATAGGACTCAATCTGGAGCCTGTGGCTTATGTCTGTAATCCTAGCAACTCAGGAGGTTGAGATCTGAGGATCTCAATTCAAAACCAGTCAAGGTAGGAAAGTCTGTGAGACTCCTATCTCCATTTAACCACCAAAAAGCTGGAAGTCGAACTGTAGCTCAAGTGGTGGATGCTAGCCTTGAGCAAAAAAAGTTAGGGACAGTGACTAAGGCCCTGAGTTCAAGCCTCAGGACTAGCACGCACACACACACACAACACACACACATGGAAGGAAGGAAGGAAAGAAGAGAAAGAAAGAAAGGAAGAAAGAAAGAAAGAAGGAAAGAAAGAAAGAAGACATGCATCTATGGCCAGGTTTTGCTGCTTGTCACTTGAGATGGATGTCAAGCAAGTCCCTGGACTATACAAACTTCAGATAAAATAGAAATAATAATAAGACCTTCTTCACAGGATATGTATGGGATAGTTTCTATGAAAGTAGTTGTAAGTGAATCAAATCGTAAATAGCATAATATGTTATGAACTGAAGTTTGACAACTCTCTTCTGGAAAGTCACTTTGCCTCTTTGTTCTGGTTCCTCCATTTATAAAATGTCTTCTTTTCTGCATTTGTAAATCAAAATGAGAAAAACCTTAAAAAGTCTTCTTTGGAAAAGAAGTCTTTGAGATGGTTAACAAATAGTGCTTTGTTTGGGTTGGGAAGTTTAATACCAGTGTTCACTATAGACATTTGAGCTTCATAAATAATCCTTCAGAGAGGAAGCTTTCTGTAGATCATTCGGCTTGTATTTTAGTGCAGGAGGGATTCCCAGAGAAGCTCAACTTTTCCAGTGTCCCATAGCTCCCTGTAGTCATGGTGCCATACATTTTAGTTGTTGGAAGAGAGTCTGCTAGTGCTGACCCTGGTTCCCTCATCCTGCTCAGATCTAGAGGGGGAATTGTCTGGGGTGGGCAAAGGGGCCTTTTACTCTACTCTGGGATTGAAAGGAAGGTTCTAATTGACAGGAAAGAGTATGACTCTGAAAACTTCCTTAGGGGTTGGGCAGCTCTTTCAGGAACTTGTAAAGCTATATAGCTTAGGGGAAAACCATAAAGAAAAACAAGGAAGTAAGAATTCCAAGGGCAGATACTTGATATGTCATAGGATGGTGCCAAGGAATGGAATAACAGGGAAGGGGGGACTCTAGGCAAGGATGTCCCACGTCTGTCCTCAGTGCTGTCTCTCCTGTAGCCTCTGCCTCTCCCATCGGACAGGGAAAAACCTTTTGGCCATGCCTGAGCAGACCAGGATAGGGTAAGGATTTTTGTTCTTTTAATTTGTTAATGAAATAATCGAGCTCCCTTCTAATGTGAGTCACAACATACAGCCGCCTCTAAGGGCTGAAGGAGAAGTTGTCTTGAGCTTAGGTCAGGCTGCAGCTGTTCCCCACTCCCCATCAGTGTAGCTTCCCAGAGCTGACTCACAAATTGGATTCCTCTAATGTTCCTTAAGAATTAAAAAGTAACTTTCCTAGTTTCGCTCCTTCTCTCTCCCCTTCCTCTGCTCCCCTTTCCTGTACAACAGTCCCCTTGGGCTCCCTTTCTCTAAAATGTGAAAGATTGGTCACCCAAAGAAATTGAAACTTTGAAATATCTTGGGGAACGGGCCAAGGGCATTCTTTGGTTCTGCTGGTATAGTCCCTCTTTTCCCTGGGAGAAAGGACTGGGTGAGCAGTTTGAGGGAGGCTCTTCAAATTTGAAGTAGCATGGCCTCATTACTGCCCTGAACCTAAAGACTGTGTCCTACTCCCCACTGCATCTGGATTCTGAGTTCTGCTCTGGGCAGGTGGCCCAGTGCCTAATGGGGGTAAGAGGGTCTGAGTACCTGTGGGAAAGTGGCCTGTTAACAATTACTGCCTTGGTAGAGCACTAGCCTTGAGCTGAAGAGCTTGAGGGACAGCGCTCAGGCCCAGAGTTCAAGCCCCACGACCGACAAAAACAAACACACACACACAATAAAGCATTTATTAAACAACAACAACAATTACTGCCTGGGGGCTGGGATGTAGCTCAGTGGCAAAGCACTTGCCTAGCAAGTGCAAAGTCCTGGGTTCAATCCCCAGTACCAAAAAAGAAAAGACAAAAAACAATACAGTTAAAAAAAAAACCCAAATAATTACTGCCTTGAGTGACTTTTTTTTTTTGGGGGGGGGGGGGAGATCTGGTCATGGGGCCTGAACTCTGGGCCTGGGCGCTGTCCCTCAGCTCTTCAGCTCAAGGCTAGCGCTCTACCACTTGAGCCACAGCGCCACTTCTAGCTTTTTTCTTTTTGTTTATGTGGTGCTGAGGAATCGAACCCAGGGCCTCAGGCATGCAAGGCAAGCGCTCTACCACTGAGCCACCTTCTCAGCCCCCTTGGGTGACTCTGATTTCTATTGTTAGACCTAGGGAAGTTTGCTGAAGGGGCTAAGTAAGATTATCAGCCTGAAGTGGGGCAGCAGCAGCCCTTGGCCTGTCTTCTGTGCTTCTGCCTTGGATGGGTGTTGGGAGGCTGGGGAAGGAAAAGCTGCAGGCAGACAGTCATTGAGCAGGACCATAGAAAATAGGGAAGGGGGCAGGAAGGTGTGGGTGTGCACGCACATGCATGTGCTTGTACACATATATACTATCTGGCATATAAGGCAAAGATTTTTTTTTTTTGTCGGTCGTGGATCTTGAATGCTGGGCCTGGGCATTGTCCCTCAGCTCTTCAGCTCAAGGCTAGCACTCTACCACTTGAGCCACAGCATCACTTCCAGCTTTTTCTGTTTATTGGTGCTGAGGAGTCAAACCAAGGGCCTCATGCATGTGAGGCAAGCACTCTACCACTGAGCCACCTTCCCAGCCTGAGATTTCTTCTTAAAGTTTGTGAGAAAACTTGCTTAGTGTGTATCTTCTTCTGGGGTAGAGAGACTGTTGATCTCTTTATGCTGGTGGGGAAATACTGTGTGCTTCATCTCAGTGGGTAGGTATGTCTTAGCTGAACATGTCACACAAATTGTGCTGATAGAAAAATCTCTTTCTAGTTCTAAGCCCTAGAAAACTGTGTGTGTGTGTGTGTGTGTGTGTGTGTGTGTGTGTGTGTGTGTGTGTGTGTGTCTGTCTGTCTGTCTGTCTGTCTGTGTTTGTGTGCATGTGCATGTGTGTTTTGAGAGGGAAAGGAAGATGTTAAACAAGTCTTAACTATCTTATTGAAGAATTCCTCTAAAGATCTCTTCTCTTGTTTTTATTGGCTCTGATAAAATGAATATACTGTGCTTTGGGGCTGTTGAAACTATCACAGTACTTGTCTCATCTGAAAACTGTCTGAATATTTGATTTCATTATCCTTATAAAAGAATGAATTATAGGCAGTTAGGGTATGGAGCTGCCCTAAACAAAAGCAGGCACATTTCTAAGGGGTTGTCATGAGACCACTTTAGTTTCTGAAAGATCCAGTGTCTTTTGTAAAGCTTGTGGTAGCTGAAGGGTCTGTATGTGACTAGAAGTTAACTTACAGGAATCAGCACAATGCATGGGTGTATGCCTGGATGTTTGAACCTGAAGAATAATGATATAAACATTGGATTGTGAGAGATAGGATCTGGATTAAGATGAAGATTCTAGAAGGAAATAGGAGGGAGACCCTGGGCAAATGTTTGGAGAGAAGATGAGAGGCAGTAGATAGAAGAACTTGGGCAGGAGGCTTCACAATGTAGTAGAATGCTGGACTGTCTCCAGGGAACCCAAATACACAATTTTGTACAGGTCCTAAGGGTGGGGTGGCCAGCATTGGGGACAACATACCTGTTGATTTGCTCTTGGGTCAGAGGCACCTCTGGTGCTCATATATACCCACTTGATCTGTTCATTCATTAAGTCAGTGAATACAGGATGTCTGGGCCGGGGCTGGGGAGGATCCAAAAAGTATCAAGTATATTGTATTAGATGTTGTATTGTCCTAATTTCCTGCCCACTGCTCCAGTACAAGCCTCTCAGTGTGACTGAGAGAGAGAGTAAACACAGACCTGCTGAAGTTTGGGGTTTTCACGGTAGAGTTAGTGACTATCTTAATAATGCTCTTAGACTGAGACAAAGAAGGAAGGGGAGGGTTCTATTCTTAGACTAAGTTAAAGCACTGATTGAATGGTGGAAGAGAGCCAGCTAGAGGATAGGAATTGTGAGGAGAATGAAGGTTTTAGATATCTGAGGAGGAGATTAGGAAAGAGAAATTTTGAAAGAAAAAAACCTTTTAGGTCAGCTAGTTTTTAGAACTCTAGTTTCGTTGAAGGAACTGTATTTTAAGTGTTTATCTGTGTCTTGGAACACCGGTTGTCTCATAGGATTCTTCTAAATTTGAGTTTTATAGAGTGTGTGTGTGTGTGTGTGTGTGTGTGTGTGTGTGTGTGTATTAGTGTTAGTGTGAATCAGATCTGGGGCTTGAATTCTGGTCTTGGGTGCTGTCCCTTAGCTTTTTCACTCAAAACTATCTACCACTTGAGCCACAGCTACACTTCTGGATTTTTGCTAATTAATTGGAAATAAGAATTTTGGAACTTTTCCTACCTAGGCTGGCTTTAAACTGAGATCCTCAGATCTCAGCCGCCTGAGTGCAGATTACAGGCCTGAGCCATCAGTGTCTATCTATAGATGGTTTATAGTGTGTCTGTCCATTAGAGACTATTAGAGATACTCAGTGAGTATGTGGTGTCACCTGGTGTACCATTTGCACTTGTTATAAGTATCTTACATGCAGTGTGCTGCAGAGATGAAGAACAGGAGCTCCAGGGGTCTCTACGGCCTAAGCCTAATATGTGAGTCTCAACTCTCACACCGCTGTGTGGTATTGGGTACATTATTTAATCTCTTTGCCTCAGTTTTCTCTTGAGTCACATGAAATATAGATAAGCCAATAGCATTCACCTTGTTAGGGTTGTGGAGGATTAAGTGAAGTGTTAGATGTAAAACTGTACATGATACATGTGAATAGCCCAACACCTGGAACAGAGTAAACGTTCCATTTATAATGACTAACTTAGAGCAGCATTTGAAGAGAGGAGGGCTGGTGTATTTCTGTTAGAGTGGGGCCACTACAGTAGGAACAAATTAGCCTCTTCTTTGACAAGTAGTTCATGATGTATTTCTTTCACCTTTCTGTTAAAGACCTCAGGAAGGTCTCTGCAGTAGTTTTCAACCAAGCCTCATAGGTGCTGCTTTATCCTTCTGTAGGTACTTACTCTCACAGGCAAGGAAGACTACTCCAGAACTGCTTCTTGCCTGCCCCTTTCCTGCATGCCAACCCAGGCACATTTAAGGCCCTTCATTGCTCTAGATAAGGACTTCATGTCTAGCCCTCCTCAACATACTTCCGTGGATCTCCATGATTTTTTTTTTTCTTGTGGGGCTTGGACTCTAGGCCTGAGCACTGTCCCTGAGCTTTTCAGATCAAGGTGAGCACTTTACCACTTGAGCCACAGTACCACTTCCAGTTTTCTGGTGGCTAATTGGAGATAAGAGACTCATGGACTTTCCTGCCCAGGCTGGCTTTAAACCTTTATCCTCAGATCTCAGCCTCCTTAGTAGCTAGGATTATAGGCATGAGCCACCGGCTCCCGGCTTCATGAATTCTTTAAGATCTATCTTGGAGTGTAGGCTTTCTAGCCAGCCCTAGAGGTTCATAGTCTGGCTCTTCCTTTTTCTATCTGGAAAAAGGCAGAGATTTCTGGAAGGTTAACTCTGTAAGACTGGGTGTCTTCATTTGTAAATTAGGAGTAATAATCTTGTCTATTTCAAAGGGTTGTTGTAATTAAACTACTTATTTTTTGTAAGCACTCAACTTAGTTCTGGACCCAAACACTAAATGTTTTCTGCTGCTGTTGATACTTTCTCCCTCTTACTGCTTTCTCCATTGACATAACAAGAGATGCCTTAGCCATGTGTTTAGCAGATCTGAGTTTTAGTCTGGCTCTACATGACTTGCTATATGTGGGAAAGTAACTTGACTTCTCTGGGCTTTAGTTTCCTTTTCTAGAAAGTTGAAGCTATGGATTGAGTGTCCTTTTTTTTTTTTTTTTTCTGGTCGTGGGGCTTGAACTCTGGGCTTGGGTACTATCCCTGCGCTCGTCAGCTCAAGGCAAGCGCTCTACCACTTGAGCCACAGCGCCACTTTTGGTTTTCTAGTATTTTATTGGAGATAAGAGTCTCATGGACTTTCCTGCCCGGGCTAGCTTTGAACCACGATCCTCAGATTTTAGCCTCCTGAGTAGCTAGGATTACAGGCATGAGCCACCAGCGCCCGGCTGGATTGAGTGTTCTTACTGGCATTCTGACTTAACTTTTCAAAAGTATATGTCTTGGGGCTGGGAAGGTGGCTCAGTGGTAGAGTGCTTGCCTTGCATGCATGAGTCCCTGGGTTTGATTCCTCAGCACCACATAAGCAGAGAAAGCCAGAGTGGGGCTGAGGCTCAAGTGGTAGAGCGCTACTCTACAGCTGAAGAGCTGAGGGACAGCGCCCAGGCCCAGAGTTCAGGCCCCATGACCGACAAAAAAAAAGAAAAAAGAAAAAGTATATGTTTTCTCTTTCCAGTCAGAATCCCTGAAGTTCTATGCCATCACTCTTGCCTCCTCTTAGTGTAGAAAAATGGCAGTTTCCTGCATGACCTTGCCTGTAATCTCTGAGTGACCAAAGACCATTCTGCATATTAGGGGAAGAGGCATCCAGGAAGAATGGCATTTAGATTCTGAATTCTAGACTGGATTCAGAGGACCAGAGGGAGAGTTTGGCCAACCCCAAGGGAGCATCAAGGCCCAGGGGCCCTCTCTGATGAGTGATGTATATTGTGTGGCATTGAGGTAGGGCCATGACAGAACCCTGGTGGAGAAGCAGGATGGCAGTGAGAGAGCTGACAGGCTGAAAGAATATGGAAACGGTGACAGGGAAATCTAGGTATTGAAAAGTGCCAGCTATCTCCAGGCAAGTGTTGTGTCTTAGACATGAAGCTGCTCCTGGAACTTTATTCTTCCAAAGAGACATTTTGACCCAAGCCCAGGTGAGACTTGCCTCGCATAACCACTCTTGACTCCTCCCAGAGGAGTAGGGGATCTGGATGAAGAGGTTGTAATCTATTTCTAAAGACAGCAAGTAGCTCCTTATCTACCAGCATAATTATAAAGAGATTTCCTTTTCCAACTGCAAGAACCAGGAACTTTTGCTGCCAAATTTAGCAGTGTGTTTTAAGTCCCTCAAATCTCCTTTGAGTGCTACCAAAGCTCTCAGCTTTGTTGTTATCTCTTGTTGAAATACAGCCTGGATAGGTCATATCAACAGTGCCAATTTATGGGCCTGCTGAACCCAGGCAGGCCAAGGGCAGAATGAGGAGTTCCTGGGAGTAGGTGCTCAAGCTTCTTTTTTTTGCCTTAGAAGAACAAATTGTGGATTAGGGTCAGAGATGCCATTTCTTCTGAGTTTTACTTCTGTAAGCTCCCATAAACAGTGCTCAGCTTCTTCAGAAGCTTCCTGATGAAGTTCAGCCCTGAAGCCCCCTCCTTAGTAGTAGTGATTAGTTTCCTTGGCACAAACTTCTATCAGCCACACCCCCTCGTATTTAATTTATTGGAAGCTTGTGATCTATCATGTGTTCTTATGGAATAATTAAAGATGAAGACTATAGGAGTATAATCAACTGATCCCTTTTAAAACATTTTTTAATTAATGCACAGAAGGGTTACAGTTTCTTAAGTCAGGTAATGAGTACATTTCTTTTTGGACAATGTCACCTCTTCCTTTGTTTTCTCCCAGTATTTCCCTCCTATCCCCACACACAAGTTTTGTAGTTTTGTCTAGTGAGTACCACTGCTGAATTTGTTCACCCTTTGTCCCATTTCTGTGGCCCCCCCCCCCCGTTAGCCTCCCAAAGACAGATAAATGAACTAACAAGACAAAAAGAAAACACAGATAAAACAAAAAAACCCTTCTTGTTTCCATTTCTTGGAGTTCATTTCAATAAATATTATTTTATGTGATCAGAGGCATATAGGCATTGGGCCTTTGTGTTTCTTCCCTAAGAGTATCCTTTGGTCTCACTGTGAACTGTTCCCATTTTCAAAGATCTGAGGACAAGGTCAGACCCTGTGTGTATGGACTTTGTCACTTGGCAAAAAGGAAGGCAAACAGGGAAAGGAAAGGGAAGACTGACGGGCTCTGTCAGCTATGAAGAAGTAGGACACATGAGTGGGACAGGAAAATACCTAGAATAGTGGATCTTGGCCATGCAGTGACCTTGCCTTGTACTCTTTGGCTTGACTAACTTAGCTGCTGTTTTCAGAGGATTATGGCTTTGGATTCTAGAAAGAAAGCACTGAAGTTCCTTATGTTCTTTGCCGCCTTCCCCTCCCCCCCATTTACCCACTCTCTGGGCTAAGACCAGAATGGAATGGGCAGTGGTATCCTTTCTGGCTGTGAGTCACGTTGGCTGCCTATGGCCCAACTGCTAGGAGAGCCAGCTGGGAGAAGGCTGGTGGTAAGGAAGATTTTGTTAACTCAGCTCTGAGTAAGTGCCTAAGGGGCAGTGGCGAGGATCAAGTTGAAAACAGCAGGGATTTTTTAAAAATTTTACTTAAATCTCATTAAATGGAACTTTAAAAAGCTTTTTATTTTATTATATCAGAAGCCACAACTGCTTGTGGGTGGGTTTCAAAAGCAATGCTAGCTAGACTTGTTTTCACCTGCAAGATCTAAAGTCAGATGTCTGCATGGCTCCCTAGAGGAAGTTTAAAGCAGAAAGCCCTGGAGAGGGCAGCACCAGTCAGTGCTCCACCACCCCCATCCCCCCCCCCACTCCCCCCACCCACGTCCCCCTCCACCCTTGGCATGTAGTTGTTTTGTTAGTGGGGAGCTGGGATGACTTTATTTGTTGGTGTTCCCCAAGGGTTCATACTCATCCTCTTTTCTTTCTAGTTTATAGTTGTTCCTTGGACTCCATCCTCTCCTGTTGCCATTAGTCAAAGAAGAGGGTGATCCATCTCTGCCTCTGTTATTTCAGAAACTATTGTTTATATATTCATTGAATAAATATTATTATATAACATACATATATGTTACTATATGTATGCTAACATAATGTTAACTATATGTATGTTAACATATAATATTAATATATAATTTATAATATATATTTTTTTGTGGGTGGCATTGGAGTTTGAACTCACTGTCTTTGGCTTGTTTTCTTAGCTAACTGTCTACCACTTGAGCTCCAATGTGGCTTTTTGCTGGTTAATTGGAGACATAGTCTCGGGTTTTTCTGCTCAGGCTGGCCTCAAAATGCAATCCTCCATATCTTAGTCTCCTATATAGCTAGGTGTTAGTGACCCACACTTCTGTCTGTGTATTTATATATTTTGTTTTATAGTTTTATGTATTTTGTATTTATTCTTTTTTTATTTTTGTATTTTTTTTTTTGTCGTCATGGGGCATGAACTATGGGCCTGGGCGCTGTCCCTCAGCTCTTCAGCTCAAGGCAAGCGCTCTACCACTTGAGCTACAGCGCCACTTCCCGTTTTCTGGTGGTTTGTTGGCAATAGGAGTCTCACAGTCTTTCCTGCCCAGGCTGGCTTTGAACCAAGATCCTCATATCTCAGCCTCCTGAGTAGGTAGGATTACAGGCGTGAGCCACTGGCGCCCGGCCTTCCTTTTTTTTTTTTTTTTGGGTCCAGTTGTGGGGCCTGAACTCTGGGCCTGGGTGCTGTCCCTCAGCTCTTCAGCTCAAGGCTAGCACTCTACCACTTGAGCCACAGCGCCACTTCTAGCTTTTTTTCTTTTTGCTTATGTGGTGCTGAGGAATCGAACCCAGGGCCTCATTCATGCAAGGCAAGCGCTCTACCACTGAGCCACCTTCCCAGCCCTTTGGCATTCTTTTAAAAAAAAAAAAAAAAAGTCTTACTATATAGCCCAGAATAGCTTGGAACTCACTGGGTAAACCAGGCTGAAGCTTGAACTCACAATTCTGCCTCAGCCTTCAGAGTGTCGGGATTATAGGACTATACTAGCTCCCTCTCTTCCTCTCCTCCTTCCCCCATTCCTGGTCCTCTCCCCCTCTATTTCTTTCTTTCTTTTCTTCTTTTCCCTCCCTCCCTCCCTCCCTCCCTCCCTTCCTTCCTTCCTTCCTTCCTTCTTTCCTTCCCTCCTTCCTTCCCTCCTTCCCTCCCTCCCTCCCTCCCTCTTTGCTGGTCCTGGGGTTTGAACTCAGGGCCTGGACTCTGTCTCTGAGCCTCTCTGTGCTCAAGGCTAGAGCTCTACCACTTGAGCTACAGTGCCACTTCCGGCTTTTTCTGCTTATGCAGTGCTGAAAAATCGAATCCAGGACTTCATGCATGCTAGGCAAGCACTCTACTACTAAGCCATTCCCAGCCCCCCTATTTCTTTTTTTTTTTTTGTGTGAGTGGGTTCTGGGAATTGAACAGGACCTGGGTGCTATTTCTTAGCTTTTTCACTCAAGGTTGGCATTCTGCCACTTGAGCCACAGCTCCACTTCCAGCTTTTTGGTGGTTAATTGGAGGTAAGAGTCTTGTGGATTTTTCTGCTCAGGCATGAGTCACCAGCATCTGATACAGCATAGATTTTTGAGAACAAGTAGCTTCTTTTTTTCCTTTTTTTTTTTTTAAACCAGTACTGGAATTTGAATGCAGGATCTCACATTATAGCTTAGCTTTTTCCATTCCTGGCTGGCACTTTGCTACTTGAGCCATGCCTCCAAGTTCCAGCTTTTTGCTGGTTAAGTGGTGGTAAGAGTCTCATGGATTGTCTGCCTGACTGTCTGAACTATGATCTTCAGATCTCAGCCTCTTGAGTAGCTAGGATTTATAGGTGTGATCCACCAGTCAGTTTCTTACATAAAATAATGGGTTCTACTTTCCTGTCTGTTTCATTACTGTCTTGCTTCTGAAGGAAAGAGTGCAATTGAGAAAGATTCCTTGCTGGGATGTTTTCAAATAGTCTTCAACACCCATTCTTTGAACAGTGAATCTGAACCATTGAATCAGAGTTGACTCAGTCAAATGAGCTGAAGATGAGGCTGAAAATGGGCTGAGGTCAGATCTTGACAATCAGAACCACCCACGCGCTGGGAATCACTCTTCTTCTAAAAACAGGAAAGGAACGCAATTGGATTTGGACTATAGAAAACAAGCATGTAAGACTTTATGGAAGATGCAACTGGAGTGAGAGGAATATTGCCCCACTCATTGTGTCAAACCAGATAGGAGATGTCCCAGTCCCTCCAAATTCACTTGAGTTGAGAATGAAGGATGGCTGGGGGTAGGATATGTGCTCCCAATTGCAGAGCTCTGGGAAGACTTGGAGCCCCGATTTTCAGCCTTGAATGTGCGCCAGACTCATCCATCTGGAGAGCTTGTTTCCAATTTAGTAAGTCTGAAGTGGGGTCGCAGAATTTGTGGTTTTCTTGTTGTTGTTGTTGTGTCTTTGATGGTACTGGGGAGTGAATTTAGGGCAAGCACTCTACTACTTGAGCCAGATTCTGTCAATTTTGCTTTTGTTTTTAGGTAGGTAGGGTTTTTTCTTTTGCCTAGGTTAGCCTTGGACCTTAATCCTGTCTCTCAAGTAACTGGGTTTACTGGCATGAACCACTATACCTAACTCAGATTTTGATTTTTTTTTTCTTTGTTGGTTGTAGGGCTTGAACTCATGGTCTGGGCACTGTCCCTGAGCCTCTCTGTGCTAAAGGCTAGCACTTTACCAATTGAGCCACAGTGCCGCTTCCAGTTTTCAAGTGGTTAATTGGAGATAAGAGTCTCACAGGGACTTTCTGCCCAGGTTGGCTTCAAATTGCAATCCTCAGATCTCAGCCTCCTGAGTAGCTAGGATTACAGGTGTGAGCCACCAGTGCCTGGCAAAAATTTGAATTTTTAATGAGTTTGGAAGTAATGTTGCTGCTGCTGTCTGAATACCTCACTTGGAGAACTACCATTTAAGAGCTTTGGCGGGTGAGATGCAAGAAGGGTTAATTGGTTTGCTCTCTTTGACAACCTAGAATTTCCCATATACAAGTCTTTTGTTTAAGTTCTTGCTGGCTGACTGTGTCACATCAACAAGGCCTGTAATATAAGGTGGTCTGTGCTCTCACTTACCATGATTGGTCTCCTCCATGTCACTTCTGGGTGAGCTTTCCAATTGTGTGCTTATCTCTGAAGACCTGTTCTCTGATTTGGAAAATGCCACCCTGGATCCTTGATTCCATTGGGGCAGGTGACATTTATGGCAGGAAAAGTTTCCCCCTTGCCATTGAGCACAGCCTCCTAGTTGGCAGGAACTCTGAGCAGTCTCTGCACTGAGTAAGTTCTGTTGATTAGCCAAGTTTACACAAGACATGCCTGGGAGATTATCTGTTAGACCAGGAGTTAGATTTCAAGGGCAAAGTCCACAGTTAGCAGCTGAAAGGCCGAGAGCACCTGGGAGAGAGGATTTCACTTGGCTTTCACTTCCCCAGTCCTTAGTGCCTCTTCCCACAGAGGTCAGATTTTCTGCCTGTCCAAGCTCACACAGGGGACCTTGGGTCAGTTGTCTCAGAGAAGCATGGCTTCGGGCATTGTCCCTTGCTGTCTGCTCCAACTCCTGTGGCCTCAGGTGAGATAAGCTTTCTCTTCCTTGGCATTATTCTTGACTCTTTTTCTAGGCTTGATTCTCCCTTTTAGAAGAGTTTTCCTCTCCCCCTGTCTGGCTTTCCCATGTTTCTGCTTTCTTTTAGCTTCTTTTTATTAGCTCTGCAAAATAGTGGAATTCTAAAGAGGGAGTTAAAGATAACTTGGCCTTGTGTAGCTCAGGACACACTGGGATAAAGGTAGCTACTATTGGTAGCCTACGATTATGGATCTAGGGCCCTTCTAGACGCCATGCTGCTTGCTCCCAGTTTGAGGGAGTCACTGTGTCCAACACAGCTGCAACCTGTTCTTGGCATTCTAGTTGGCATTCTGGCCAGATCCCTCCTCAGGGACGTGGGAGCTCAGCAGTGAGAAAAGAGCCACTGGCAGAGCTGGGACTAGGCCTCAGTTCTTTTTACTGTGTTGATTAGGGCCAAGCTATGTCCTTTAAACAAAAATCGTCATATGTTTTGCATTAGCAAGCATGCATGAAGCTGTCTCAAGCTAATTTTTTTCCTAACATTAAAAAGAAATAACAAAAGCAACACGTGTTCTAAAAAACTTGTACAAAATGGAGAATAGTATCTAAGAATATGAACCTTTCCCATAAATCCAAGCTTCAAAGATGGGGTCACATTTGCTAAATCGTACATTTATGGATACATGCATTTTTTAAAAAATAAGAGTATCCTTTAGTCAAAAATAGAAAGTGAAATGGGTTGATGAAGATTTAGAGAAGTTCAAGTCCTCCTACCCTGCAGATGGGAATGTAAAGTTGTAGCTGCAGTGGAAAGCATTGGCCACTCCATAAAAAGCCATAAATTGCTCTGTGACTCAGCTGTGCCATTTCTTTTAGATATGGACCTAGAAGAATTGAAAAGGGAGACTCAAGAGACTTGAATGCCAGTGTTTATTGCAACATTATTTCCAGTAAAAGGTAGAAACAACCTAAGTGTTCACCACTAGACCAGGGGCTGAACAAATGTAGTGTATACATACAATGGAATAGTATTCAGCTATATAAAAGGATGAAATTCAAAGGTCATGCTACACATGCATGAACTTTGGATGTTGTGCTAATGGAAATAATGCCATACAAAAAGTACAAATATTGTGTCATTCTGCTTATGCATCATGGACAACTGATGTGACAAACTCGTAGAGAGGAGGATAAGTAACAGGTTATCTAGAGTTCAGAGAGAGGGGAGATTAGAAAGTTAGCTCTTTATGTTGCAGAGTTTGTGGGGAAATATTGGTGATGGTTATATTGCCACAAATAATGGTGATCAATTATATTGCCACTGAATTGTATACTTATTTAGAAAATAGCAAATTTTGTACTATATATTTGACCCTGACTTACACTTTACTGAAAATTTTCTCACTTTGAATTGACTGAAGATTTTTTTTTCCTTTGGTTGTGGGGCTTGAACTCTCGGCCTGGGTGCTGTCCCTCAGCTCTTTAGCTCAAGGCTAGTGCTCTACCACTCGAGCCATAGCGCCACTACCAGTTTTCTGAGTGGTTTATTGGAGATGAGTCTCACAGCCTTTCCTGCCCAGGCTGGCTTTGAACTGTGATCCTCAGATCTCAGCCTCCTGAGTAGCTAGGATTATAGGCGTGAGCTACCGGTGCCAGACTGAGGATTTCTTTTTTTTTTTTTTTTTTTCTTCAGTATATTACCTCTATAGGAGCATTGTATTTCCTCAGATGGGTGTTTCGTAACTTGTTTAACTGAGCCCCTAAGGATGGACATTTGAGTTGCTTCCAGTTTTTTTCCCCCTCTTATAAACATTACTGCAATAGCCGCAGCAGGCAGCTGCCTTTGCCTTTGCCCATGTGTTCTAGGACTTGTGTTTCCTTAGGCAAAATTCCTAGAAGGGAAGACTCGCTGATCAAAGGATTTGCTTATTTAAAATGTTAGTAAATATTGCCAGGCTGCTTTCCCAAGGAGTTGCATCAACTTAATTCTTACCAGCAGTACTTAATGGTGCCTGTTTCCAGCCCACCTTTGCCAACATGGGTATTACAGACCTTTTTCATGTTTGCCAGTCCAATAAATGAAAAAAGGGATTTCTTCTCTCTTTTTTTCCTTTCCTTTTAAATGGCAGTATTGGGGTTTTAACTCCACTTTACAATTGCTGATCAGGCATTCTAACATATGAGCGAGGCCTCCAGACCTTTTTGCTCTGGTTATTTTTGAGACAGCATTTGACTCTTCCTCTCCCTCCTGGCCTGAATTACACTCCAATTACATATGTTCATTGTAGCTGGGATGACAGGTGTACACTATAGCTTTTCTGTTGAAATGAGAGTTTCAAGAACTCTTTCTACCTGAGCTATCTTGGAACTTCTGTGTTTTTAATGTTGGTCTCCACATAGTGGGGATTACAGGTGTGAGTTACTAGCACTTGCTTTAAATACATACTACATTAACACTCTGCCATGTGGGTTGCTGATATTTTCCTCCCAGTTTTAAAGCTTTTTTTACTTTGTTAGTGTGTTGGGTTTTTTTTTGCCCTCACATGTTGTAAATTTTTGTATAGTATTTTTCTTGATAGTGTTTTTTTTCCTTCTTCATGACTTTTTTTCTTTTTCCATTTGCCAGTCTTGGGGCTTGAACTCAGGGACTGGGAACTGTCCCCAAGCTTCTTTTGCTCAAGACTAGCACTCTACCACTTGAGCTGCAGGGCCACTTCTGTCTTTTTCTGTTTATATGGTACTGAGGAATTAAACCCAGGGCTTCATGCATGCTAGGTAAGCTATCTACCACTAAGACACATTCCCAGCCCCCCCCCCCCCCCCTTCATGACTTTTGAGTTGAATTTTATATTATACTTTGAAAATTTTTCTTTACTTATCAAACTTTCATAAGTACTTCATCCATGGTTTCTTTTAGTGTTTCTTGATCCTAATTTTTATATTGTACTATAGTTAATTTTGCTTTTTGAATGAAATAAGAATGATAATTTATTGGTTAAACACCTTAATAAGAACCCATCTCATATTAGATTGGTTCCTTATATAAAAATTGTAAACTTGTTTTCACTTTAGTTGATTTTGGTGATTTGAGGCACCTTCATTCAAATTCTTACAATTTTCTATTTTCTTTTAAGAATGTACTGTAATCATTAAAAAAAATTCTTTGGCAACAGGATGTTTCCTGATTCAATTTGCAAAGAAAAACATTTGGTGAGAAGTAGATTGAAAATTGTAGCCAAGTCTTCTGCATCCTGGGTTTTCTGTTATCCTAACATAGCACAAGCAGTTCCTTTTCTTAGTGGGGCGGTGGGGTGGGGTGGGGGGGAATTGCCCCAATCCTTTAGGAAACTTAGTTGTATAAACACACCAGATTATGGTGGCATAAAATCTCTCTCTAGTATTATACCTATATAAAGTCATCCTGTCTGAGACAGGCACATGGGTGGTACTGATGCCAGTGACATAATGATAGCAGAGCAAAGTCTCAGGGAGTTCTGGGACCCAGAAAGGGTGTGACTTTTAGAACAGCAGGAAGACACAAGAAGAAAGTGGCTGCTTAGAGGAAAACCTTTGAAGTGAGAGAAGAATATAATACAGTTTATTCTGGAGGACCCCTTGTGTTCCCCAC
This sequence comes from Dipodomys spectabilis, assembly GCF_019054845.1. Classification (NCBI taxonomy): domain Eukaryota; kingdom Metazoa; phylum Chordata; class Mammalia; order Rodentia; family Heteromyidae; genus Dipodomys; species Dipodomys spectabilis. The sequence goes on from NW_024870822.1 coordinate 24,477,717, forward strand.
ATTGATATTTTAAAAGGCAGCTTTTATTCAGGGACTACCTTGGATTGCTCTTCCTAAGGGTCATGAGCCCAGACAAAAAGTTCCTTTTGAGGCCACAGTGTAAGTAAAATCCTGGAAGTGGCCATTGATGCTTTGGAGAGCAGGAATGAGCTGGCATCATTTCTGCTCCATCAGCTGGAAGCTTCCACTGAAAGTGGAATAGGCTAAGTTAGCAAGCAGAGAGAAAATATTCAGACCAGCATTCACCGGACATTTGCAGGGCCAGCTGCATTCAACACACATACCACCCATACTTTCAGGGAGTTTTGTAGTCTAGAAGGCAAGGTATATAAAAAGCCAGTAGCCAGGCATGGTTGTACAAGCCAATAATCCCAGCTATTTCAGAGGCCAAAGAAAGAGGATCATGGGTTCAATGTCAGACCCCACAAAAGTAGCAAGACCTTATCCCGAAAGCAGAATACAAACAAAAAGGCTCAGGGTCTGGTAGAGTGCCTGCTCAAGGCCATAGGTTCAATCCCCAGTAGAGTTAAAAAAGAAAGAGAAAAAGTACATACTGCAATGGAATCTATGCCACCATAGATCTGGGCTTGTGCTGTAAGACTGGTTGAGAGCCATGCATTTCTCACATTTTGGGAGGCACTGTTGGTGCAGGGGAGCTACCACAAGGATCTGTATGCTTGGAAGGAAGGGGTCAAATGTGCATTTTAGACCTTGAGAACTTGTTTGGAGGTTCTCTCAGGGGAGCGCAGCTACTCTGTACCCTAGCCCAAAGAATGGTTCTCCTCCATTGGGGATGGTCATCCTCTGTGACTGAGCACTCAGCTATGGGAGGGGGGGACACATGTGGAGTGGTGAGGAAGGAAGGGGAAGATCAGCCAAATCCACCCTAGCAATCACTGGGGTGACAGACATCACAACCAGATCACCTTCACATCCAAATACGTTTGGAAGATGTAAAAAAAGAAGGGTGAAGAGTATATTCAAAGAAAGTAATACTGGAATAAGGAAATGGGCAAGGCTGGCTGTTACGGTAAGTGGAGCATTTGCAGGTCAAGTGGCAGGTACAGACAGGCAGGGAGGGGAGGAGGGGAGTCTAACACTGCTCAAGCAGAATTTGCAGGTCCCAGACTAGACTGAACTAGACCGAAAAGGAGAATGAAAAGTCAGGGATGGCTTGTAGAAACTTGGGTGACTCTGTGGTTAAACTATTTTTTTTGGGTCCGGTCGTGGGGCCTGAACTCTGGGCCTGGGCGCTGTCCCTCAGCTCTTCAGCTCAAGGCTAGCGCTCTACCACTTGAGCCACAGCGCCACTTCCGGCTTTTTTTTCTTTTTGCTTATGTGGTGCTGAGGAATCGAACCCAGGGCCTCCGGCATGCAAGGCAAGCGCTCTACCACTGAGCCACCTTCCCAGCCCCATAAGCAAGAATCTTACCAGTGTTCTTGCCCAGTGGTAGAGTGCTTGCCTTGCATGCTCGAGGCCCTGGGTTCAATTCCTCAGTACCACATAAGCAAAAGTGGTGCTGTGCCTCAAGTGGTAGAGTGCGAGCCTTGAGCAAAAGCTCAGAGACAGTGTCTAGGCCCTAAGTTCAAGCCCCAGGACTGACCTTAAAAAAAAAAAAAAGTAGAGAGGGAAATGATGAGCACAGTTTTCTTTGACCTTGCCTTTTTTTTTTTTTTTTAACTTTTCAGCAGGAATTCACTTTACACTTACTGGATTCATATGATTGTTTCTTTGAGGGTATTGTTCAGGTTGTCGTCCTGGGCTCTGTGTTTTCTGTAAAGTATAAATGAGTTATAGGGACTTGATTAGATTTAGGTTAAATATTTTTCTGTTTTGGGAAATGATACAATGGATCATAGGCTCATAATGTCTCGCCCTCTCACTACCACTGATGCTAAATTTGATTACTGGTTAAAGTAGACCAGCCATCGTAAAATTACAGTTTCTATTTTGTGAAGGTCATCTGTGGTGGTGATCCTCGGCACTGCTCCCCTTCAATCTTTCACTTAAGTGGTTTTCTTTCTTAAACTTTGTGTTATGGAAAATGCCCAACATCCTCAAAAGCAGAGAGACTGGAAGATGGATACTCTTAGAGTCTTCATTCAGCATTCATATCAGCATATGGACAAGTTTTGAAGGAAATTTCAGGCATCACATCATTTCATCCACCAACACTTTAGAATCTGTCTCCAAAGGCCTTTTCAGGTGTGCTTTCATGTGTTGATTTCTGATTAGAAATTTTTAGGCAGCCTGACTAAGGATGGGAGAACACCAGTGGTTGAACTGATCCAGAGTTAGGGCTTTAAAGTTACAGTGGAAGGAGCCGGCTGTGGATTTGAGCATGAGCTAGAGTGTGAATTCTAGCCTGAACAGGCATCAAGGTAATGTCAGCAGATGGCTGATGTAAGCTAGGTAAAAGGGGAAAGGCTTAAGGGAACAGATAGAAGGTCAAAGTCAACAAACAGCTGCTGAGTAGAGAGAGAAGGAAGGGAATCCAGTTAGACAGCAGAATATGAGAGGACAAGATTTTTGAAATGTATACCCTTGAATGATGACTGTCTCCAAGGGTGACCACCGTTGAGGTCAGGATGTCATTCATGAGGATTGGGTTTGGAATAGTTGTCTGGGTGAAGAGAACTGTCAAGGGAGAACCTGATGTACCTTAGGACAAGAGATGGTGTGTGATACAGAGTAGCTTGCAGCTGTGGGATGGCTGCTTCACAGTGGACTTGGGGTGCTGTGGAAAGGTGGAATCCAGGTAAGTAGTGGGGGAAGACAAGGTGAGAAAATGCCAAACTTGTTTTATACATCTGTTAAAACTGACCTGTGTGATTGCTGTCCCCTTCTTGTGGTAGGAGGGGAAATCTAAAGAGGCAAGAAAGTAATAATGAAAAGGAAAAGAATCCTGATACAACTCTTACATAGTGAGCAGGGGCTCAGGGAATCCCTTTGTGTGGTAGCCCTAGGTACTTTTTGATTGAGGTTTGTTTTATTGGCTAATCTTTGGAAGGATTTGTTGTCATGCACTTTACACAGCGCTATAGGGTTTGGATGGGAGCAAGTAGAAGGGCAGTTAGTTCCTGATGAGGTAACTTTCCCAGCCTTTTCTTGCTGCTGGTGTCAACTTGCCTTTTAACTTCTGGGAAGCCACGGATGCTCAGAAGTGGAGGTGGAGTGGCCCCTTTCTGAACTGATCTGATTTTGAACTTTGTAAGATGTTCATAAGGTACTAGAGAAGCATTCATGTATCCTAGAGAGTAATTTAGAGGAAAGAAATTATTGTAAGTTTCAGAATTTTGGAGAACTTTCAATTAAAATCACAAACTTGTGGATGAACTAAACATGAAAACTTGAAATGTTAATTTTTCCACTCCATGATAGTATCTCTTGGGGCTGAGGATGATACAGCTTAGATGTGAGTGCTTGTCTAGCATGAACAGGGTCTTGGGCTCAGTCCCCAGCGTGCAAAACCAACCCACAAAATGATGAGGATGGTCCTCACTGCAGGAGAAGTGATGAAAGGGAGCTGAGAGAGAAGCAGCCTGCCTGGAGGAGTATCGGCATCTCCTTGATTGCAAAGAAAGCAGGAGTCTGTGGGAGGATGTCTCGCATTCTTGCCAAACACCTATGATGTAGGGAGTGACTGACCCATATACCTATGTAGCTTTATGAGTTTTATGCTGAGAGAAACACTTTTCTGTTACTTTGTTTGGAGTTTTTCCATGTGTGTGTGTGTGTGCGCGTGCGCGCATATGCATGTGCACACATGCAGCAGTGTTAACATTAGCCCTGTCTTATGCATCATTTCTTGGAGCACAATGACCAGTATTTACATATAAGTGCTACCTTACAGCATGTGACACATACTGTCACATTCACATACTCTCCATCTTTCTGGAATAGAAGTGACAGTGGCTTGCTACAGAAGTCATAATAAAACAGTACCCCATGGTACTTTCCATGGGCTAATTGAAGGAAGGGGAATTTATTTATTTATTTTGTGTCAGTGCTGGAGCCTAGACCACTTGAGCCACAGCTCCACTTCTGGCTTTTGATGGCTAATTGGAGAAAAGAGTTTCACAGACTTTCCTGCTCAGGATGACTTTGAACTTCTGTCCTCAGATCCTAGCCTCCTGAGTAGTCAGGATTATAGGCCTGAATTACCAGCATCCTGGCTTGGAAGGGGAGTTTTGAAATCAGATCTGATTTGAATTCTGGCTCCTCCTTTTATTATCTGTATGACTTTGGGCTTTGGTTTTCTTACTTGGTAGAGCTGGTAACATTTACTTTATAAGCTGTGTTAGGGTATTAAGTGAATGAACATAATTAATATGTAAGAACAATGCTTGCCATACAACAGATGACTGGCAAAGGGAGCCCTTAATCCTTTTAATAACAAAGTAACAGGTAATTGGCACCGAAGAAAAGAAGAGCAAGCAAAGACGCTAATCTTGTTTGTTAGCACAGTTGCTGTGGTTGGTCATTTACTCTGACTGCATATTCTGTTGAAGGATCTGCTCATATGGCTTTATGAGTTTTCTGTTGAGAGCAAAATTTTTTCTGTTAGCCTATGTTTGCAGTTTGCCATTTGGCAGTCTACATACCAATCACTCAGACTGATAGATTAAAAATGTCAGTTATTTAGTTGTATTTTAAGTGAAATTTATATGTTGAATGAAATATAAATAATTCTTTTTTTTAAATCTTTTTTTAATAACCAAAAATATGTTTTACTTACTGTCTTATTTTTATAACCACAGTGATGGTTTCCATATTGGTTTTTACAATAAATGCATATACAATGTTGATTTCCTATAATGCTCTTAAACAGACTGCCAAGATAATTCCAATGTGTTAAATAAAGCTGTACGTTGGTGAAAACCAAGCTAATTACGTCTTACACAGCTTTCTAGTTATATGATAGAAAAATGAACCTTAAAAATAACCCAGGAGGGGCCTGGGAAGGTGGCTCAGTGGTAGAGCGCTTGCCTTGCATGCATGAGGCCCTGGGTTCGATTCCTTAGCACCACATAAGCAGAAGAAAAAGAAAGCCAGAAGTGGCACTGTGGCTCAAGTGGTAGAGCGCTAGCCTTGAGCTGAAGAGATGAGGGATAGCCCAGAGTTCAGGCCCACAATCGGACCACCCCCCCCAAAAAAAACAAAACCAGGAGCCTGTATGTGTGTGTATATGTGTGTGTGTTTGTTTATGTATGTATCACATTCCATATTATATATCTCCTTTCTGTGATAGAATATTGTTAAGAGTTGGATGGTAAGTCCAGACCCTGAGTTTTATAATCTATATACTACATTCTGTACTTCCATGTAAAGGTAGATCCATAGACTCAACACAGGTCCAGGTTGAAAAGATTAGCTTCTTCCTAGCAAGTTTGAACTGTGTAACTTATACCCTTGCTTATAGTAAAACATTGTTTGGTTTAATTTATATTATAGTCATAGGAAAAGTGTTAGACTTTTGCCCCATTTACCTATGCTAGGCTGACTCAGTCCTGAGAGATGATGTCAACAAGCTCATTGTATTCTTTCTCTGTCTCTTGAATCATAAAAACTAGCCAGAGATTGCCCTTTGCTTTAACAGTGTGATGCTTTCTGACCTAGCCATGACTAGCATCACTTCTAGATAACACTAGCCCTGGGTATTTGCTGAATGAAGCCTGCATCACAAATAAATCATGAGATTATAGTGATGAGGGAGAGGTTCTAGTTGGAATGAAATGATTATTCTAGAAGATAAAAAACAAGGCAGATAGGCACCTCCCAGTTCATGAGGTCCTGCTTTGTCTCTGTCATCTTTGTGGGTCAGAGGTAGGTAGAATGAAGGGAATTTGCATGGTTGGAAAATTTGCTAGTCTATTCCTTTACCCTCTTGTGCTTCTTCAGTGATCCTAGAGCAGGAAAATCTGAGATGCTCACATAGTTTGCACTACAAAAAAAAAAAAAAATAAGCTTCTGGTGGTTTTTAATTGCTGTAGGCCATATTCAGGCTTTGGGGCTTGGATTTTGGACTGTGGAAATACAGGCTTCTGGCTCCTTGGGTCAGATCCAGGCTGAAAGTAGTAGTGTGGACACTAGTGGTTTCTCAGGCAATTTAGTGACAATTATTCTACCTCTGTGGACCTATATTAGGGGAACCATACCCAAAAGGAAGACATGCATGTCAGTGGAAGATCTAGGCCTGTCATAGGCGACACACAGCCAGAACTTCCTCCTCCTCAATTTCAGTTTTTAGATGTTTCACATCTGCATTCATGCAAGGCTTTGATTTATCAGTCGTCTTTGCTGCCTGTGTTCCTTGGGCTTCTCTAACCTTATCTCATTCTAGAGAAAGAGAGTTGCCAGTTCTGCAGTCGACCAAGGCCACTTTGAAGCCACTGCCTTTTTGCCTTCTCAATCATCTTCCTCATCACTGGTCATTCAGTTTACCACTCAAAGGACGCCAGAAGGAGCTGGGCTCCTTGGCATGACAGAGTCTGTGTAATGGTGAATAAATTTGCAGATTTTTTATATGGCATTTGCAAACAATCTAATTCACCCTGTCTCATACTGCTTGACCTTCAGTTGTGTACAACTCTTTCAGCTGACCTTCTACCTCTTAGATTCTTCATTCTCTACTGAACATTTTCAACCTAGATGAAAACCTCTAAGCATACTGTTTCTTCCAGTCCCCCCCCCCCCCTTTTTTTTTTGGTTGGTCATGGGGCTTGAACTCTGGGCCTGGGCGCTATCCCTGAGCTCTTCAGCTCAAGGTGAGAGCTCTACTGCTTGAGCCACAGCGCCATTTCCATCCAGCCCTTATTTTTGTAGAGCTCTGTTATGCTTCTGTCTGCAGCATTTTTCTGCTCACCTTTTCCGTTTTTCCAGGTGAACCTACCTGCTACTGACAAATGAGCTTGCCTTTATTTTCTCTTTTCTTTCCTCTATCCTGTAGTACAAAATGTATAACATGTATGACTAAAAGTTTTCTCAGCACTTTTCTCCTCTTGAAATTGGTATAGTCTTGTACTCTGCATATATTAACCTTTCACATATATTCCCCTAAGTAATGAATAATATCATGTGTTTTAAAATTTTATTCTGTTTTGTTTTAAAGTTTTATTCACATGCAGATATTACCCTTTCACATAGAGTCCCATAAATAGTCAATAGTATGTGTTTTAAAATGTATTCACATGGTGCCATTCTTGCATGCAGCCTTTTGCAGCAGCTTTTTTTTTCATTAAACATAGTACTTGAAAAGTACCAGTGTGTAAAATTATTAAATTGGTGTATAATGTGCCATTATAGGACAGTGAGAGATTATTATAGTCTAACCTGTGTATTGTAGACATTGCTGTAACATCCTTGCACAGGGCTGTGCAGTAGTCCTGTAGCTAGCTGGAAATGGCATTGCTGCAGTGAGTGTATGATTCTTCTGTGTAACTGAAAATTCCAGGTTGCCAGCAATAGTGTTTCTCAGCAATACATACAAGTTCTTATTTCCCCGTATTTTCCAGTCTGAGTATGAAATAGTACCTCATCTTTTTACTTTGGATTTTCTCATTTCCCAGAGGTTGAGCATCATGTGGTTTTCTTTGAGTTTTCTATTGCATATCTTTTCCTACTTTTTAGTTGGATATTTGTCTTTTTTGCTATTGAATATATGAGTCTTAATCCTTTTTTCTGTATGTGCTGGTATTGGGGCTTGAACTGAGGGCCTTGTTCTATGGCTCAGTTTTTTTGCTTATAGTTGGCACTCTACCACTTAAGACATACCTCCAGTCTGGCATTTTGCTGATTAATTAGAGTTGGAGTCTTATGGGTTTCTGCCCAGGCTGGCTTCCAATCTAAACCCTCCAGATCTCAGCCTCCTGAGTCCTGGGATTAAAAGTATGTACCACCACATCTAGCTCAGGAATGCCCCGTTTTTCTTTTACTGTTTGATCTTCCAGGCTCAGTGCAAGGGCACTATGAAGCTTTCTGGATCCTTAATTGAAAATAATCCTCCTCCTACCTAAGTTCATGACATTTCATTTTTTAGTGATATACCCTCGGAACACTTGCTTCATCTCTTTAATGGCATTTAAAATAATCTCCTTGATATTTGTTAGCTTTATGTGTCTTGTTTATCTACCTTGAGTGTAAGCTCCTGAAACTGAGCCCATGTCTGATGCTTTTGGATGCCTGGCTAGCAAGTGCTGAGCACATTGGTGAACACTTTGTTAGTGTCTGATTTATATTAATTGATTATATGTGTGTATTAACTGAATCATTATAAGTGTCACTGGAAGAAGGAAACCTTACCCTCCCTGGCTTATCAGGAACTAATCCTGTTCCCATTCTCCTGCTCTAATGAATGCAGAAACAGACTTAGAGTTTGATTTGAGCCAGTACAGGAAGCCCCTGTCTCACATTGAATGTGGGGGAGTCTGAAGCTTACCTTGTTGTGGGAGCAGAAATCTTGGGTGCCAGGAGTTCCATCCAGGTATAGGGAATTAAACAGGCTCAGTACTCTGCAGGGAAGATTTCATGGTACAGAAAAAGAGACCACTAAGAACATTCTTGGCAGTGAAGAGGTAGGCAGTGAAGAGGGGCTGGTGAGCATGGTGACCTGAGATGAGGGCTTTATTTTCACTGAGTGAGGCCAGCTTCTTTCCTGCTCCTGACATTGCGGCCCAGTTAAACAGGAAAATACTATAGGCATGATAGTTACCATTTTCCTTGACTTGGGAGCTTGAGTCATGCTCTAGCTCTTCATCTCAAACAGTCCCTGTCTCAGTTTATTTCATTATTGTTTATCCTTTAAGGTTGAGTTCATATGTCCTTACCTACAGAAATCTTGCCCTGAGCTACTCCACTCTTGTGCTTTACTATGCTTTTAGTATCCTTTACTGGATTGCATCTCATTTTTCTACCTTTGTCTGTGAGCTGCTCCAGTGCAAGAATCACCTCAGGGTTTTTCTCTCTGTTGAAGACAGAGTATCAACAATTTATATTTGTCTATTTGCTTATTTGTGCCAATACTGGGGTTTGAAGTCAGGGGCTGGGTGCCAGCCCTAAGCTTCTTTTGCTCAAGGCTTTCACTCAATCACTTGAGCCCACAGCTCCACTTCTGGCTTTTTGATGGTTAATTGGAGGTAAGAGTCTCACAGACTTTTACTGCCCAGGCTAGATTTTATCTATTATCCTCAGATCTCAGCCTCCTGAGTAATCTTGTTTTATTGAGGAACTTGGATGATGATCAATAGCAGAAACATTGAAGTTAGAAAGGATGAGAAAGTCTTGGCTGGTTGTCCAATCTGGGGAGAGACAGTGCCTGCTGGCTTTTCAGTCTCCTTGTATCTTAAGGGAAGAGAATGGGTTTCCTGAATTCTGACTCTTGAAGCTGTGCCTTCTAAGAGTAGTCAGCATTCAGGCAGGTGAAAGAAAGAAGAGGGCTTGGGATCATGTAGCAGAATCCAATGTGGGAAGAAGGGGCTCCTTGCCTCCCAGCCCCCAGGGACATGGGAGCTGTCAGCACACATGGCTGATTAGGTCTGGAAGGATCCCTCACCAGTGCCTTTTCTGAGCTGGAAGCAGGATGGGAAGCAGCAAGCCAGTTGGCAGCCTTTCCTTTTCTGCCTTAAAGTACTTTGTTTCTGTTGCTAACAACAGATAGGGGTAATGTAAATAAAACACAGACACCCAGACACATGTGGAGACTGAACATTTGAGTTGTCAGGGGCAGCAGAGAGGCTGAAGGGGACAAAGACTGACAGTGTATAGCCGAGTCTCTGAGGATGCTTAGCTCTCCCTGGATCTTTTCCCTGGCCCTGGGGATGAGTCCTCCAATAGACTGGCTGTGTGAGAGGACTCTCCAAATGCTGAATGCCACCACTTTCAAAGACGTGGTGCCTGTTACAGTTAGGTACAAGTCTCTACTCAGGCAGACATTCTTGTAATCTGAGGGCTGATGGCAACTTCTGCCCTGTTTTGCCCTTTCTTTAAGACTGTATTCCTCCCTTCCTGTTGGTGTTCACATATGGTATGCATGAAGCATGTGGCTGAGGGTGGTGAAACCTCTGGGAGGGTGGTCTTAGTAGCACGAAGCTGATGCTTGCTGAATTCAGGGACTTGAGGTTTAAATAAATTGCTATGAGGATGGTAATGAGGAAGACTGTGATCTTATCATAACTGGAAATCTTAAATCTAAATCTAAGTCTGTCATTTATGAACTGGGTTAGATTTTCTCCTTTTTCTATTTAAATGGGTGATGGTGATTATATGTTGAGAGACTGTATGGATTTTGTGATTCTAGGGGGAAAATAGTGATTCTAGTATTGGTATACATTTTAGAGCATTTCATTATAAAAAGGTAGCTTAAGGCATTTATTTGGTTCAGTCTCTGACAGGGTAATGATCTGAGGGTGAGGGTATTTGATGGTTTGGATCTGTTGCTACCTCACTGTTTTCTTGAACCATGGTGTAATGTAGACATAAGAACTATACCAAGTCTATGTAGACTACTCCAATCTGGGGCGTGATATGAGAATATTTGGGTCCTTTCCTCACAGATACTGATGTAGCACATATGTCTTCCATGGGTAGGGAAAAATGGAATAGGATTGTTCTTTGGATTTAGGTTTAGAGGTCTGCTTTATAAGCTCATTTTTTTTGGTCAGCTGTTTGGGCCATCTAAGGTGTGCAGCCAGGGGATGTATGGCAGCCACTTCTTTTCCGGGGCTCTAACTTACTGATGGCTTAGACCTAGATGTGAGGTAAGTATCACATGACATTTAGTGCTACAGAAGTTAAAGGACCAAGGTGCATGTGAATAGATAATCCATTTCTGTCGTTATCACCATAAAGTTAGCAATCTGATTCATGTTCTCATAAGTGTCTTTCTATAGAAAAGAGAAGGGTGGAGTTACTATTAGAATCTGACAGTTGCACTGTACCCTTCAGAAGGTATATGTAATATGACTTATACCATATGTGTAGTTATAGTGGTACAAAGGCCAGGAGTTAACCTTTAGTCACTTTTGACCATTCTTTCTCCACTCCCCAGTTTAGGATAGGGATATAAGGCCCTATGCCTGATTCTGACCAGGGATATTATTGAAATGAGGTTGGCTGCAATCTAGCTCCAAAGCTAATTAACTCCCAATCATGACAGAGTATATGCTATGTCATCCAGGTAGCTTCATGGGAAGGGTGAGGAAAAGTCCACCTATGTGGATTTGATGTCCTGTCCTCTACCTTAGTCTCCACAAATATCGCAGCAAGTTGCCTGTGAGGTTTGGTTGTTGACTTTCCCATGTGCATAGTTCAGGTGAATTGGCAGGTTCATACTGAAGTCCTTCCCATTGGTCAGGATGGTGTTTTTCTTACTAAGTCCTCAGTGACGTTCTAGTGTCTGGCACAGGGGACACCTCCCTGTGCCAGACGATTAGTCATCGTCTATAGATCAAATGGTTTCTCAGCCTCAGCTTAAGGGGGACCTTGGACTGGGTCTCAGAGTGTGAGTGGGATTTGGATAAGTAGAGAGGAAGAAGGAGCACTCTCCAGGCTGGGAATGATTTAGACACAGGAACATGGCACAGGAGTGTGCTGTGTCTGTGCATTTGTGCATTGTGTGTGTATGTGTGTGTGTGTGTTCAAGTAAGTGTCTATTGGGGGGCAAGAAATGGAGGTGAGTTGGTATGCTAGTTGATGGGGGTGGAGAGGGAAGATAGAAAACAAGGAAAATAAATGAGGAAAGGAGTAGCATTAATCAAGATGCATTGTACTTATAAACTGATTTGTTGAATGGGAGCCCCTTTGTAGAACTATTTTATGAGAATAAAAATATAATTTAAAAAAAGAGGAGAGAAATGAAATAGGTTGAATGGAGGGATCTGGGTGTGGTGGTGAGCAGTGAGCATCCAGAGTGACAGGGTGCTGCTGATGGTCCAGGATGCTTGCTGTGTCGTTTATGAGCTGAGAGGCTTGGAGATGGAAAAATAAAACAAGAAATAGAGATATAATAGTAAACTAACATTTATTTAATGTCCTCTCTTGACTGGCACCTTAATACAGTGCTCTCTCTAGTCAAAGAGCCTTGAAGTAGACTCGTTGTGAGACGAGCTGGAGAAAACTTGCAGAGGTCAGGTGCCAGTGGCTCACGCCTGTAATCCTAGCTACTCAGGAGGCTGAGATCTGAGGATCACGGTTCAAAGCCAGGTTGGACAGCAAAGTCTGTGAGACTCTTATCACCACTAAACCACAAGGAAACTGGAAGTGGTACTGTGGCTCAAGTGGTAGAGCGCTAGCCTTGAGCTGAAGAGCTGAAGTGCCTAGGCCCAGAGTTCAAGCTCTACAACTGACCAAAAAAAAAAAAAAAATTGCAGAAAAGAGAGCATACTTAGCTTCTTCATATTTGTCTATATTTGGCTCTTATTTGGTTAAATTAGAAATAGCTCCAAGGACATCTTCTTGGGCTCTGCTTCCTAAACTTGTCCTTGAAGCTGCTGGGGCTGTTATCTGGCTTGGTCCTGGCTTTGAGCTTTCTGCATACTCCCTGCCAGAAACTAATGTCCTTGGGCCTCAGCTGGGGTGTGTCCCTCATCCAGCCATCTGGAAGGTCAGAGAAATTAGCCACTAGAATGTGCCCATTAGTGCTTGGAGGGGTTATAACCTGTCAATGGAATCCCAAGCCTGGGAACTGCTTCTCTCACAGGGCCTTTTGCTGTTGGAACAGACTAACTGCTTTCAGCACTGACTGCTCCCTTATTTGGATACTAAATTTGCCGGATGAGATTGGACTTCTTTGTTTTGGGTGAGTTTTTGTGATTTTCAAGGAGAAAGAATATGATGCCAGAGCAGGGACCTTTTTTTTTTTTTTTTAAACTTGATTCTTTCCTCAGCCATTCTTAACAGAACAGGATGAGATTTCTATACTGTCTGTTCTTCTTGGTCTCTCTAAAGAAGTAGTAGATAACTCCACCAAGGAGTCAAATGCAGTGCGGTTGAGGCTCAAGTGTAAGGTTTCAGGGATTGGAAGCAACTTTATATCAGGCTCTGAGAACTAATCTCTTGTCTTTGGGGAACTCACTGTGCCCCTTAGCTTGGTAAGTTTTTCGTTCATTGGCCTGGGTGTAGCAGGGTATATACAGGGATATGGACTGGTGGGCAGTAGTAGCCCTCCAGAGTGAAGATGTTCGGTAGGACTTGGAGAGCAACTGAACCTGCTCTTTGGACCACTAGTATTGCCAGAAACCCAGCTCTGCTAACCTCTGGCTATTCTTCTAATTGACCTTTGCAGACCTCAGGAAAGTAATTCAGCTGATGGCAGCAATGTGGGATCCTAATGGAGGAAGGGAAGGCAGGAAGGAGAACATGTTTCTGTCAACAAAGGTGTGATTTCACTAGTTGGGACATGCTTTGTTCATTCCTTTGGGTAATTGCTTTGGACTTAAAGAACCATAAGTGAAAGAGACTATAAACCATAAAGACAGGTAGGGCTGAAGAGCAGAGGTGAGGCATCTACCTGCAGCCCTCAAGAACTCAAGGTGAAGGCTGACTGTCCAGAATGAAAGCACCTCCCCTCCCCCAGTACTGGAGTTTGAACTGGTGTTTAGAGCTTGATGGGCTGTATCACCTTGAGCTATATCTCCAGCCCCTTTTGCTCTGGTTCTTTTTCCTCCCTCCCTCCCTCCCTCTCCCTCCCTCCTTCCCTCACTCCCTCCCTCCCTCTCCCTCCCTCCTTCCCTCCCTCCCTTCCTCCCTCCCTCCTTCCTTTTCTTTTTCTTTATCTTTCTTTTCTTTTTTCTTTTTTTGTTGGTCCTGTGGTTTGAACTCAGGGCCTGGGGGCTGTTTCTGAGCTTTCTTGCACAAGGTTAGGTCTACTTCTTGAGCCACAGCTCCATTTCTGGCTTTATTGGTGGTTAATTGGAGATAAGAGTCTCATGGACTTTTCCTCTTCCAGTTGGGTTGGAACCACGATTCTCTGATATCAGCCTCCTGAATAGCTAGGATTCTATGTATATGCCACTGGCATGCTGGCTTGCTTTGGTTATTTTTGAGATAAGTTTTTGCTTTTCACTCATGCTGATCTATATATACTGTGAGCCTCCTATTTATGCTTCCTGCTGTAGTTGGAATGACACTGTATATGCCATCACACTTAACTTTTTCTGTTGTGATGTGGTCTTGTGAACTTCTTTGCCCCCTAAACTGGACTGGAACTGTAGTTCTCCTGATCTAAGCCTCAATATAGTAGTATAACAGGTGTGCACCATTGCATATAATCCATGGTTGAAAATGGGGTCTTGTGATTTTTTTCCCCCCTGGGGTTTCCTCAAACTACAATCCTTCTGATTTCCTTCCTGAAGATTATAGATATGAGTCACTCATGCTGAACAGTATTATTTAATGCACACACATTCTGCTGGTTGTATGGTTATTTTTACTTTACAGATGAGAAAAGTGAAGCCTGGCAAGATTAGTGACACATCCGAAGGTTTACAGTTAGTAGAGATAGTTTTTTGGATTTTTTTTTTTTTTTTTGGTCGGTAGTAGAGCTTGAACTCTGGGCCTGGGCGCTGTCCCTCAGCTCTTCAGCTCAAGGCTAGCACACTACCACTTGAGCCACAGTGCCACTTCCAGTTTTCTGGTGGTTTATTGGAGATAAGAGTCTCACGGACTTTGCTGCCCAGGCTGGCTTTGAGCCATGATCCTTAGATCCAGCCTCCTGAGTAGCTAGAATTATAGGCGTGATCCACCAATGCCCAGCAGTAGAGATAGTTTTATACCCAAATCTCACTAACTACTTGGAGTTACTCCAAGACTATTCTTTTTCCTATTATTCCTTAAAGAGACAAACAGGTCCAAACCATTTATTTTTTTTTCAAAATTTTTTTTGTGATTAAGTGGTTACATAATTTCCCAAATTTCACAGTATTGTGGGATAGTGATGCTTAGTTAAAGTCACAAACACATTCTAACTTTCATGGGGCAAATTGTCTATTATGGTCTATAACATTTATGAGTTCTATGAGCTTTGACAATACAGTTATTTCTTCCACATTGGGTGATATGTACATTTCTTTTGCTTTGCATAGCATCAGCTGTTCCCTCTTTCCCACTTGTTCCCTTCCTCCCATCGCTGCCATTGAGTTGCTTAGTTCATTTTGATCAATGTTCAGTGCAGTTGATGGGTCCTGCTGTTGTATGTTTTTCCCTGATTCCCTCTAGTTCTGTGTCGTTCTCCTGGTTTCCCTCCAGTGTGCACATACATATCTTATATGTGATCAGCAGCATGGGGTTATTTAGTAGTGGTTCGACCAGATGAGTGGAAGTCCTTTGTTTCTTAAGTCTTGTTGATTTTGTTGTATCACCTTACGTTTTGGATTTAACATTCACTTATCAGGGAGACCGTGTGCTGTTTGTCTTTTTGCTCTTGGCTTACCTTGCTCAACATGATTTCTTCTAGCGCCATCCATTTCCCTGCAAATGCCATTGTTTTGTCCTTTCTAATGGCTGCATAATATTCCATTGTGTATAGATACCACAATTTTTGGATCCATTTACCTGTGGTGGGACATTTGGGTTGTTTTGATATCCTGGCTATTGTGAACAGTGCTGCAATAAACATGGAGGTCCTGTTGTTCAGGATAGATCCCTAGAAGTAGTATGACTGCAAACCACTTATTTTTAATAAACTTTATTTTAAAATAGTTTTAGAATTACTGAAGAGTTACAAAGATAGTACTGAGAGTTCCCAGAGATCCTGTAAGTTGTTAATTTCTTTTCCTTTTCTGGTCCATTTATGAGGAATCATTGCGGGTGGGAAACAGATTTGGAATGAGGACATTTTTTCCAGCATAGTGATTTTTCAGCTAGGGATTTTTTGTGAGAGTCCATCAGAATATAATGTTTCTTCACCAGTTCTACTCTGTCCCACCTAGGCTGGACCCAGCCTTGCCATGGAGTTTCAGAGACAAACACCTTACTTTGTACCTCTTCTCAGTAAGGTCCCATGTTAACTGAGTTTCAGAGAGTTAAGGAAGGCAGATTACTTGTGAGGAGAGTGTTGAGCAGCCTGGATCTGCATACCCCCTCTCTGAGGGATTCTCACAGGACAGTGTTATATTTTCAGCTGGTGTCAGATGGCCTAGAGCCAAAGCCTTTCTGAAGGACAGAGGGGGAGCTTGTGTGTGACCAGGCCTGCTTGCTTGATGATCTCTTGAGTCTGTCCTTGTATGGAACCAGGGTGATTGGAAGTGGTTGCTTCTCTGGGCGTAGGCCTCTGTGTACATGCAGGCTGGCAGGCTGTGGGGAGGGTAATAGCTGTGGGCAGCTGCCCTGCTTTGCTGTGGGTTCCACGTGCATTCTCCATTTAAGGGAAAGGGGTCTGCAATCTTCTTGGCTCTGGGTGTGAATGGGCTGGCCTGAAGCTTGCTCATGGCCTTTGCTGGATGTGCTTTTTCAATGAGATCATTCCAGAATTACATTCCTATGAAATTATATTTCACTCAGGACGTGAAGCTGGATTTGTGTAAAAGCACTGGCACTGAAACGCAGGGCTCCCAGCAGGGCAGAAATGAAAGTAGAGATAAACAGCTCTTTAGAAGGAGAAGAGACAGAGGAGACAGAAAACAGTTGTTAAAGGATTTTGCATTTAAAGTTGGTCTACTGTCAGCAGGCTAGGGCAGTTGAACTATTACTGAGCGCATGGTAGTAGGTGATACTTGTCCCAGCTGCCTGTCACCCTTCCTCCCCCCAGGTAATATGAGTTCATAAGGGACAAGTGAAGAGAGAAATTCTTTTTTTAAAAAAAATTATTTTATTTTTAAAATTTTTATTGTGAAAATACTGTACACAGGGGTTACAATTACATGGGCAAGATAATGAGTAAATTTTTTATCAAGCATTGTAACCTCCTCCTTTGTTTCCCCTTTCCATCCCTTCCCATCCTCCCCCTGTCCCCCCACCTAGTCCTCCTTCCCCCCCACCACCAAAGTTGTAAAGTTCGTTTTTTCCACATAACGACTTTTACGTCTCATTGTTGCAATGGATCCACCTGTATCCTTATTTAAACGATTTGTTTTTTCCCTTCCCCTCCACAAATTAAACCAATCTCAAATACAGTGAAAGCAGGGGTTATACCATGGGGGAGGGACATACAAAGCAACAAAGAAATAATCTTATAAATGTGTTAGAAACAATCACCTAAAAGAAAAAAAAATTTGAATACATATTTTAGGGTTCCCTAACATCAACTTATCTGACCTTTTCTGCTTGACTCAGACATATACTAGTTATTGCAAATAAGGGAAACAATGGGACCTAAGTTTCTTTGGGCCTGGCTTACTTCACTTAATATAATTTTTTCCAAGTCTTTCCATTTCCTAACAAATGGGGCAATGTCATTCTTTCTGATGGAGGCATAGAATTCCATTGTGTATATATACCACATTTCCTTGATCCATTCATCTACTGAGGGGCATCTGGGTTGGTTCCATATCTTACCTATGGTAAATAATGCTGCAATAAACGTAATTGTTCTGGTAGCTTTAGTGTGGCCTTGTTTGTGAAGAAATTCTTGATTCTCCTATGTCAATGGTTTCTGTAAAGCTCAAGAAGCAAAGGTATCCTCTTATCTTGGTATTCAAGGTCTAGTCCCTGTCCTTCTAATCTGATTTTGCCCATTATCCTACATCTTTCCCTACCCTAATTTTCTCTTTCCTTTCCTCCCTCCTTCCCTCCTTCCCCCTTTCCTCCCTCCCTCTCTCCCTCCTCTCTCTCTCTCTCTCTCTCTCTCTCTCTCACACACACACACACACTCACACACTACTCTTTCTCCTACTATTGTCTGTTTCTGCTCACAACTCTGGTGACACCAGATTTATGGAATTTTTTTTCTTCCCACAGCATCCAGTTCAGCAATTCTGGACAATAATCGAATGTCCTGTAATTTAAGGCAATTTTGATACTAAGTAATAAATCCCATGGTTCAAAGTCTTAATCCCACAAGACTGCTCCCATGGGGGCTACCTCAGTTCACTAGTCTAAGCCATCTCTATTTCTCACTGAGTATAAACTCTGGGATGGGAGTTCTCCTGCCCTCTGCCCCCAATTTATTGTAATGGCTCACAGAACTCAGAAAAATAGTCTACTTACTCTGACCAGTTTGTTATTACGGATGTAATTTAGCAACTGCCAAGTGAAAAAAAATACATAAGGTAAGGTACTATGCATGCAAGTGCATGTGTGTGTGTGTGTGTGTGTGTGTGTGTGTGTGTATGTGTGTAGCTTCCATACCCTCTCCAAACCATCCCAGCCCTTGGGAATCTCACTGAACTCCCAAGTTCAGAGGTTTGGTTATATAGGCGTGATAGTTTAAGTCATTGGCAGTGGTGATCAGCTCAAATGCTCTGCCCCTGTCCTTCTTCCAGAGGCTGGGAGATGAAGCTGAAATATCTATCAGCCCTCTAATCATGCCTTAGGCTTTCTGGTCAAGGCCCCCATCCACCAAGAGTCCTCTCATTAGCATAACCCACAAGTGGATGAAAGGACCTTGTCACTACTGACAGAAAAGCACTGACCTCTCAGTCCTATCACTTAGAAATATCATTGAGGAAATTCCAAAGGTTCATGAAGCTCTGTGCCAGGACCAGAAAAAAAGACACACACACACACACACACACACACACACACAGCACAGCCTCTTCAGGCTAGCAGTGTATGACTACCATATTCAATATGGTACATGGCATCCTTCTCTGTCTTAGTTGGGAAAATTCTGTTCTGTCCTTATTTGCAGAGAAAACTCCAGCTCTTGTGAAACTCCCTTCTACATTACCTTCCATACTGCCATCAGACACTTACTTTTGGTCCCTTTGATCGCACAGGGCCCCCTGATGTACCCTACTATACCTGTACTTCTCACTGGATATATTTTAGAGTACTAAGACTATTTCCCCCAGAGTAAGTACCCATAAAATGGTTGTTAAAAGAATTTGTATATAGGTTGGGAATGTGGCTTAGTGGTAGAGCGCTTGCCTAGCATGCATGAAGCCCTGGGTTTGATTCTTCAGTACCACATAAACAGAAAAAGCCAGAAGTGGCTCTGTGACACAAGTGGTAGAATGCTAGCTTTGAGCAAATGAAGCTCAGGGACAGTGCCCATGCCCTGAGTTCAAGCCTCAGGACTGGCAAAAAAGAAAAAGAAAGAATTTGGATATAAGCTAGAGTCACGTACATACTGCAGGCATATAAGGATTAGCAAGAGTCACCTACGTACCACAGAGCAGTGGCTACATAGTGTTAGTGAGTGACACCAGAGGCCAGAAAGCTAAAGACAGACTTGCAGAAATTGTCATGGGTGTATAGCTCGCCATACCACAAGTATGGGAAAGTTTGTGGAGAGCCTAGTGAGTTCTGGGCTTTGTTTATTTTTTTTTGGGGGGGGGGGGTCCGGTTGTGGGGCCAGAACTCTGGGCCTGAGTGCTGTACTCAGCTCTTCAGCTCAAAGCTAGCACTCTACCACTTGAGCCACAGAGCCACTTCCGGCTTTTTTCTTTTTGCTTATGTGGTACTGAGGAATTGAACCCAGGGCCTCAGGCATGCAAGGCAAGTGCTCTACCACTGAGCCAACTTCCCAGCCCCTGGGTTTTATAGTCAGGTTTCAGGGGTTGGGCCTAGACTCACTCAAGGTTGAAGAAAACTACTTCCTACAGCAGAATGGATAAGAAAGAGCACTAGATTCAGAATTGGATTCTGGGTGATGACAACAGTCTGAGAAGCAATAATAACAATACAGTCCTTACTATGAAGTACCCCATCCCAAAGACTTACACATTCCAATGTATTCTTACAATAACCTGTGAAGTAGCTACTATTAATCTTTTTTTTTTTTTTTTTTTTGCCAGTCTTGGGGCTTGAACTCAGGGCCTGGGCACTGCCCCTGAGCTTCTTTTGCTCAAGGCTAGCATTCTACCACTTGAGCCACAGTACCACTTTTGGCTTTTTCTGTTTATGTGGTACTGAGGAATCGAACCCAGGGCTTCATGCATACTAGGCAAGCCACATTCCCAGTCCCCTATTAATCTTTGACAAATGAAGAAATCAAGGTCACAGATCTACTAAGCAGTTTCAGACCTGGTTCTGCATTTATTAGTTGAGTAACTTTGCAGCAAAGCATCTTTCTTGGGCTCCAGCCTTCTTCATGAAATGAAGGAAATACCTACTGCATTAACCTCCCATGCTTTTTGGTAAACTCAAATAAGATAACATGTGAAAGTACTTGTCAAGTGTACAGCACTCTGAAGTACTTTGACAAAGGTAAGCTTGTAAAGTGAGTTTATGTTTTGGGTTTATACCTCATATATATGCTGCTCTGAGGTGTAGGCTGGGTAGTGTCAATATCTTGATTATATTTAGAATTGATATTTGAGCTGCTACTTAAAAATAAAGACTTTTTATATGTACCAGTAGTAGATCTTGCACTCAGGATCATGTACATTCACTCAACTTTTCTTGCCCCTTGGCATGCAACTACTTGGGCCATGACTCTAGGCTGACATTTTGCTGGTTAATTGGAGAGGCAGGCTCATAGACTTCTTTCTGGGCTTGCCTTGAAACACAACCTTTTAGGTCTTAGCCTCCTAAGTATCTAGGATTACCTGAATATCAAGAAACATTTTTAGCCAGGTGCTGGTAACTTATGCCTGTAATCCTACCTACTCAGGAGGCTGAGATCTGAGGATCGCAGTTCAAAGCCAGACCAGGCAGGAAGGTCTGTGAGAAAACCGGAAGTGGCACAAGTGGTAAAGCAGCGCTAGCCTTGAGCTGAAGAGCTGAGGGACCACGCCCAGGCCCAGAGTTCAAGCCCATGACCCACCAAAACAAAACAAAACAAAACCCACATTTTTATTGGAGCTAATGTACATGCAAAACATTATTTGGGGAAGATCTATTGTGCTAAACCAGCTTTTCCCTCCCACTTGGAGAAGTAATAGGGAAGTACAGTATTGGGCATGTGGGTTTTTTAGGGGGTGAGTTTGCGTCCTTGGGCCCTTGGGGGCAGAGAGTCCATTGTAACTGGTGGCTTGAAAGGCCAGAGAAGATGCATGCCAACTTTCATAGCCCAATGACCTGTGACTGACTGCAAGATTCTATGGGTGTGACCCAATTTTTCCCAGATAAGAAACTTACTGGGAATTTGAGAAGTGGTCTTACATTGCTAATGTCCAACAGAGCCCTTCATTGTTGGCACACAAATGTGTCTACACTTGGGCTCAAGGAGTGAGCAGCCAAGTATTGCCCTTTGGGAGGTACATTGCTAACAGTTTCTCTTGACTTGCTTGAGTCAAGTGGACTTCATAATTCACCATGCATCCAGGTCTGATGGTTGTCTGGATTGACCATGATGCCTATGTGAATAATTATGGGTCATTGAACAGAACCACTACTCAGCTACATCCCTCAAAAATGCCTAATTGTAGGCTCCAAATAGAAAAATATACAAGGGCTTAGATTCATGTCATCCCTCATTTCAAAGAATGGTAATATGAGTCAACTATGACTTGGGTGGCTTTTAGTATGCTGGTTGCTGCTTGGTGAGCATGCTGCTGGCTCAGAAGAGGATGAGACATATTCCCCATGCTTCCTCCAGGGAGGCTGAGGACTTTGGGAAAACCCAAACTGGGACCAGAGCCTGCTTCATACTTAAAAGTTATGAGGCGCACCTGGAAGTAGATTTGATTCCTCTGTGGAATTGTTTCCAAACCACCTTAGAAAAATAGCACATTTTGTGGATTCTTGGCAGTTGTGAGTCTAATATTTTTGGATTTAACCTATTTCAAATATTTTCAGAAGCGCATGCCATGTAGTAGTTTATATGTAGCTGACACCCAAGTTTGAAACAGTGCCTGCAGACTCAGGGAGGCAGGGTGTCCACAGCCAACGAACCTCCTCATCCCCAGCGGACTCCATTCATAGCTACCCAGACATTGTGGGGAAGGCAAAATGGAAGACAGGGTGCTTAAAGCAAATCCGGGGAGCAACTTGAGGAATTTGTGAACCTTCTAAAAAGGTAGATGGAAACTTTTGTAAGTTTTCTATGGAGGTGTTTGGGGTTTATTCAGTACTTAAATAGCACCATGACCTGAATGAATAACCAACCACTGCTGTTTTCTAAGGTGTAGAGACTGGGGACAGTACAGTGTGCAGCCAATTCTGCCCTGTCTCATTCTCAAGTTTGTATGTCTTTTTTTGTTATTTGGTTCTGAGTGAATTAGCCCCTAGTAAAAATGCAGAATTTCTTTCAGAGAAAATTCAGATAATGCCCCCAAATCTCTGAGGGCAGTTTCCAAACAGGAATTTTAGAATATATTAGAATAAATGTACAGGGCTCGAAGGACTGCTTTGAAGAGGATAAGCTCTGAAGCATTTCTCCCTCCCCCACTTCCCCATTTTTTTTCTGGTTACTGGGGTTTGAACTCAAGGCCTCAGCCTTGAACTTGCTCAGCATTGATGCATGCTTAGCCTAGCTGCTCTGCTCTGGTCTTGGTGCTTCCCCAACTGAGAGGAAAATCATAGATCCTGATTTCCAGGCATATGTATATTTGGTGGCGGGGGTTGAAGATTGTCTGTGTCCTTTGGGATCTTTTCTGTGTCCTTTGGGATCTTTCTTCTTATTTTAAAGTTTCAGTCAACTGTAAGAATTAAGGAGCCCCGTAATGGAAGGGATTGTTAGGTGCTACCAGTGTCAGTTCACAAAAGTTGAGCAGGGAATGGACTAACCTTAGTCTGCCTTTTGCACAGTTGTATTCCAGCATGTAACTGAGTGGGCAGCATGTGTACTGTGTAATGCCAAATTGTGAAACTGTCCCTTGCTCTCCCTCTTCTCCCTTTGCCTTCCACCCCTCCTCCTGACCCTTTTGGCTAAAGAGAAGTCCTTAGATTTTAGTTAACCATCTGCAGGAATTCGAATCCAATATCACGTTCTGGACAGTGAAGAGGAAAGGAGACACATTTGTGGACAACAATGGCAGCACCCAATGCGTGGACTTCTTGCTCATTGTTTAACTCCCTATTCACACCCCTTTTCTCCTATGGGAGCCCTTTCTGCGCTGAGATGGAGATCTGATAGAGAATCTCCAGTGTCTTCTGGGAGAAATTTGATGAAACCCATTTCTTTCCATCAACTTCTATCTCCCAGGTTTTTAGTAGAGCCAAAAGTAGTAGGAACTTTATATTTTGACACTAGTAGGTGGTCAAACACACACACACACACACACACATACACACACACACACACAAAAATATAGGAAGTGGGTAAGTTCTTATAAACATCAACCATTTCCAGGAACCAATGTCATTGCTGCATTTGTTAATAAGCTTATTATATGCCACTTTTGATCCTAATAAAGACTAGCAAATTAAAACACTAGTCTTTCCTAGCAAGCTAGTCTTTATTCTCAGGAGCATAGTGAGAGGCAAGGAATTAAAAAGAAGTTAGAGCTTCTAATTGGAATTTAAGGACACAGAGTTCTTCCTCATTTTGGCCTCTGCATCTTCTCCTTGTCTAAGGTTTCTTTGCAGGATCATAGAAAACTCATCTAATCCCCTTTCCACATGAGAGCCTTTCAGAATTCTCATGGCAGTTATTACCCTTCCTCAACCCGGCCTTCTCTCCAGGGTAAACATTCTCAGTTCCTTTAGTAATTTCTCCTATGACATGCTTCAGAGTACCTTCAGCATCCTAGTCACTGTCTTCAGGATGCAGTGCAAACTGACAGCCTGTCCCTCTGCCAGTGTGGCATCTAGTACACAATGTGCCATCCCAAGCATAAATTTATGGGGGAGGGGTCCAAACTGCAGCTTCTCCTATGGTTCTGCCTGTCTCCACCATCTCTGGGCCCAGGTAGTTGGTGATGGAAAGAGAGAAGACCTGATCTAACCAATGTCAAACATCTTCATATTTGTCAAGTCTGGAGTTGAAACTTTTTTTTGTCTCCTCTCTGTCCATATGTCTTATGTTCCTCTCCTACTTCATACAGACAAGGTACACATAGCTTTTCCTTTTCTGAGTGATTGCCCTTCATTACCAGGGAAATGTAGCATGAAAAAGCAAATTCCAGTTGTATTATGTTTTTTGTTTTTGTCCTTTGTTGTATTCTCACCCCAGGAAATACCCTCCCTCCACACACACACACAAAAAGACAAAAATGGAGTCCTGTGACATCACAACAGTTAGCTATTATATCAACTGCAGTGATATCACCAAGAGAGGTTTATGACTTGAGGGAGAAAGAAGGGAGGGAGTGTGAGGCAGGAAACCCAGGCAGGCAACCAGAGGGTATTTTCATGCAAATCTCACATGGCCTTTCTGTGAGGGAGCTGTCCCTGGAAGCCCTGTCCTTGGTTCCCATTGCACCCTGTTTCTCTGAATTAAGTTTGAATATATGTGGCAGTCCCTTGCTGGCCTGCTGGTTTCTGGGCTGGCTTTGGGTTTTATTCATGAGTTTGGTGCTGAATAGAGCTTTTCAGAGACAGTTCTGAGGAGATCCTTGAGTGCGGCTGAGGCAAAAGTGTATGGCCTAGATTGAGGGGAAGCTATACATAGCCTCCTCAGGCCAAGGGGCTGTTCTGTTCTCCAAGGGTGCTGCACAGGACTTAGTTTTGCTTCATGCCTGTTTCTGGGACATGTTTGGGCCTGCCTGGAAACTCCCTTATGGCTCCTAAACACAGAGACTTAGAAACACCTGCTACAGAGGCTTCCTAACTTTCTCACTTTCTCTGTTCATGGTTCTTATCTCCCTCTTTCCCTCTCTCCCTTTCTTCCTCTCTTCCTTCTTTCCTTCCCTCCATCTCTCCCTCCCTCCTCTCATTCCCTTCCTCCCTCTCTCCCTTCTTTTTGCTTTTCTTTTTTCATAACCTTATTCTAAAAAAGTGAGTAGCTAGCCATGTTTTTTTTTTTTTTTTGGGTCCGGTCATGGGGCCTGAACTCTGGGCCTGGGCGCTGTCCCTCAGCTCTTCAGCTCAAGGCTAGCGTTCTACCACTTGAGCCACAGCGCCACTTCCGGCTTTTTTATGTTTGCTTATGTGGTGCTGAGGAATTGAACCCAGGGCCTCAGGCATGCAAGGCAAGCGCTCTACCACTGAGCCACCTTCCCAGCCCTGTAGCTAGCCATCTTTGAAAAAAAAAAAAGTAAAAACCATAAATTGAAAGGAAAACTAGTTTAATTCTTTTGTGTGTGTGTTTTTGCTGGTACTATGGTTTGAACTCAGGGTCTGGGCATTGCCCCTTTGCCTTTGCACTAAGGCTGATGCTGTATCACTTGAGCCACAGTCTAATTTTGACTTTTTGATTGTTAATTGGAGATATGAGTTTCATGGATTTTTCCTGACTTTGACCCATGATCTTTGGATATCAGCCTTCTGAGTAGCTAGGATTACAGGTGTGAGCCACTGGTGCCCAGCTAAGTTTAATATCTAACCACAGTTACTAATGCTGCATAGTATCTCAGGTTGGGATAGCCATCATTTCCTAAACTGGAAATCCAGCTTCACAAAGAAATGATACCATTAAAAAAATGTGGTGCAGTCTTATGTCGAAACTGTGAACTTGTAGGGTACCTGGAAATGCTGAGTATTGCTCTTTCTCTCAGCACTGAAACTGCAGTTAGCCCCATGAATTCACCAGGGTGTTCTGGGTACCTGAGCACACATTTTGAGAACTATAGTCTTAGAATTGCCAAGTACCAGTTGCTCTTGTTTGAAGGCAGAATAGGAGGCACTGTCTATTTACCATAATGACTTATAACGGAGTTGAACAGCTGAATGGACAGACTCCTGTTATCTGCTTTCTCAGATCTCTAAGGACTGAAATGTTAGAGGGAGGCCTGCTTTGACTGTGCATGCGTGTGTGTGTGTGTGTGTGTGTGTGTGTGTCCGTGCCCCCAGGTTGCCCAGAAATGTCCCATCCCTAGAAAAATTGGGTTTTGGAGGAATAGACATGGAATTTTCTGCTTTTTCTCTGTCCAGACAGAGCGGGACCACCGGGATATACTGAGATGGAGAGTGGTTTCCTGCCATAAGATATAGCAGAGACTAAAGAACTAATTACTCTGGTATCCATTACAGAGCCCAGTGCCAACCTTTTCAGACTGTGGGTTCAGCTGCTTATTAGGATACTCTGGGCAAATTAACCTTAAATAGAGATAATAATGGCTGTCTGGTATAGTTTTGGTAAAGATTAAATGAAATAACATGCGTGCATAGAACCAAGATTTCAGGGCCACACAGGTGTGCTTTCTTCTGCTGCTTTCCAACATTGAGGGACAGAAAGCATTAGTCCATAGGGAAATTGAACCCCAACGAAGACCTGTGGCTTGAAAATTATTCTCTACTATTTGATAATCTTGTTCTAAGGATCTAATGTTCTCAGATTTTCTAAGAGCTGCAAGCTGTGTGTAATGTTAAAACAATTTATTGAAGTATGTCATGCTTTGGTATACATTCTTAGATTTGCCAGTTAGTATGCAGAAACATGTGTATACATTCCTGTTGAGTGTATACCTAGGAGAAGGATTATCAGGTCATGAAGGATGAGTATATTTGGTCTTAGTAAATCCATTAACCAATATTCTTCCAGAGTGTCATGTTGTGTTTGTGTGCCTTTTTTTCTTGCTGGGCTTTACTACTTACAGCCGGTATTCTACCCCTTGAACTATGCATTTACTTCTGGGTTTACTGCTTAATTGGAGATCTTCATACCTTAGCTCCTGAGGATGATAGGTGTGACCGCTGACTTTGTTTTTGTAGTTGGCTTCTCTGGTCTTGTTTTCTCATTCCAGAGACAAAGTTACTCTCTCTGTGCTGCCATGGGACTGCTCAGATACTGAGACTTGCCCAGTCCCTTTATTGCTTCTTATTTCTTCTTCCTCTGAGAAGGTACAGTTTGTAAAAGGCATGCTTTTCCAGAGTAGAAGAGGTCTTTTGCTGTCCATCAACTTGAGTTCGGCCAGATCAGAGAGCATGGGAAGGGTGAGAATGAGGCAGGACTTAGGGCAGGAAAGGTTGCAGAAAGAAGTTGACTTTTGACATGGCTGTTTAAGAAGGAAGGAGGAGCTGGGGGTAGAAACATTCAAGATAGAAGGAATTGGGGGACAAGAGCTTAGAGGAACAAACATTCCCGGCATGTACAGGAAATGGCAATCACTGTAGCCTTATGTGGCGGCCAGAGGCAAGACGCTGACAGGAGCCAGGACGGTGGCCTTTGTATCAGCATTATGATTATGAACCCACCATGTTCTTGCCCAAGTGAAAGAAATCAGTGGTTCATTCCAGAGCAGGGTTGGTGGTTAACAAGCTCCGTTGCTTGCTTCTTTCTTCCTTTCTTTCCTCTTTTTCTTTTCTTCTTTCCTTTTTTTCTCTTTTCTTTCCTTCCTCCCTTCTTTCTTTTCTTTCTCCCTTTTTCTCTTCCTTTTTTCTTTTTCCTTTTTTTCCTTTTCCCATTCCTTTCCCTTTCTTTTTCATTCTGTGCCATTACTAGAGCATGAACTCAATCTCTTTTGCTCTTGCTTATTAGTTTTTTTGCTCAAGCTGGTGCTCTCCCACTTGAGCCACACATCCACTTCTGACTTTTCTTCTGGTTAGTTGGAGATGAGCATCTCATCTATTTATTTCCCCTGCTGGCTTCAAATCTCAACACTCAGATCTGAGCTTCCTAAGTAACTAGGATTATAGATGTGAGGCAGTGGCATCCAGCATCCATTCTGCTTTCCGTATGGAAGTGGTGACCTGTCATTGGGCAGAATGGCTTCATCACCCTGCCAATGCTAGGATAAACTTTTGCTGAGAAGCTGAGTATCAGGACTGGCAGAAGCAGCTTATGTGGAGAGCTTTGAAACTATCTTACAAGCAAACAGTTGCCCCAGAGTTATTTAACAAGCTCTCACCCCAGGTCAGGCTTTGGGGAAGTGTATAAACCCAGCTTTAAACCTCTCCAGAATCTGTGCTAAAGTAGATAAAACCATCTGGCAGGAAAAGGGATTTAAAACTGATTGAGGTTGAAACGCCAAAGTTAAAATAGGGCTTTCTTTCAAATGAGTGTTGGGAAAGGCGATGTAGGAGTGATAGTGGAAAGTGAAGAGATGGAAAGAGTTCTTAATATTTTGCTGATTATTATTCAACAACAAATTATCTTTTCCTGTGGCTGATTGAGGGAGACTTAATCCTCATAAGGATCTGGAAACTCCCAGAAATCTTTCTGACCTCCCAGCAAAGCAGGCTTTCTATCCCCTTGACATTTTTGCTTGAAGGGCATTGAGAATCTCTTCTGAAATGGAAAGGATTGAGGGTTTGAGGTATATAGAACTAATGAAGGAGAAAAGGGATCCAACATTTTAAAAGGGATGGAATTGACTGGAGAAATCCTCCTTAGTGCCTACCATCCCTTTGTGTTTTGGAGATACCGGCGTTAAAACTTTGGGCTTCAAGCTCTACATGAGCCACACCCCCAGCATTTTTTACTCTAGATATTTTTTTTTTTTTTTTCTTTGAGCTTGGCTTATTCTTTTTTTTTTTTAAATTTTATTTTATTTTATTTGAGAACATACTGTACAGAGGGGTTACAATTACATGGGCAGGATAATGCATACATTTCTT
This sequence comes from Dipodomys spectabilis, assembly GCF_019054845.1. Lineage (NCBI taxonomy): Eukaryota > Metazoa > Chordata > Mammalia > Rodentia > Heteromyidae > Dipodomys > Dipodomys spectabilis. The sequence goes on from NW_024870822.1 coordinate 24,506,353, forward strand.
ACCAAGCATTGCAGCCTCCTCCTTTGTTTACCCTTCACCTCCCTTCCCAGCTTACCCCCTCCCTCCCACCCAATCATACCCCCCTCCCCCCCCCCCCCCCCCGCCCCCTACTCTAGATATTTTTGAGATAGAATCTTTTACCCTAGTCTGACCTGGAATACCAACTATGGTAGGAAGTGTAAATAGGAAGATTTTTCTGTTTCTTTTAGTGTCAGCACTGGGGCTTGAACTTAGCTTTTTAACATACTGCTAGCACTCTTAACACTTAGATCACACTTCTACTTCTGTTTTTGTTTGTTTGTTTGGCTTTTTTTTTTGCTGGTTAATTGGAGATACGACTCTTATTTGTCCATGATGGCTCAAACCTGATCTTCCTTTTAAATAACTAGGATTACAGATATGATCCACTGGCACTTGGCTTCAATTTTTTCTATTGAGAAGGGGTCTTTTGAACTTTTTGTTTTGTTTTGTTTTGTTTTTGGGTCTGGTCGTGGGGCCTGAACTCCGTGCCTGGGCACTGTCCCTCAGCTCTTCAGCTCAAGGCTAGCGCTCTACCACTTGAGCCACAGCGCCACTTCCGGCTTTTTTTTTCTTTTTGCTTATGTGGTGCTGAGGAATCAAACCCAGGGCCTCGAGCATGCAAGGCAAGCGCTCTACCACTGAGCCACCTTCCCAGCTCCTCTTTTGAACTTTTTTTCCTGGACTGGCTATGAATCATGACCTTCTTACTTGCAGCTTCCTACTTGAGTAGCTAGGCTCATAGACATGAGCCACCAGCACCTAGCCTCCTGGTGTCATTTCTTTCTTTTTTTTTTGGTCGGTCGTGGGGCTTGAACTCTGGGCCTGGGTGCTGTCCCTCAGCTCTTCAGCTCAAGGCAAGTGCTCTACCACTTGAGCTACAGCGCCACTTCCAGTTTTCTGGTGGTTTACTGGAGATAGGAGTCTCATAGTCTCTCCTGCCCAGGCTGGCTTTGAACCGGGATCCTCAGTTCTCAGCCTCCTGAGTAGCTAGGATTACAGGCGTGAGCCACCAGCACCTGGCTCCTGGTGTCATTTCTAAATCATTTTGATCCCTGACAATTGGTCCTGGTATACCTTCTTTCTCTCTTTTTCCTGTAATCTCTATTTCTCTCTCTCTATTTAGTGCTGGTACTGGGACTTGAATTAAGACTCTCCCTTAGCTTTTATTTGCTCACGGCTGGCACTCTACCACTTAAGCCACTGCTCCATTTTGGCTATTTGGTGGTTAACTGGAGATCCAGACTCTTCTGAACTGTCTGGCTTTGAACCATGATCTTTAGAACTCAGCCTTCTGAGCAGCTAGGATTATAGGTGTAAACTACTGGTACTCTTATTTTCAGGCACATAGAGCCCAAAACCCATTCTTTTTTTTTTTTTTTTGTCGGTCATGGGGCCTGAGCTCTGGGCCTGGGCACTATCCCTCAGCTCTTTAGCTCAAGGCAAGCACTCAACCACTGAGCCACCTTCCCAGGCCCTCAAAACCCATTCTAACAATGACTTTCCCTGTGTGTAAACATGAGAAAGGAGATATGGCAGGGCAGAATATGAAAGAGAGAAGAAGACAAAAAGAGGAGGTGGCACTGTGGCTCAATAAATAAATAAATAAATAACTTTGAAAGAAGATAGAAAGAGACCATGGGCTGGGAATGTGGCTTTGCTCATGTGAAGCCCTGAGTTCAATTCCCCAGTACCACATATACAGAAAAAGCTGGAAGTGGTGCTGTGGCTCAAAGTGGTAGAGTGCTTGCCTTGAGCAAAAGCAGCTCAGGGGCAGTGCCCCGGCCCTGAGTTCAAGCCCTAGGACTGGCAAAGAAGGAAAGAAAGAATGAGACCATAGCTATTTCTCCAGTTCTCAACCTGTGTTTGGGTCCCCTTTTAATCTTTGGAGAGCCAGGCGGGAGGAGTCATCAGAAGAGACCTGGAAGAGCTGTGCATAACTTCCTCCTGGGAGCAGGTGGGAGGCTTTTCCAGAGGGAATTTAGCAGGGTCTTTCTTTGCTTCAGGAGAACAGGGGCTGATATGTGAGAATCCAAAGACATTCAAGTATCAAGGAGGAAGATGAAGAATCATCTGACTTGGTTGAATTTGTGAAGCCTTTTGGGATATGAGTGTCATTATTGGTACACTAGGATTCTTAGAGGAAGAAATAAAAGGCTAGCCCATCTACTGAGGATTTGCCCGACAGGGCTTCTGGTCGAAGGAAAGGAGCAGGAAGGTGTCAGTAAGCAGATGGAGAGCTAAATATGTATTTACTGGGCTAGGTAGCCCTGGGGGCAGGGAGACCCCCGGCTGTACACTGCCATTGTGCTGGTGACAGTGTCCTGGCCATGTTTTCATAGCCTGCACATAAGCTCAGTCCCCTTTACCACCTTTCCTGTCCCCTAGAGCTGCTTCTTAAGCAATAACTTTCATGTGAGCAGATTGCTTAGGAAATCTTAGGAATGTGGCTGTTAGCTGCAATTTTCTTGTGTAGTTTAGAGATTTCTTTTGTCAGGTATCCCAGCTTATGGCCTGGGCTAGTGAAGCAGAGTGCTGGCCAGTATTTCTCCTTCCTTTCAGAGGTGGTTCTGACCCCAGCAGGCTGGGAGGCTTCCCTTGCCTGCTTGTCACCCCACAGTTATACCTGTAAAAAGGTACCAAGTGGACATTAACCTGAACAGAGAAACAGGCCATATGCTCTGAGATAGGAAAGCTCTTTCTTAGAGGTGAGCACTGTTGAGAAAGAGCTCCTTTCAGAGACCGATCCCAAGCATCCCACTTTGGATCTCTTTGGAGAGCATCTGTGGCTTAGATGGTGAGTTGGATTATGTTGTGAGATGAATCCTACCTGAGCAAAAAAAGCAAGGAGCCTTCCAGAGAATCTTCCTTCTTGGAGCAGTGAGGGGATTAGATGAGGGTTTCAAGCAGCTGAGAAACTGTGCTCAGTAACACAGTCTCTTCTTCCCTGCATTGCCCATGCCCTGCCAGCCAGGAGATATTGTGTGGCTGTTGCCAACATGGTGACTCCCAGCCCTCCTGTTACAACATGGGCTCTAGAGTTGTGTGCTCACCTACTGGCCAGGTGGAGGCAGTGGGCAGGGAATCCATGCTGAACTGAAGAGGGCACCCTGCATTGAAACGGGTCACCTGTTCTCAGCTCTGGCCATCTAGGGCCCTACAGAACTGCAGAATTGGAATTTTTATTTATAATAAATTTCTAAAGTATTTGACCAGTTCACATTACTTAAAAACAAAGACACGTCTTTGCTGTTGTGAACTGTGAGTTTATGACTTCTAGTTTAACTCCTTATCCCAGGAGTTTAGAAATGTGGAAAAATTGAGAGATTGTTAGCAACCAGGATAGATGAGCAGGAAAAGTGTTTTTAAGATACAAGAAACTGGAATACAGTTGAAGACTAAGGAAACTGTTGAGATGAGACATGGATAATAGATTCATTGGGTCCAGCCATGTACCTCTTCTTTAGTTGTTGAAGGCTGGTTGTTCTGTGCAGGAAAGAAGAGGCTAAGGTTTAGAGGGAAGGGAGGAGGAGGGGCTGAGTGCTTACCTTTTTCTTGCTATGGTCAATCTCTTGGGAAGATGATGAGTAGTGAGTGACCTCTCATACCTTTTCAAGTTCTTAACATGTTACAAGACAGAGTTAAAAGGTGTATGAGAGAAATGTACATTTCTAGGCCTATCCCCCTTGATTTCCATTTAGGAAGCAGAAGTTGGACCTGGCTCTGCATTTTAACACCCTCCTAACCCCATCAATGCTAATGACAGTAAGTAGACAGTCAGATCTGGGCCCATAATCATGTCCTTTCACTGGACGAGTGATCTTGGGCCAATCATCTAATTTCTTAGACTCTCTAATTGGAGAAATAGGGCTGTATTGCTTCAACCTCATAGAGTGGTAAGACAGAATGGAAAGCCCCCAGGAGGTAAAATACAGTCCTGGCTCAGAACTGGAGGACCAGTGCAGACCCCTTGGTGCAGATCACTGCTTAGTCACTTGATACTGTGTGGCTTGGGCAGGCAGGTTGCCTGCTTTGTATCTTGGCTTCCTTAATGAAGTATAAATTAAACAGAGATGTATCAAGGGAGTTAAATGATTTAATATGTGTAAGATGCTTATAACTTTATCTATTGCATCATACAAATAATTTGAACTGTGAGCCTTACCTTTGCAAGGCAACCACTCCTCTATTGAGCTATGCCTCCAGCTCCATTTTTGCTGGCTACTGAAATAAGTAAGGTCTTACTTCCTTCCCTGGCCACATGACAGAACTACCATCTGCCTGTAATAGGCTTCCAGTAGTTGCTAAGATGACAGGCACTCCCTACCACATTCAGCTTCTCTCCATTGAGATGGAGTCTCCTGAACTTTTCTGTTCTAGCTGGCTTGGAACTGCAATTCTCATACTCACCCTCTGCATAACTTAGGATGACAAGTATATCCCACAAGGCCATGCTAATGAGTTGAGAAGGAGTCTCAAGAACTTTGTTATCTTGGTTGGCCTTGAACCATTCTTAAGTAAGTAACTAGGATTGCAGGGATGAGCTACTGATATCTAGCTTAGCTTTTCTTTAGTTTCTTTTACTGTGGATAACAAGTTAGCTAAGGCTTAGTTGACCTCCCTTTGAGGCTTTCCTGATGACCACTTCCCCTTGATGGGAACTCCTCTAAGGCAGGGACTGTATCTCTTCATTTTTATATCTTTACACCTACACAATACCTGTCTTAGGGTAAATGGAAGGAATGGTAGTACCAGAGGGTGTGAAAGATGATTCACAGCCTGGTGACTCACTCCTTTAATCCTATCTCCTCATGAGGCACAGATCTGAGGACAGGTTCAAAGTCAGTCCAGACAAACTGGAGACTCTCACCTCCAACTAAGCAGAAGAAAGGTAGAAGTGGAGGTGTGGCTCAAGTGATAGAGCACCAGCTTTGAGCAAAAAAAAGCTGAGAGTGTGAGGCCCTGATTTTGAGCCTCAACATACACACACACACACACACACACACACACACACACAGAGGAGGAGACGACAATGAAAGTGTGAGGCCCTGATTTTGAGCCTCAACACATGCACGCACGCACGCACACACGCGTGGGCGGAGACGACAGTGAGTCAGGCTCAGGAATGGAGAAATTTTCTTCTAAATATACGGGATCTGGGAGGGTGGGGAAACAACAAACATTTATTAAGCTATTTTGTGCCCAGCATAGCAATAATAGGAGGTAGGTTACCCTACTATATTTGCTGTTATGTGCAGAAAGTGAGTCTTTGGGGCTTACCTGTTCAGCATTACAGTTAGCAGTGGAGAGAGGCAGAGTTGGTTGCAGGTATCTGCGTCATACTGCCAGGTATTCTTTCAACTGTACCTCAAGGGCCTGAGAACCTCCAGGGTACCTCACTACATTCCTTTCTCTGGGATGCAACTTCACCTCATTGTTTCATTTGTCAAAGTGGGTTTTCGAGGTGATTGGTGGTAGATGCCCACTGAACAATTTGATTTCCACACATGCCATTTCTGCCTCATCTTTGCCATTGATGGTCCTTCAGACCAGCCTCCCACCCTTGCTTCTCTGCCCCATTCTCAAGGAGCATCTCACCATTTCACAGTGTCTTTTATCTAGGCAAAGTACCAGATCAAAAGTGTAGGGGAAGGCTCTTACAGGGCTGGGAGAAGCATTATGGCCCAGGAAGCCTGTATACTAACAATGCTTATGCCAATGGATACTTATGTCAGGGGTCAAGGATCAGCCTGCCTTTCAGCTTCTTGTATTGAGGTTATTGTCCTGTACTGATAGACCTGGCCCTGAAAGAGCAGGTGGGTGAAGACAGCAAGTTGGCATCTCTGTGTGGGGATCCCTCAGCAGTTGCCTGTCCAGGAGGTCTGAATTCCTTGGCCATTTCTGAGAATGACATCTACACTTGTACAGAAGGGGTAACTGAGGGTTCTTGCCATGTCCTGGGAACAATTATGTTCCCCTCCTCTCTTGGTTCAATCTTTACAGGACTTCTCTTCTTATCTCACCCAAATGTCACAGCCAGCTACATTTTTCCTTCCTACTGGTCGACTCTGTTCTCATTTACGACTGCGTTTCAGAGCAGTGGGTCAGCCTCCTAAGATTGCACATTCAGGGAAAGAAACAGTATGTGTTTCATCATGTTCTTCTACTATATTTCAGTTTCTGGCCTTTGCAGACATCTTCAGCCCTTTCCCAGAGGGCCTGCCCTGGACCTGAGAGAGCGTGATTTGGAGGCTGGTGATGATTACTGTGATCTTTGCTGCCCTGGGCACACTTGGAAGCTGATGCACAGTAATTTGATTCCTTGTAGCACTGAGGGCTGTAAGAGCCCTGGGAGCTAGCCTGAGAAAGCTTTCTTAGGCTAGCTCTTCTCTTTTTTATCTTTTCTTTTGGGAGAGTACTGGAGTTTGAATTTGAGCATGCTAGACAAGCGCTCTACCATTTGAGACCCATTTTCATTCCCTTTTGCATTCTCTTTTTTTGGGGGGGAAGGAATTTCTTTTTGCCAAGGCTAGCCTGGACTCCAACCCTCCCATTTACATTCCCCTCATAGTTGGGATGACAGGTAGCCCTCTGTGGTGGTGAGATGGGGTTGAAAATGAGTTTTTGTGAAATTTTTGCCCAGGCTTGCCTCAAATTGTAATCCAATCTCAGTCTCCTGAGTAGGTAGGATTATAGAAATGAGCCACCACATCTAACTCCTTTATACTTCTTTAGTTGCACACACAGCTATATGCCAAGCACTTAACTGGGCACTGGTAAACCAGGCTGCAGGTAAAGAATATCTCATCAGAGTCACTGTGGAGAGATGTACTAGTGGAAAGACTGCCATCATTATCATCACCATAATCATCATGATTACAGATGTGAGATGTTGGTGCCTAATCCCTTTGTCTAACTTTTAATTTAGTTATTTGCTTTTTTATTATTGGGTCATAGATCTAACAATATATTCTAGATACAACCAGATAATATGGTTTGCAAATAATGTCTCTCATTCTGTATGCTATTATTATGTGAGAGCCCAAGTTTTTTTATTTTGATATAAACAGTTTATCTCTTTTTTCTTTTGCTGTTTTTTAAAAATATTTTTATTGAAAAATACTGTACAGAGGTGTTATAGTTACATGAGTAGGGTAATGAGTACATTTCCTATTGAGCGTTGTTACCTCCTCCTTTGTTTTTCTTCTACCATCCCTTTCCTCCTCACCTCCCCAATTCTTCCCTCTCCCCACCCCCAAAGTTGTAAAGTTCGTTTTCAACATAGTGTCTTGTACATCCTATTGTTACAATGAGCCAACCTATGTCTTTTGCTGTTTATACTGTTTGGTTGCTTGTACTTTTGTTGTCATAACTAAGAATCACACCTGTCACAAAGATTTACTTTTACGTTGTCTTCTAAACTTTGTTTTTGTACTTTTAGTTTTTATATTTAGGTCTGTGATCCATTTTTTGTTATCTCTAGGGCCCTTGCATTTTCTTAAAACTTTAGGATCAGCTTATCAGTTTCTACAAAGAAGCAGCTGGAATTCTGATGGATAGTCTATTGAATATATATACCAATTTGGGGAGTATTGCTGTGTTAAAAGTATCTAATCTGTGAACACTGGATATCTTTCTGGTTTTCTATGTCTGTAATTTTTTTAACGATAGTTCGCAGTGCACAAATCTTTGCTCAATTTATTCTAGTTTTATTCTTACTGCTGTTGTTAATGGAATTGCTTTCTTAATTTCACTAGTAGATTGTTGCTAGCGTACAGAAATAGTTGATTTTTAGTATTGATTTTTACATCCTGCAAACTATTTTGAGTTCACTGTATTAGTCAGTTTTGCATTTCTGTGACAAAATGCCTGAAACAATCAACTTATGAGGAGGAACAGTTTTACTTTCCTTGGTGGCTTCAAAGGTTTCAGTCCATGGTCATCTTGTATTGAGGGGGGAACATAGGACAAGGGAGGACTATTCACTTTATAGTGGCCAGGAAGTAAAGAGAGACACACAAAGGGGTTGTAGACTCAATGCCACATCAAGAGCATGTCCCCAGAGAGGAATTAGACTCCCTTCTCCCATGTCCCACCCTCTAAAGGTTCCAACACTTCCCAGTAGTGTGCTGGGCTGGGGACCAAACCTTCAAGACAAGGGCCTCATTTACAAGTTTAATGTGTGTGTGTGTGTATTTTCTCTATTATAAAAATAACAAAAATAGAGGTAATTTTACTTCTTCCTTTTCTATCTGGATATACTCACAAGTTTAATATTTTCTTCCTTTTATTATTAAGTAAAATAGTGTTTTCTAAAGCATGTTTTATTGTGTGTGTACGTATGTGTGCATGTGTGCATGCATATGTACATGTGTGTACCAGTCATGGGGCTTGAACTCAGGACCTAGCATTCATTGTTCCTGAGCTTTTGTGCTCAAAGCTAGTACTCTCTTACTTGAGCCACAGCTCTGCTTCTGGCTTTTTTGTTAGTTAAGTGAAGATGGACTTTCTTGACCAGGCTGGGTTCGAATCAAACTCCTCAGATCTTAGCCTCCTGAGTAGCTAGGATTATAGTTGTGAGCCACTGGCATCTGGCTAAAGCATGATTCTTTTACTGTTAGTGATATATAGTTTATGCCTTAAAGTATATTGATTTTGTTCTAATGAGTATTAGAAAAATATGTGTAGCACTTATAGCTCACAATTGTATGATATCTGCTCAGATGTTACTTTATCAGAGTAGTCTGACACCTTGTTTTACTCTTTTCAGGATCACTATTTGCCTTGGACATAGTTGCTTAATAAGTATTTGTTTAATGAAAGAACAGCAGTTCATTGTGTAAAATAACTTTAAGTGGTTCTTTTTAGGAGAAAGAAATCAATTTTAAGTTTATCCACAAAAAGAATTGAATAGATAGTAGGACAGAAGGTATGCAGAATGTGACAAAAATCCTGAATGGAATGATAGAAGTTTGGGAAACTCATTTAAGAAATGAAGAGAGGTGGGATGGAGAAGAAAGTTTTTGTTTTGTTTTATGCTTAAATCATTTTCTAAAGGTGATTAATTACCTGCTAGCTCATAGACTCTTCCCTACCTCAGCCAGGGGTCTCTTGAGGTTCTTAAGCTGTAACACATGCAGTTAAACATATGTGGGAAAATGCTTTCTCCTCCCAGCCAAAGGTCATCTGGAAGATGTTTGAGGTGCTTTTGGCTGCCTGTGGAAACTCAGCTTACAGGCCTTATCTTTTTTTCAGGGCTCAGGGTTTGCAGAGAGCCGAAATGACCATGACTGCCAACAAGAATTCCAGCATCACCCATGGAGCTGGAGGCACTAAGGCCCCCCGGGAGACTCTGAGCAGGTAGGTAGGGGAGAACTGCTGGGGAAGTGACATGAAGGGTCAGTCAAATAGTCTGAGTCCTGGAAAGATCCCTACTAAGATGTTAATAATAAGCTGGATGCTGGTGGCTCACGCCTGTAATCCTACCTACTCAGGAGGCTGAGATCTGAGGATTGCAGTTCAAAGCCACCCAGGGGCAAGACAGTCCATGAGACTCATATCTCCAGTTAACCATCAGAAAACTGGAAGTGGCGCTGTGGCTCAAAGTGGTAGAGTGCTAGCCTTGAACAAAAGAGCTCAGAGACAATGCCCAGGCCCTGGCACGCGCGTGCGTGCGCGCGCGCACACACACACACACACACACACACAGAGTTAATAATGATCATGTCTCTGACAATGATATTGCATCTGGTCTGGGCCCAGTTCATGCTGACCATTAAGCAGAAGCCTTCTATGATATCGATACTGTTTTCTAGTTCTATAAGTCTCTATAAGAGATAGCAAACAGCCCTAAATCAAGTTTTGCTTTGTCTTCTTGGAGGCTCAGTATCCTAGGATGGAACCATCAGGAAACAGCTGAGGTACTTCGAGCTGTGACCTTTCCCAGGATGGGGGCAGCTTGGGGCCCATGCCTAATCTAGGCTGTGCTGTAGTGAGAGAGGCTGCCCAGTGGGGTAGGGGCCTATCTGTATAAATTCCAAGCTGTAGACTAGGCTCTAGGAGAATTAGGCTGGGTAGTCAGGGTATGAGGCTCGGGTGATTGTAGATCACTTGCTTAGTAAGCATGAGGCTCTGAATTCTAACCCCAGTACTTTCAAGAAGAAGAGGAGGTGAAGGAGGAAGAAGAGAAGGAATTTAGAAACACCTTTGGATTTGGGACTTTGAGTCAGTATTAGTTATAGTCCATTCTTCTGGTTTTGTCTTCCTCTTAAAAATGAGAATATAAGACTGTAGAAATACCTTGGAGTTTGGAATCCTGTTGAACTGGGTTCAACTTAAACCAATAGATCTCAGAAATCTCAGAACATTTTCCTATGCCTTCGAAAATATTAGTGACTACATCTATAAGGTTACGATAGTAATAGCACTTATCCATAGTACTTAGAGGTGCTATGAGGATTAAATGAGATTATCTATGTAGATGCTTAGCATAGTGACTGGTATAATTTATTCAATACATATTGGCACCTTCCTGTGGTAGATCACAACTTATAGAATCTGCAGGTAAACTGCATGTATAGCTCTCCCCAGGGCTTCTCAAGGTTTGGTCAAGACTGTATGGTGTAGGGAACTAGGGGAATTTTCAAGCTCTTTTACTGAAATCACATTGGCCTTCACAACCCCTTCTGGATCTCAAGTGGAAAAATTTGGCTCGTGGGCCCTCAGCTAGCTCCTTCCTAGAAGCTCAGTGCTAGGCTGAGCTCCATGGATGGCATACTCAGGTCCAGCCAGATGTGATGGTAGACGTTTAGTTCACTCAGAGCTGGTGTTCTGGTATGGTTGGTTGAAAAGGACACAGGATATAGCCCCTGGGTAGTAACTGGCATGAATGAAGCAGGGGTTTCCTGTGCTGTACATGCAGGCCAGTAACAGACATAGACAGACAAAGATATCAGATCCTCTGTGTAGCCCTCTTGAACTCAGATTTTCTTACTTCAGCCTCCTAAGAAATGAGATGCTGGAATTACAGGCATGTGCCACAACTCTTGGTCCCATTTAATTAATTTACTTATGTATTTCTGGTACTGGGACTTGAACTCAAGGCCTCATACTCTTTCTTCTCTTGGCTTTTTACCTTCACTGGCATTCTATCACTTGAATCAGCACTCACTTCCCCCATTTTTAATGTCAGACTATTGTGGGGATAAAATAAACATGTGATTGTATAATGCTATTCTTAATTTTAAAGTAATTGTGTATTTATATAAAGCATATTTAGAAAGTACTTACAGACTAACCATACCCAGAAGACTTAAACTCCTTTTAAGCATCCATTTTTATTTTCTTCTAATTTTCACCATGTCAGTGGATCGTTGGGGGAGGCGCAGTATTTATATTAAATTGCAGAGCAGACTCAGGACTGCTGACAGGTTTCCCAGTTTCTATTTGGAATACACGCCTACGTATTTCTAAATGTTTTCAGAAATTGCTCTTCTTTTAGTGTCCTGGCATGCAGGTCTTCAAAACATACTCCATGGTATTTGTAAATAATCTGAGCTTTAGATCTTCCTTTAAAAAGTATCTCTCAGCCTCCCTCCTAAGTCTTCACTTCCTTCCTGCCACATTTCCGCTTTTCTCCCTTCCTGGGAACCTGGCTTTTGGCATGGAGCCACAGAACTCTGCAGCTAGCTACACCCTTCTCTTAGAGACCACCCCTGAGCTCTAGACAGTATTTAGACATTGTGATCCTGTAGTTACCCTTTCTGGTTTTACCTCTAGCCACAACCTGGGTGTATGATTGGGAGGGTAAGGTAGATCACCAGTTCATTGAGGAAGTTGTTGTTAGTGAACTCTGAGAGGTCTGGTCACCTAGATGCCAATCTCTGTGCTGGACACTTAAGAAACAGAGCTGGCTCATTCTCTCTCGAAGACATTGGCAACATGGATCAATTATCTTGGCACCTGAATGTTGTAGTGGCTTTTCAGAAGATGTTAGTTCAAAAGAATCTTTTCATTTTAATTTTTTTATCGTTATTAGAAAGAGTAGACATCTTGGTGTGGCCGGAGGTTTGGTTAGGGAGGGCAGGGGTGCTGGGGCCTTACAAAACTGGGTCTTTGACAACTTGGCTGCTTTAGGCCCCTCCACTTTATCCCTTGAAGACAGTGGAACCTGAGGATACTAAGAGGCACTTGTATCTAGTTTAGGGGAGAAACTTTAGGGGGAAACTGCTATGGGTAAGCAGATGGGGCCCCTGGGAACTAGCCAGGTATGTCTGCTCAAGGCAGTCTTGATTTGGCTAGAACGGTAGGAGGAAGAAACCTAAGGTTTTTTCATTTAATCACTTAAGTTTTGATCTTTATTGTGTCTTAGGCTCCTGGAACAGTTTCCCTTTTCCTTTGTTGGTGAGCTTCACGGTTAACCTGCCAGATCTACCTTTCTCACAGGCTGTTCCTGCTCCAGCTCTAGGGGTTAGGGGGATTATCAAAGTTTCTCTGAATTCCAGAGGTGAGGCTTAGTTGTGTTAGTGCTGATAACCTAGAAGCAGCTGGGCGACTTACAGACAAGCTAGCATCATGCTTAGAGTGGATTCTTCTACTTTGTTGGGGGTGAGCTTAGCGACTTGTTGCTCTCAGATTTCCCTTGAACAATAAGACCTGGCAAGCAGAGGGGGCTCTTCACAGAACATCTGAATACAGCTTCTTTATTCTAAGACTCTAGCACCTGGGTTACTGTAACTTGGAAATACAAGCTGTCAATCTCATCCTTAGGAACCTTGCTTCTGGTGGTAGGTACAGAAAACCTGAGTATCTGTAAGACTGTGGGACTTGTGGAGAGAAAGATGGAGGCTTCTGCATTTTCAGAGCCTGGAACATACCTGGCACATAAACAGTATTGCCTCTTTGTGGATCATTCACAGCCTTGTTTGTGGATATGTTCAAATTCCTAGTGGGCCATCTTAGCTTTAGACATGCTTCCTTTGAAGTCTGTAGATTTTTAGAAAGACAAGAGCTAAAAAGAGGGCTTAGAACCCATTCAGTCTAATTAAGTTGATTTCTCCATTGGGAATTGAGGCACAGTGAGGTGGTGTTCCCCAAGGATATTGAACTAATGGGAGGAAGAACTCAAGCCCACCTCTCTTGACCTTTTGTTACTTCATTATGCCACCACAGTCATGTCCCTATAAGCATTACTGGCATCTTCTTGCTCAAAAACTATTGGTATCCATAAGGCCATATGTTTGGTTACAAAGCTTCCCATGAAGTTGGGCTCTGGTAGTTCAGACCTGTAATCCTAGCTACTCAGGAGGCTGAGATCTGAGGATCATGGTTCAAAGCAAGCCCCGGCAGGAAAAGCCGTCAGTCTCTTATCTCCAATAAACCACTAGAAAACTGGAAGTGGCGCTGTGGCTCAAGCGGTAGAGCTCTCGCCTTGAGCTGAAGAGCTGAGGGATAGCTCCCAAGCCCAGAATTCAGGCCCTATGACTGACCCCCTTCCCCCCCCCCCAAAAAAAAAAGCTTCCTATGATCTGGCCCTGATCTTTCTTTCTACCCTTATCTTTTGCCACCCTCTATACAACCTTACATTTCTGCCAGCAGCCTAGATACAGATGCTATTTCTTCTGGTGCTTTCTGTGACCACTGACTCCTTCCCCTCTGTGTTTACTCTTAATACCCTTGGTTTGAGCCTCTAAATGTCATTTATCATAAAAAACGACATATGGTAGTTGTTGGTGTGAATTTTTCTTCCTCTCAAAACCTTAGAGACACAACACATACTTTGTTGGGATGTTAGTTTTGGGATGGAGCTTGAGATTCATCTGACTCAGTTACTTAAGTTACATATGAGAATGCTAAAGCCCACATAGCAAATTGGCACTGAAGCTGTAATTTCAGATCACATCAGCTTTCTATGCAAAGAAAGGTCTCCATTTGTGATATGGTAGAAATGGGAGATGTCATTAGGTCCCCTGCTAAAGTGGGTACACATTTGGACTTGTGCCTTTGATTTCTGGGAGAGTGTAAGAGGTTAGAAAGAAGGAAAAAAATCTCTGCAACTAGTAGCTGTAGATAAAAAGATAGAGCTGCAGTACCTGTTCTGTCATGGCCATGGCATGCCACCCCACTGAGAACCTATAGCCTCAGGCCCATCACCTGAGATGCTTCCTAGAATTCAACCATGATAGCCTGCTTCTTTATTACTATATAACAAATGACCTTAAACTTAACGATATTAAAACAGTCCTTTATTTTGCTTATAAATTTTTCTCTGATCTTGGGTGGTTTGAAGGTTAGAGACTAGGGTCTAGAATCATTTAAAGGCTCACATATATGACTGTTGATCCTTACAGTCCTCTGGGACTGCAGCTTGGGAGTACCTGTGTACTTAACTTTTCAACTATATTTGGCTCCATGCTTTTACAACATGGCTTGGGTACCCAAGAGTAAGTACCCCAAGAGAGCAAAGCAGAAATAATGGCATTTTTATGACTTGGCCTCAGAAATCACATAGTATCTTTTCTTTGATGTGCTGGGGTTGGAATCTAGGGCCTTGTGCATGCTAGACAAGTGTTCTGCCAGCCACAGTTTCAGCCCAACTAGTGTCCTTTCTATTGAACTGTGTTAAATTGAGGTATAACAGGGACAGTGAAGATAGTTTATATCACCTGATGATAGTATTAATAACTCATTATACGAAAAATATATGGGATGGGAATACATCGTGATTACTGTCTTTGGAAAATACGGTTACAATTCTCCTTCTTCCCAGATGCAAAATACAATCTGTCTCTCCCTGAAGATTCAGGCTTTATCCTATCAGTGACATAATAAATTACCAATGAGATCAGCTCACAGACTTAGATCTTGCCATCAGAATCATGTTCAGGAAAATGAGTTATTTTGGGGGGGGGGTACTTTCACAGTATGTTGCTTCTTAAGTACTATTTCTCTTGCTATGAGGCTCTGTAAACTAAAGAGAAAACATATTTATATTTATCTTCAAAAGACACTGGTGGGATTGGGCAAGAGTAACCACTGTAGACGCTTTTCAGATAGGGAAAAACAAGAGACTATAATTCTATTTAGTGGAGTGTTTATTGCCAATTCCTGGATTAGGTCTTGTTCTGCTAATGAGGAGTCATTTACATTGTCTCTGCTTCTGTCCTCTTGGCTTTTAGTTCTGCCATCTTGAGTTGTCCTTTTTTTAAATAATAGCTCATTCTTACAGGTGAATAGTTTTCTCCATTTGTTTACTGTATACCAGTGTACATCAAGAGTCTAAAGACTAATTTCATTTTCTACTGTCCAAGCTGATTATTTCCTTTAAGAGCTTTATGACTTTCTTATGACTCACTTTATAATATATGGTAGTAGATGGAAAGCAAACATACAAATCACAGGAGGAAAGTACCTCCTTGCTTTTCTTTTTTTTTGTCCATTGTGGGATTTGAACTCATGGATGTTGTCCCTGACCCTCGCTGGTGTTCTACTACCACTTGAGCCACAGCACCACTTCCAGTTTTTGAATGGTTTATTGGAGATAAGAGTCTCACAGGGAATTTTCTGCCCAGGCTGACTTTGAACTGCAATCCTCAAATCTCAGCCTTCTGAGTAGCTAGGATTACAGGGGTGAGCCATCCGTGCCCAGCTTGCTTTGGGTTTCTTGAGATACTGCTGTGGAACAGTGGTTCTTAGGATTCATAAAAACCTTATTATCTACAGAGAGTATCTACAAGACTGGCTATTGAGATACTTAGAAGGCATTTTGTCTGTCTGTGTGAGGTTTTATGAGGCAATGCTTTAAATCATTTTGGTAGTTTAAGGATTTTTCAGTTCTACTTCAATTTTTTTAACATTTATTGAAAGATAATGTATAATAAAGTAGACAATTTAAAGTGTACAGGAAGATGAGTTTTCTCTCCTCCACCTATGTGTAATATATATATTCAATAAAACCATCACAATTTGGCAGCCATTTCTAAATAGTATTTTTTCTTGTCCTGAGAGACTGAGAATTAAGTATTGCTTAATTTCTGATCGAGCAAGTCCTTTTTCATTTAATATGTTCTTTGAATATTGCTTGAAAATTGAGTAGTTCATTTTTAGTTTTTTTTTTTCTCCTTGACTACTATCAGCTTGAAATCAGGTAGTACCTTTTGTGCTCTCTTTGTAGATTTCCTCAGCAAGTTTATCAAATTTATTAGCTATACTTTCTATTTTCCATATGACCACAGGTGACAGAATAACCAAACTTTTTTTTAACACTTTAAGGGGCTCCTTCCCTCCAGCTCTTCTTCTTCTTCTTTTTTTTTTTTTTGGTTGGTGCAAGTACTGAAGTTTAAACACAGACTTTGTGCTTACTAGGCTGGTATAACCACTGAACCATGCCTCCAACCTTGTTTTTTACTGGTAATCTTTTGGGTAGAATTTTGTTTCCTGTCTGATCATGCATCTGAATCATGGTCCATCTACTTTTAGGTTTCCCATTGTAGCTGGGATCATAGACATGATCCCTCCGTGGAGATGGATTCCTGCTGACTTTTCTTCCTGGGCTTTCCTGGCACCAAGATCCTCCTCCCAGTCTCAGCCTCCCATGTAGCTTAGAATGGCTAGCATGAGCCAGTATTATCCAGCTGCAGTTTGAGAGCCTTGTGAACTTTTCTGCCTTGGCTGGCCTTAAACCTCAATCCTCTCATTCTCCACCTCCCAAGTAGCTAGGGTTACAAATGTGAGCCACCAGCACCTTAGCTTTCTCCAGCTTTTAGTATCATTTTTCCTTATTCACCTTTAAGCCCTTATTGACAATCTAAAAGTATCTTAGAATTTTGCCTTCGTAGCATTCTATTTACAGGTTTTAGTTATTTCTGTTAATTATCTATTGACAAATAATCACTCCTTGATTTAATGATACAAAGCAACCATTTTTTCATTCATTCATTCATTTTTTTAATTCATTTTTTTTCCCTCAGGGTCTATAAGTTAGAACTTAAGCCTGCTCCATAGTGTTAGGAACCTGCTAAAAAGGCTTTAAGTCTTGGGATGATTTAGAGGTCAGGGCCTGGGTATCACCTGGTGGGGTCTTAACTCAGAAGGGTATAGGATGATACTGGCTGTTGCTGGGACCTCTTTGGGATCTTTGAGCCCAAACACCTGCAGATGTTGGCTTGGCTTTGCTCCTGGCATAAGAGAAAGGAATCAGAATGTGCTAGTTTCTTGAGGTCTGAATCTGAGAAGTAGCACAGTACTATTTCTACTCAATGCCATTGGCCAAGCAATGATAAGAGCTCAGATTCCAGATTAAGGTCATGTCAGAGAACTTTGTAGACCATGGTCTAGAACTTTCACAAGGGCCTTTGGCATGGTTTCCTTGAATTGGATTGGTGTCCCTCTTGGCTTTGCATTATGCCTGGCCCTGCTTATACAGCAGTATATTTTGTACTGGGCTAGGGCATTAAGAGATTTTCCCAGGAGGCCTGTGGGGCCTCGGACAAGGCTTCTGTGTAATAAATACCCTCTCTATGTTCTTTGCTGCTGCACTTAGAAGGCTTGAGATTTCCAGCAGAGAAGAGCTCCCCAGTTCACTTTGTGCTTCATTAGAAATCAGCTGGGGAAGACATAGATATGGCTTTGTTACATTCTTTGATAGATGTGCTTTCTGAAGGTGAGAAGGTCATTTAGATTATGCATGGGCCCCAGATGATTTCCTTTTTTATTTTATTGTAAAGGTGATATACAGAGAGGTTACAGTTACGTAAGTAAGGAAATGAGTATAATTCTTATTGAACATTGTTACCTTGTTTTCTCCCACTATCCCTCCCCCGCCCTCAACTCCCTTCCCCTAAGTTGTAAAGTTCATTTCCAGCATAGAGTGTGAGTATCAATGTTGCATTGGTT
This sequence comes from Dipodomys spectabilis, assembly GCF_019054845.1. Lineage (NCBI taxonomy): Eukaryota > Metazoa > Chordata > Mammalia > Rodentia > Heteromyidae > Dipodomys > Dipodomys spectabilis. The sequence goes on from NW_024870822.1 coordinate 24,524,263, forward strand.
CACCCATTGTCCTTTGTCTCACATTTCTGTGATTCCTCTTCCCATCCCCAAATCAGATAAACTTATATATAATACAAAGGGTACTGAAATAAAAAACAGTGAAAATGGGGAAAAAATGATTTTCTGCTTAGCTTGACAGGATGTGATTGACCTCACTATCTGTGGTGGCTTGTATATAGCCTCACTAGAGGCTGAGATTGCTCTGGACTCTTTTGGGGGCTCCTTAGTGATTTGTGGTAGGATTATTTTGGAAACAGAAGAGCTAGGCTATAAGTGTTTCTTGAGGTTTCTTATGCTAGTTTCTGGAAGTCTGAAAACCTTTGGCTTTTTATCAGAACAACTCTGGTGTGTGGTGTCAACAGGAGTTACTAAGCGAACCCCTTCTCTGAGCTGGGGAACAAATACCTGATCTTGCTAGTAGGACTCAGGTGCCTTCCTCCTGAGCCTTACCTACTGCTCAGGAGAGTGGAGTGAGTATGCCATCTTCAAAGTCAAGGCTGTCACCGAGGAGAGAATGCTAGTGTTTGTGAAATCCACAGGGCCCACTTTAGCTGAGCAGCCCTAGAAGAGTAAAAGGTAAAGGGCCAACCTGGAGGCGGTGTTGTTTGAAGCAGGCAAGGCATCTATCTTAGTGACTGAAGCACTTGAAGCCAGACCTCTGTAGACAAGCTTACTTCTTAGCAGTTAAGGCATACCTTGGTGCCTCTGTGCAGTTGTCTGGACTCCCAGTACTTAGCCCCATTTGACTCCAAGTTGGTTCTTTTGTAATACTAACAGGTGTAGTAGCCTCGTAATGAGAAAAAGGAAACAAAGAAAAAGAAAAAACAATTTCAAGCTCATAACTGACTTGTTATCCAGTGACATCCTTGTGCAAAAAAAAAAAAAAATTTTTTTTTTTTTGGTTGGTTGTGGGGCCTGAACTCTGGGCCTGGGCTCTGTCCCTCAGCTCTTCAGCTCAAGGCTAGCATTCTATCACTTGAGCCATAGTGCCACTTCTGGCTTTTTCTGCTTATGTGATGCTGAGGAATGGAACTAAGGGCCTCATGCATGCAAGGCAAGCACTCTACCACTGAGCCACCTTCCCAGCCCTGCAAAATATTTTTTACTGTGTTATTTGAGAGGCCCACAGTTCTGAATAACCTTGTGATTGGGTCCTGATCGTTTTTCACTTGAATTCTCAATTTCTGTCTGTGCATGTACAAGCATGCATACATGTTACTTTTTCTTTAAATTTGCTCTCTTAGCTGGGTGCTAATGGCTCACGCCTGTAATCCTAGCTACTCAGGAGGCTGAGATCTGAGGATCCTGGTTCAAAGCCAGCCTGGGAAAGAAACTCGGTGAGAGTCTTATCTCCAATAAACCACTGAGAAAACCAGAAGTGGAGTTGTGGCTCAAGTGCTAGAGCACTCACCTTGAACTGAAGAGTTGAGGAACAGGGCCCAGGCCCAGAGTTCAGGCCCCACGACTGACCATAAATAAATAAGTAAATAGTTCTCTTCCTGTACCTTTGGTCATACTTTTGTTGTCCTACTTTCTTAAAGATTTGTCTGTGCATATGATCTTGTTTCTTTTCGATTTCTTTATACTTTTTTTCCCCTTTTTTACCTGTTATTCTATTCCCTGTCTCCTGAAAATGTTGGTTTTGGCTAGTCGTCTTCTGTGGTATTGGCATCTATGACTGCTGAGCAGCAAAACTGGCTGCTGCTGACAAGTTGTAGCACACTAACTACCAGCTGTACCTTGGCCATATCCCAACCCCCAACACAGGCTCTGGGATGGTAGAACAGAGTGAGGAAAACAAGCACAGCCTTGGCTAGCTGTTAGCAGCTTTGTATATAGTTTAGTTCTTTTACTGGTATGAAATTATTTATAGTGTGCACTTTTCAAATTGACTTCATCTTAGTCACACAATTGGTATCTAAGGAGACTCAGAGTGTTTCCCCTGTTTTGTTAAGAACTCCATGATCAGGGAATGTAGGTGACTTGCCAATAAGAATACTTAGGAGGTAACAGAGCTAGGACCCAGATTTCTAGACTCTTGTTCTGCTGTAAAATTTTTTCCTGATGGGAGAAGGCTTTGGGGGTTGAGGGTCTTGCTGGCTAAACAGGTTGTTTGTTGTTTCTGGCAGTCCTGGGGTTTGAATTCAGGGCTTCATGCTTGTTAGGCAGGTATTCTACCACTTGAGCCAGCTCTTTCTGCTTCAGTTATCTTTTAGAAAGGGTCTTGCACTTTTTGCCTGGGCTAGCCTTAGACCTCGAACCTCCTACCTATACTTCCTGCGTAGTTAACATTATAGGTGTGTACCACCATGGCTGGCTTATTTGTTGAAATGGATGTCATACTAACGTTTGGCCTAAGCTGGCCTTGAACCATTACCCTCCTAATTTCTGTTTCCTAAGTAGCTGAGATTACAGGCATGTACTAGCATGTCTACTAAAATAGGTCATGTACCTTTCTGTTGTTATAATTCAGATCACATAGTACAAAGACAGACAGGGAGGTCTGTAGACATTGCCCTGCACAGCCATTAAGGGAACTTAGGTTTTCATTTATTCAACACAAATTAATTACTACTCAGTTTTTGGAGCAGTGCAAAGTATAGAGGATATGACTATTAACATGACACTGTCATGCCTTCAAGTAGGTTCACTCATAGTCTTGTTAAGAAGATAGGCAGAGAAACAGTATTTTTTTGGGGGGGAGGTTTTAGTCGTGGGGCCTGAACTCTGGGCCTGGGTGCTGTCCCTCAGCTCTTCAGCTCAAGGCTAGCGCTCTACCACCTGAGCCACAGTGCCACTTCCAGCTTTTTTCTTTTTGCTTATGTGGTGCTGAGCAATCAAACCCAGGGCCTCAGGCATGCAAGGCAAGCACTCTACCACTGAGCCACCTTCCCAGCCCAGAAACAGTATTTTTTTTTAAAGCATAGTGGAGGTATCTGGAATTAACCATCTCTTCCTCCAGGTGGGATGGGAAGGAGCTAGGTGTTTGCTGTGCCTGTAGTTCGAGTATGGATTAATGTGGAGAGAGACAAAGCATCAGAGATAGAAGAGCAGGTAGGGATCAGATCAGGGGATTCATAAGCCATGCCCATGAAATTGTGTTTTATTCTGCAGAAAGTAGAGAGTTAGGATGTTTGCTTTTGTGTGTGTTTGTGTGTCTGTCATGGGGCCTGAACTCGGCCTGGGCGCTGTCCCTCAGCTCAAGGCTCAGGGCTAGAACTCTACCACTTGAACCACAGGGCCACTTCTGGCTTTTTCTGCTTATGTGGTGCTGAGGAATCAAACTCAGGGCCTTATGCATACAAGGCAACCACTCTATCACTGAGCCACCTTCCCAGCCTCAGGATGTTTGCATTTTATAAAGATGAAAGGATGGGTTCAGAACATGGTAGAAAGTAGAAGGCTACAGACATGACCAAATGGTAGAGTGCTAGGCTAGCAAGACTGAAGGTAGACAAACAAGAGTAGTTGCCTGCAGAAAGATAAGATCTGAGTCAAGGCAGTAGCCGTGGATATGGTGAGGAGGGGCAGATGTGAGAGATGTTAGGAAAAAGAATTGTCAGGGCTTAATCGCAAAGTAGTCTGAGTAGTGGGAGATGGGGCTGGATCCAGATGTTTGGAGAAAAGGATAAAATCCTGACTTTATCTCCCATCTATGGAATACACAATACATTCAGCTGTAAAATCAGGGTCCAATGAAGTATCAAGCCACAAGAGGGGAAAGGGAGTCCAATACCCAGCTCAGGAGGGTGGCAAAGTAAAGGTACTGTAGTCTAAGACCATCCCTTTACATGGTTCTTGGATTCCTTCCTATGTGTCTGTCCAAAGTCTATTTCTTGCATTTGTGCCCTGTTTCACATTGACTTACTCTGTTACTTCTTTCCAGTATTTAAGCATTCTCTATTGTCTCTCCTCAGCCCAAATGACCAAGCAGAAATGTTTCTGTTACCCCACACTCCCTTCCAACTACTACCCCATTTTATGTTTCCATCTTAGAAAAACAGGGTTGAATGAACTCTCCTCTACATCCATCCTCATCTACTTCCTCTCTTTCCCATTGTCTTGAATTCCTTTTAGTCAGGCTTCCCTTCTTTCCCCTCTCTTCATCTCCTCCTCTCTTCTTAAGGCCACAGTGACCTCTGCATTGTCAAATCTAGTGGTCATTTCTCAGTCTTTTGTCTTCCTTGGTTGTTGTCATCAGGCTGGACTCTGTTGCACACTCCCTACTTTTTGAAGGTCTCTCAGGACATCACTCTTGATGGTTTTCTTACACCCTAAATGCTCTTCGCAGTCTTCTTAACTAATTCCTCACTTACCCTTACTTTGAAATACTGATAATTCTAGACTCAATTCTTGGCCTTGTCTGGCAACATTTCATTTTAGGTGGATTGCATCTAGACATAGACATACAAATAATACCTATCTCTTACTAATGACTCCCAAATTGAAATGTATAACCTAAACTCCATTCCACCAGGTGCTCAGACCAAGGTGTGTCTCAAGCCTGCTGCAGCTGGTACACCACTGTGGTCCGAGTGGTAGGTGACTACCTTTGATCCTTGGCTGTGGTTCAGAGATGGTTGGCAAACAGCTGTCATGAGAACCCTGAAGAAGAAAAGCTGGAGACTCTGACAGATTGGGAGATCTGGCCACATAAAAGGGCTTGCTTGGGTGTGTGTCTTCCTGAGAACACGTGGATCTAGGTACTGTCATTCACAGGGCCATTGACCTCTAGCCCAATAGGGAGAATTACCTTGCCTCCACTTTCAGTATCAGTATCAGAGCTAAGAAACAACTAAAAGTAAAACAGATGTCCATACCAGTGAATGCCTCCTGCCATAGAAACTCATTGTCAGAAAGACTCTAACATCCTGACACCTGGCCCTTGTATGTCCTTCCTTAAGTCTTGTTGCTCCAGGGGATAGATTCTCCTGAGCCCTTCTCTAACCCAGGAGCAGAGACTGAGGGCATTTCTTTCACCTGTAGTTGTGAATCACTGAAACAGAGTCCTTTGTGAAACTCAAGCCCTCATTTGCTTAGGGACCTTTTGCATCTATGTTTTTATAAAGTAAGAAGAGACCTAACGCCTCTGTTCATTGTGACTAGACTGGGATCTCCCCTGGTTAGAGCCTGGTTCATTCATTGTCCTGCTACTGCCTGCCTTAGAGAGGGCCAGAGCTTATTCTGTTCACACCTCCTCACTGCGTAGTCTCTCTGGTCATTGGCTTGTCCTGGCACTGAATTTCTATGCCCATGTGCACATGGGATAGCTCTTGTTTAACTTGCCCTTTTAAAAACAACTTAAGCATGTTGAGGTTTCCTGTTGATCAGGGGCAGCCAGAGGCTGTGACCCAGCAGGGAATTGTCAGCCAATCCCTGACTCACCAGAGCTCATTTTCAGTGTGTGAGCAAGCAGTGACAGCAGCCTGGCTTGGGGCGCTGGCTGCTGTACTGTGGATAGCATGGCACTCTGGAAGCTGCAAGACTACATAGCCCAGCTTTGAGGGCTATAGCATTATGGTCAGGTAGGTCTTTGCCAGGGGCAGTAGTGACAAAATACTGCAATATTTGAACTAAAACAGCTTAGGAAAAAAAATTCTTGAAGTTGATCATGATTACCATAGTCAGTAGACAACTCGAAAAGTGTGCTGAGAAAATCTGCTCATGCTTCTCTTCAGCAAGCTCACTCATTTTCACCTTTTGTTCTTCATTCACTGATCAACTTACACTGACATTTGGCATAGAAGAAGTCATCCAGCCAGGAGGACCAAGAAGGTCTGTTGAAGTTCCACAGCTATGTTCTAAACTCGGCTATGCCCAGTGTTGTAGAATGTCAGTTGAGCTTTGCTTGAGGGCTCAAGGGTCCACAAAGAGGGTGGTGGCTACTGCTTAATTAGTCTCAACCTAGCTTCATGTAAATTCACATGAGATAGTTAACCTTTGTAGGCCATGAGTCTTTCTTACTTTTTTTTTTTTTTTGGTCGGTTGTGGGGCTTGAACTCTGGACTTGGGCGCTTTCCCTGCACTGTTCAGCTCAAGGCGAGCGCACTACCCCTTGAGCCACAGCACTTTTCTAATGGTTTATTGGAGATAAGAGTCTCACGGACTTTCCTGCCCAGGCTGGCTTTGAACCGTGATCCTCAGATCTCAGCCTCCTAAGTAACTAGGATTACAGGCGAGCCACCGGCACCTGGCTGTCTTTCTTACTTTTTAGATGAAGATAATAATACATGATAATAACCATATAGAATTGATGTGAAGATCAAGTGAGTAAGTGTATGTAAAAGTATTTATTTGGAATTGTTCTCAGAATTTAAGACTTGTATAGCTTATCAACTGTACTCCTTAGACAGCGCTACCATGCAGTAGAAGTATCACAGAACCCAGTAGTGTTGTGCATCTACTGTACAGCAGAGATGTATTCAGAGTTGCTGTCTTCCTCATTGGCCTCTTGATTGAGAGGGTGGAAAGGACTTTTCTTGAGGACCTCCCCTCACATTTTTTTGAGACCCTTGAGGCTCCTGATTATGGTCAGGAGCTAAGCTGAGAAAGTGAGATCTTGTGTCCAGTAGCATAAATCTCAGGGGAGGGAGGGTTTAAGTATTTGAACCTGTGTATTTGAGGTTCTTTGAGGAAGTAGTACGCTAGAGTTCTTTGTCTCAGCTCAAAGAATTATTATTAGCATATCTTTTCAACTCTACACTCAATGATGTCACATTGGTAACTCATCTATAGTAGGAATATTTATACTGGGAAATCTGGCACCAATCTGTGCTGCTTCCCCAGAGAGCCAGTTGGCCATTGAGCAGCACACTACTGGTCTCACTGTTGTCTGGTTGACAGGTATAAATTCCTGGGATACTATGGCCTGTTCCAGAACAGGCTCTTGCTTCATGTATTACATAGGACCTCTGAGGATAAGTTGGGAGAGAGGCACCTTGAGCTTGGCTCAGGACCTGTTCTCACCTTTAGAATGTCCTTGAGCCAGGCACCAGTGATTCATACTGGTAATCCTAGTTACTCAGGAGGCTGAGATCTGAGGGTTATGGTTCAAAGCCAGCCTGAGCAGGGAAGTCCACAAGACTCTTATCTCCAATTAATTACCAGAAAACTGAAAGTAGTGCTGTGGCTCAAGTGGTAGAACACTAGCCTTTAGAAAATAAGCTCAGGGACAGTGCCAAGGCTCCCAGCTTCAAGCCCTAGGACTGGCACCAAAAAAAAAAAAAAAGGACCTCGAAGGTGCACTAGCTGAACAGTGTACTTTTGACTTTGAGAGAAAGAGAGTTGGTGCTCTTGAAGAACGAAGACAAGATGTCTTTGTTTGTTTTCACTGTTGTTTTCTTTCCTTCACTCCTAGGTCTCAGTCAGTCTCTCCACCTCCAGTTCTGTCTCCACCGAGGAGTCCCATCTACCCCTTCAGTGACAGTGAAACGTCAGCCTGCAGGTTCCCCAACCGATCCAGCTCCCGGCTCCTCCTCAAGGACCGGCATCCCTGTGATTCTTCACCCCCAAATCCTCAAGATCTCTCCCCAGATACTTCACCACCCACCTGTCCCCTTAAGGTCACCAGCGTCAGCTATTTGGACAGGAGCCCTTCAGTGTACAAGAGAGAGGGCCAGAAGGACAATGTCCAGGGTGCAGCCCTGGATGGAGAGGGAGTAGCTGCTTGCCTCCCCCTTGCCCAGAGCACCCCCTTCCTTGGGCCAGTGGCTGGCCCACGCAGTGTCTTGCTGACCCGCACTGGCACCCGTACCCACAACCTGGGTATACGGGAGAAGATCTCAGCATGGGAAGGTCGCCGAGAGGTGTCAGCCAGGATGAGCCTGTGTGGAGAGAAGCTGGAGGGCTCTGGAAGCGAGTGGGCGGCCAGTGAGGGCTGCCCCAGTGTGGGCTGCCCCAGTGTGGTGCCATCTCCCTGCAGCTCAGAAAAGACCTTTGATTTCAAGGGCCTCCGGAGGATGAGCAGGACCTTCTCTGAGTGTTCCTACCCTGAGACCGAGGAAGAGGGAGATGTACTCCCTGTCCGGGACTCTTTGTACCGGCCAGAGAAGCGGTCAGGCCGGAGTGAGCCCAGTACCTTCCTCAGGGGGCATGGCAGCAGGAAGGAGAGCTCAGCAGTGCTGAGCCGGATCCAGAAAATTGAACAAGCCCTAAAGGAGCAGCCAGGCCGGGGGCTCCCCCAGCTCCCCAGCAGCTGCTACAGTATAGACCGTGGGCGAAGGAAGACAAGCACCTTGGGCACCTTGGAGGAGCCAGCAGGGGGCACAGGTGTGAGCTCTGGCAGCCAGACAGTTGGATTGGCTGGAGTTGGGGGGGAGGCAGGCCCACCCCTGGACAGGGAAAGCAGTGGTTCCACGAAGCCAGGATCCCCTGGAAATAGCCCTCGTTCCCAGCGGCTACCATTGAAGAGCTCCCCTGATCCCGCTGTGAACCCTGTCCCCAAACCTAAGCGCACCTTTGAATATGAGGCTGACAAGAACCCCAAGAGTAAGCCAAGCAATGGTCTACCTCCTTCGCCCACACCTGCTGCTCCACCTCCCTTGCCCTCCACCCCAGCCCCACCAATCACCCGGAGACCCAAGAAGGACATGCGTGGTCATCGCAAGTCCCAGAGCAGGTAACACATGCCCCTCTTACATCTTATAGTGGAAGCCAGGGCATTCTTTTAAACGGAGGATGCAAGAGCAGATTGTGCTGTGTATCACAGGAGTGCAGGTGCTCCAAAGCACCAGATAATCCTCAGTTTGGTAGTTGTGAAAAATGAGGTGGTTCTGCTCTCCTGGTGTTGGTAAGAGGGTGAGGGGTGAAAGCTCTTAGTGCTATATACTGAAGACATGGGCTTTGGGGAGAGCTGGACTGTGTGCTGAACTCTGTTGCAGCTTCCTTACTTCTTTGTGGGAAGGTCAAAGCTACTCTTATTTTTAGGTTGAGTAGGCAGTCCCTTGAGGACTAGTAAGAGTTTAGCCTCATTACTACATAAAGTGCTAGCACTAGAAATTTCTGCAAGTGTACTGTTATCCAAATATTGTGTTCCATCATTAATTATGGCAATGTTGGTGAATTTAAGGTGATTTTTCCTTTTCTGGGGAAACCTTGGGCCTGTTACAGGAGGGGATTCTTAGATCCTGAGCGATGGATGAACAAAGGGAGTAGAAAAGCATTTCACCTGCTACTTGGCTAAGTCCAAGAATTGCCTCTCCTGAGGGTTCCCACTGTTTCCTTGGTCAGTTTTCCTTCCTAACTCGGGACTACAGGGCTACCTGCTCAGAGTGGCTTGGAAGCTGGAGTTTTTGCAGCTGGTAAGAGTTGCCAGGCACTCGGGGCTGGGAAGGTGGCTCAGTGGTAGAATGCTTGCCTTGCATGCATGAGGCCCTGGGTTCGATTCCTCAGTACCACATAAGCAGAAAAAGCTGGAAGTGGTGCTGTGGCTCAAGTGGTAGAGCTGAGAGACAGCACCCAGGTTCAGAGTTCAGGCCCCATGCCCAACCAAAATAAAAAAAGAGTTGCCAGGCACCTCTTTGCTGAATTCAGTAGCCAGCTTCCTATAAAGGCTTTATTGTCCTATCCATTACTGCTTTTCTCATGTAGCCCCAAGTCAGATAGACACTCAAGCTTTGTTTCGCTTGGGGGAGTCTTCAGTATGTCCCTGTATTTTAGGCTTTATTCAGCACATCCCATTTCACATGTGAATCCCTGCCATGTGCAGATAACAGTCCTAAATGTTCAGACTCTTAAAGCAGGCAGCTCATGGCTAAGGGAAATTCTGTGCTGTGGCCCACTGCAGAATGTTCACTGGCTCTTTCTTTACTAGGCTTATTCATCCATTTTTATAGACATCTGTCCAGAGCCTGTTGTCCACCAAGCCTTATGCTGGTCAAAGGGACACAGAGGCAAATAGGACAAGGTTCCTCCATTCAAGGCCCTCAGATGAGTCACAGATAATGAGCCAGCCTGAAGTGTTAAGTGTCATGGCCTATGTGAGTGCAGATCACTACAGAGACCCAGAGAGGCATCTCTGTTGGACTAAACAGCAAGGAGACATTGTCATGGAGAGACTTGCTGAGCTGAATTTAGAACTGCAAAATGCAGGTTAGCTTGTTTACAAGAGGGAGTGGCAGGGGCTTATCAACCTGAAAGTGTTTTTTGTTGGTTTGTTTTGTCAGTCGTGGGACTGAAACTTGTGGCCTGGATGCTGTTCCTGAGCACTTCTGCTCAAAGCTAGCCCTCTACCATTTTGAGCCACAGTGCCACTTCCTGTTTTCTGGTGGTTAATTGGAGATGAGTCTCATACACTTTCCTGCCCAGGCTGGCTTTGAACCATGATCCTCAGATTTCAGCCTCCAGCACCTGGTTTCACCTGAAAGTTTTACACAGCTACCCATATATTACATTTGTAATCTATATACACATGCCTGCCCATACATTACATTTGTGTGTCATGTATATACACACATGCCAAATATGACAGAGTCACAAGAATTTAGCAAACTTTATGCTCTTGGATAAAAAGGGAAAATTCAGAAAGTTGTTGTTTGCCTTTCTACCTGGAACAGGTTCCCTTAAAGGTTATTAGGTAGGCTGGGTACTGGCGGCTCATGCCTGTAATCCTTGCTACTCAGGAGGCTGCAATCTGAGAATCATGGTTCAAAGCCAGCCTGGGCAGGAAAGTCCATGAGACTGTTATCTCCAATTAATTACCAGAAAACTGGAAGTGGTGCTGTGGCTCAAGTGGTAGAACACTTGCCTTGAGCTGAAGAGCTGAGGGGCAGCACCCAGGCCCAGAGTTCAAGTCCCATGACCGACCAAAAAAAAAAAAAGTATTAGAGAGTAAGTTTGTATCTATTATGCCAGTGTGCTTCTCATATACTTAAAATGAAAGCCATATACTAGTATTCAACCAAAGAAAAAGAAATATATTTCTTTAAAATCCAGGGAAGAAATTAACTATATTGGCCTTGATGAGAACCAATATGTTGATCCCCAAAACCACACCTTACTGAGGGATTTTCTGAGGGAACCGGAACATAATTTATGTCTCCTTTGTTGCCTTGAGGACTAGTAGATGTTGACCAATGAAGCTGTGGTCTCATATCAGCCTCTGGAAACCACCAAACTCAGCCTTAGGATTAAATAAGTGGAGTAGCTGGTCATAGAGATTTGAGAATCAACAGGTGTAAATGGTGCTGGTCCATGGATCTTTGGCTCCTAGAAAGTACAGGTGAGAAAAAAAGACCCAAAGACAGAACTCTGCTGGCCTGTAGCATTTTAAAAGCTGGGTAAAAAGGAGAATCCACCTAGAAAATAATTGGCGGAGAGGCACTTGGAAATTCTCATAGAGCAAAGGAGGAGACTGCCAGTATATATTCCACAGAGGGGCTGGGCAAGCGAAGAGCACATTGAGGTCTTCAGGATGTGTTTTGTCCTTGTTTCCCATCCCATTGCTCTCCGAAGGAGCATTTAGGAAGCAAGATAAAGGACATCATTGCAAGAGGGAGGTTCTTATGTGTGAAAGGAGGGATTCAGGCAGTGCTACCACTTCCCAGGAACCAGCTGAGATGAGACTTGGAGAGGAAGAAGACACAACTGGGCTGCTTTCTCAGATGACGGGAGGCTAGTGGGCCCAGAACACTTAGCAGCCAGGAAATTGTGGTTGGTTCCATAGTAGAGAGGTTATCTGGGGGGAGGAAAGGAGTAGTAAAAGAGGCTACTGGACACTGTCTTTCTCTCTCTACCTTAGGAGAGGGCTAACTTGGTTTTTTTGGTTTTGTGGTCGGTCGTAGGGCTTGAACTCTGGGCTTGGGTGCTTTCCCTGCGCTCTTCAGCTTAAGGTAAGTGTTGTAATGCTTGAGCCACAGCACCACTTCCAGTTTTCTAGTGGTTTATTCGAGATAAGAGTCTCAAGGACTTTCCTGCCCTGGCTGGCTTTGAACTGTGATCCTCAGATCTCAGTCTCGTGAGTAGCTAGGATTACAGGCGTAAGCCACCAGCACCCGGCAGCTAACTTGTTTTGAGAGCTCAGTCTTTCCTGTTCCGCAGACCATCCTGCACAAGCACCCCTCTAACAGTTCTGGACACAATATTCCAACTCAATGAAGTAGAAGAGTCCTCGCTAAGAATAATAGGCTATTCTCAAGAAGGACATTTTCAGCCAGGGGCCAGTGGCTCATGCCTTTAATTCTAGCTACACAGGAGGCTGAGATCTGAGGATCATGGTTCAAAGCCACCCTGGGCAAGAAAGTCCATGAGACTCTTATCTCCAGTAAACCACTAGAAAACAGGAAGTGGTGCTGTGGTAGAGCACTTGCCTTGAGCTGACAGTGCCCAAGCTCAGAGTTCAAGCCCCACGACCGACGGACCAGAAAAAAAAAAAAAAGACATTTTCTAAGGCTGGAGGCCAAAGTTGCTGTTGAAAGCTCAGGCTCTGGCTGCAGACAGGTCCTGACTCTGTCACTTTAGTCTCATTTGTAAAATGACACAATACCTGCTAGCACTATTTTGAAGGTTAGTGAGATAGCACGTGTAGATATGTTTTGTTTTTATTTTTATTTATTTGGAGGGCAGTCCAGTCGTGGGGCTTGAACTCTGGGCCTGGGTGCTGTCCCTCAGCTCTTCAGCTCAAGGCTAGCACTCTACCACTTGAGCCACAGCGCCACTTCTGGCTTTTTTCTTTTTGCTTATGGGGTGCTGAGGAATAAAACCCAGGGCGTCATGCATGCAAGGCAAGCGCTCTACCACTGAGCCACCTTCCCAGCCCAACTCTTGTTCTTGTTATCCACAGAAAATCCTTAGAATTTGAGGACGCATCCAGTCTCCAGTCCCTGTATCCCTCTTCTCCCACTGAAAATGGTACTGAGAGCCAACCCAAGTTTGGATCCAAAAGCACTTTAGAAGAGAATGCCTATGAAGATATTGTGGGTAAGCAGGTGGATGGCAGGCTGGTTCACCTCCAGGGGCTGCAGGAACCAGTCACCTTGTGCTGTGGGCTCTCATGTTCCTACCATGGGGAACTCTGGGAAATAGATATCAGAGGAAGAAACACTTCAGCAAACAGAGCAGCTGAGTGACTAAAGCCTAGCTTTTGAGTAAACTGAAACTCAAAGGCCTTTGGGCTCCCACAAAGGGGAAAACTACATCTTTCTTTTCTTTTGATTTTGGAAAACTTGAGGGCCTACTAGGCACTCTTCCCGAGCTATGTGTCCGTAAGCAAATCATTTAACTTGTGATAGCTGTTTAAAATGTAATGACATGAACAGCAACAGGGATAGTAATAATCTTCATTAGGTTATTGGTGGGATTAAAGGAGTAGGGACTGATTGATTCAGTGTTTGATGAAACCTATTTCTTGGTTCAAAAACACCAGTCATCTCCCAGTGTCCTCTCATGGCTGAAGTGGCAAGAGGATTCTCTAGGATTTATAAGGATTGTGAGGGTTCTTCACCTAATTACCTGCTAAAGATGCTTTCCAATGCTAACACAGTGGGGATTAGGTTGCATTAGAGGTATTTTGAGGGGATAAAGACATTCAGTCTATAGTACAAGCTAGCCAGACTTCCACATCACAGACAAAGCACTTTATTAGATCATGGCACAGCAAACAGCATGAGTTCCATGTTCTCATAGGTACCCCTGTCTCACAAGCCCCAAGTAGAAGCTTGTGTACCTTGTGGGGGTGCCAAAGTATAGGAGAACCCATTCTTTTCAGGAGCTGCTGATAAACCTGCCCAATCTGTTCTACAAAGAGATGTTATCATTTCTGAGGAAGAAACAAAAGTGCCCCTGCCCAGGAGGGAGACGCTATCTTTGTCTTCCAAGACTGCTATATAAACATCCTTGAAAATACAGTCTGGAACTGTTCATTCCTCTTGAGGCTCCAAAGAAGAGAAAAATGCAGTACTCCTTAGAGAGCTGTCTTTTAAGAAGGGGAAAGCTTTATTTCAAGTATCAGCAATGACAAATGGATAGTCAAGTCTGGGTAGGGTTTATTTGTGGCATTTTTTGTTGTTCTTGTTTTTGTTGTTTGAGATAGGATCTTATGATGTAGCCCAAGCTGGGTGCCAACTGCTTCCTCAGCCTCCTAAGTGGTAGGATTATAGGCATGTGCCACCATGCCTGGTTATATTTGGCATTCACTTTATTAGTCTTATCTTCAACAGAATGATTTGAGTCTGCTGAATGAAGTTGTGTCTCCACATGGTTAATGAAGGGGCGGGTCATATGATTACTTGTTCCTTGTCTGAGTAACTTGTTCCTTGTCTGAGTAGCTAGTATCTGTCCTGTCTCTGTCTTAGGCCTTGAAGCTGGAGAAAATAGTCTTAGTTAACACTTTAAAGAGAAGTAGTCCCAGTAGAGGAAACCTTTCAGATTCTCAGAATATGGAGGTCTTATGAAGAGGGTGGGAGTGGGGGTTTCCTGTAGTTACTTATCTGAGCTGAGCCATCACTTCATAGTGTTCTCCTTACAGCTTGCTGGGCTGCATTTCTAAGGAGACAACAGCCACATTCAGACCCACAGGCAGATTACATTCCCAGGAATGGAGCCTACAGAATGGAGCCATGCAAATGGGATGATAGCTGGAAGAGTGTAGGAAGGGGAGGCCTTTTCATCCCTGTCCTGGGGGAAAATGACAGCTTTATTCCCACCCTCACCTGGAGCTGAGGCAGAGCTGTGAGGATCAGAGCCAAAGACCCAGAAGCTAGATGAGCAGTTATAGAAAGAGCCTCAACCGGGCTGGGAAGGTGGCTCAGTGGTAGAGCGCTTGCCTTGCATGCATGAGGCCCTGGGTTCGATTCTTCAGCACCACATAAGCAAAAAGAAAAAAAGCCAGAAGTGGTGCTGTGGCTCAAGTGGTAGAGCACTAGCCTTGAGCTGAAGAGCTGAGGGACAGCACCCAGGCCCAGAGTTCAGGCCCCACAACCGGACCCCCCCCCCCAAAAAAAGAAAGAGCCTCAATCTCACTATCTTATGCATCCCTCACCCCTAGCTGTAGGTCCTCTGTCCAAGGAGCATCCAAGTTGCCCTACATTTTCTTGCTTCCTCAGGGAAGAAAATCACTGCATAGTGTGAGGAGGAAGCTCTCTTGTTCCATCCTCATCACATGTTCCTCCTCCTGTCACAGAAGAAAATACCTTAATTTTCTCTAGTTTGATATTATGAATCATAGTGCAGTGATATCATTGCTGTCCTTGGTAGCACTAAGCTGGCTGTCATTGGCAGAGAGAGACACTATTTCTCAATATCCTAGCATACCAGGCCCAGGTAGTACTGTGGTACTCACTCTGTTCCCTAGCATATCTGCTGCCCAAGGATTTCAGATGGGGATATGTTCTTGCAGCAACTGAATTGAATAACAGGAAGGGATGGATGGTTCCAGCTATTCCACCCTGTCCAGAGTTCATGATCCAGGGTTCTGTGGAGGGATATTTGGAGGCAGAGTAGAGGGGAAAGAAATTTTGGAAGTAGTGTCTTAGGTAGCAGAGGTTTTTTTCCTGGGCCTTCTTAAGTCAGGTTAGAATGAAGAAGAGACTAGTCTGCTTGGGCCTCTGTCACTCCCTCATTACAAAGATTCCCCCTTCCCCCTTTGGAATGTTATATGAAGAGGCAAGAAAACAGAGGACCAGCTTAATTGCTTCTTGGGTAGATAAGATAGAATTATAAGTAAGGACTGTATCGGGGGAAAGATGGGCATCTTCTTTACTTGCTCACCTGGACCCTCAAAGCCTTTGTGTAGAGAATAAGAGGATGAAAAGGAGGGGAGGGTATAGGCAAGAGAGCAGGGAGTTTTTTATTTTGGAGGGGGGGCGGTGTTTGGGTTTTGCAAGTGGAGTACAGGTGGATTGGAGGGTCTGTAGGTAGGACAGGACAGTGTCCTGGATGCTTTCTTACCTTTTAAAATTTTTTTTTGCTTATTTTTTTTATTATAAAGGTGATGTACCAAGGGGTTACAGTTACATAAGTCAGTTAATGAGTACTTTTTTTTTCTTTACTCCTCCTCTCTCAATTGTTTTCTTACCCTTTATTCCCCACAGTGGCCTAGGCTAAATTTCTAGAACCTGGCTAGGGAGGCTAGAGGGAAATATTCTCTTTCTGTTAGATTCTGGTTGGTTTATCTTTTTTTCACTCCTTGGAGAGTTGTTCAAGAACTGGCTGGGTGCCGGTGGCTCACGCCTATAATCCTAGCTACTGAGGAGGCTGAGATCTGAGGATCACTGTTCAAAGCCAGCCCGGGCAGGAAAATCCATGAGACCTTTATCTCCAATAAACCACTAGAACACCAGAAGTGGTGCTGTGGCTCAAGTGGTAGAGTGCTTGCCTTGAGCTGAAGAGTGCAGACCTGGTGCCCAGAGTTCAAGCCCTATAACCAAACAAACAAACAAAAAAAAGAACTTATACTCTCCCCCTCCCTCTATACACACACCTATAGGCTTCAGAACGTCTCTTGTTGCTGAACTCTGAAGGTTGGGTTTCATTCTTAGTCTTGATTCATCATTAACCAATGAATGGCTCAGACTTCTTGAGCTCCCTTTTGGTCTTTCCCAGCCTCTTTGTCATTGGATTAAAGTTGTTTCTGGTTCTGGCTGGATTCTTCAGCTCAGTGCTGCCTCCTGTCCACAGAGACAAAGGGAGCTTTGTATCAGGCTTGTGATAACGGGACTGCGGGGAGGCAGACACCACCTGAATTTCCTGCTTGGGTACAGCCTGTTGGACTGGAGATCTGCTCTGTTAGAGATTGAGGGTCAGTTGGCCTAGAGACCAGTATGTCTTCTTTGTGAGCATAGACTCAACAAAGGGCCTCAGGGAGTTCACTGGCCTCTGGCCCATACCAGGCATAGTGTCCAGGGAAGCAGAGTGTAATACTTTGGATGGGCTGAGTTTTTGTCTGCTAATTTGCAAGAGAAGGGTTAATAAGAAACTTACTGCTTTGCTGCTTCCTAGGGCTGTTAATTCTTGCTGCATTTTAATTTGACATCTGACCTTGGAAGATGCTGCTATTCTATAAACCCTTGTAATCATTTGCATTCTGAGCCTGACACAAAAATACACCCAAGGAAAGAAACAGCTTGTTAGGGAGTTAGTGGAGTGGCCTGGGCGCACAACCAAGGAGCTGGAGCTACATTCCTGCTGAGATTCCCACTCCCATCAGCTAGCTGGGCTGAGGGACAGCTTCCAGGAACTTCATTGGGGACACAAGCTGGGGACAGGGCCATTCGGCCAGCTGATATTGTGCAAAAGCTTTTGGCTCCATTCACTCTGCCTTCTTTCATTTACCCCAAGGCTGGGCACCAGTAAGGAAAGGATAAAGGTTACAGCAGGAAGCAAAACAACTAAGAGGTGTATCTCAGGGAAAGGTGCCAATGCTGCTGGGAAAAGGTGTCAAAAACCTGGAGAGTGGGTAACAGCTGCTCTATGGGGAATCAGTCTCCTAACCTGGCCCTTTCTCTGCCGTAAGAGCGGGATGGGCGTGGAACAAACAGCCAATTGGAACAAGGAAAGGAAATCTTCAGATCCCTAGGCTTGAGCCATGGGTGTGGCTCGGGGAACTTGGACTGTATATGGGGAAATTCTCTGGGCCTGTACAGCAATACACTTCTTTTACTTCTTTTAACTGGTTCTTCTGGTTGTGGGGGGGGGATGAGGAGAGGGGTGTGTGGCAGTTTATGTATGATGAACTACCTTAAGAGCTGTGTGGAGGGTTTGGGACAGTGCCTAGGGAGGGCTTATTCTCTCAGGAGGGTCAATGTGATAATTTAGGGTTCTGACAAGCCCCTTTTCGAATAGTGTAAAGCAGAAATTCTTGGTGATGTCTTTGATCCTTATCAGCCTAGCTAGGAAAGGTTGAGACTTATAGCTGAATATAATGAGATGAGACTAAGCTTGCTATGCTGGGGCTGTTCAGGACCAGACCTCCTGAGAAGTATTGAAGGAAGTCCTTCTCCAAGCTCAGTGTGGATGGTTCTGGTCCTGCCTCTTATCCAGGCCTGCTCAATTCTCACATCCACTGTGCTCTAGCTTTCCTAGTAGTCCTGTAGCTTGGTTTCTGTGTAGGACATTCTGAGTACCATTTCCCATTCTTTGATTTGGTGTTCACCTGCAACAAATTTGGTTTCGTGGTTCAAGGACGCAGAGACTTTGTGTGTGTGTGTGTGTGTGTGTGTGTATGTATGTGTGTGTGTGCGTGCGCATGTGTGTGTGTGCGCGTGTGCGTGCAGGTCTTGGGGCTTGAATTCAGCGCCTAGATGCTATCTGTTAGCTTCCCCTCCTCCCCCCCCCCCCCCCCCCCAGGGCTAGTGCTCTACCACTTGAGCTACAACTCTACTTCCACCTTTTTTTTTTCTTAGTAGTTTATTGGAAATAAGTGTCTCACTGACCTTCCTGTCTGGGCTGCTTCAAACCATGATCCTCAGACCTCAACCTGCTGAGTAGCTAGGATTACAGGTGTGAGCCACTGGTGCCCAGCTCTCAGGAGCTTCTTGAGGTTTTTTTGCACATCTTCAGCCCCTAGCCACCCTTCTGCCTGTAGAGATGACTAGGAAATGTCTGAGACACTTCCAGAGGAACGAGTCTGCCAAATAGGGGATAGCAGGTGGACTGTGGCTATGAAGAGATTAAACTAGGCTGAGGAGGCAGGGTTTAGGCTGTACTTAACAAAGAATTTCCTGAAGAAATGATTAGTGGATGGGTTACATCAGAGAATGAAGAGGCTGGCACTGGGACTGGGAAAGAAGAGTGGGAATTGAAGCCATCTGCAGTCTGGTTTTCAGTAGCAGTATGGAGAACCGTGACTTCTCCCTACTGTCACTGAGGTGTATTAACATTGTATACCAATTACTTCTTTGGACTTCTTTGGACTACATCTTCTTCTTGGAGTTTTAGGTTTTATATCACTATTCAAAGTTCTGATTCTGAAGGAAAAAGGAAGGGGAGAAAATGAGAGAGAAGAGAGCAGGAGGGAAGGTTGGAAAACAAGAGGATTAGACATGAGGACTCCTGGCATGGCATTCAGAAGCAATTAGGAAGGTTTGAAATACCTGTCTAAAGCAGTGGTTCTCAGGGGGCCCTTCCTTCCCTCCCTCCCTTCCTTCGCTTCCTTCCTTCCTTCCTTCCTTCCTTCCTTCCTTCCTTCCTTCCTTCCTTCCTTCCTTCCTTCCTTCCTTCCTTCCTTCCTTCTCCTTCTCCTTCTTCCTTCCTCTTCTTTTTTCCTCCAATGCCTTTCCTCCCCCTCTTCTTGCCTCCTTTCCTCTCTTTCCCTTTTTCTTCCCTTCCCAAGGGGCATTTGGCAAGGTCTGAAGATATTTTTTTACAAGTGAGGAACTAGTGGGTAGAGGCCAGGATTGTCACTAAACACTCTACAAATATGCAGGTCAGTTCATCAACCCAAAATATTAACAGCTTGATGAAATCCTGATAAAAAATTCTCCTATAGGTTGGAGATGATGATAAGGAGTCTAGCTGCCCACCTAACTGCTAAGGAAGTTTGGATTGGATGAGCTAGGATGTAATGTTCTCCCTGCCCCATCTGGGCAGTGATAATGTCCAGTTTTATAGGATCAGAAAGCATGTATCCTGGTATTCTTCCATTCTTAATCCCCTTTACCACCTCACCCCTGCAGTGTATACATTGGGGAGGAACCAAGAAGTAGAAAATCTACCCTACCTCCTCCCAAAGTGGGGTGGGCTGGAAAAACATGCAGAAGATGCTGGCTTTAATATTTGGCTTCTTGAGGTAAAACTGCTAGGCCAGCTCTGCTTAGTCAGGGCCCTGGAATGGAGACAGCTCATTTTAATGGCATGACTGTGTTATAGGAAAAGGTCTGCTCCTTTGCTGGGGACTGTGTGGTGTTGGGAATCACTTAATCCAGTCCTAAATCTTTTCTTGACCATGACTCATAGTTTACAGAGATTTGTATTGTTCCCACTGCAGTCTATTCAGCAGTAACTGAAATCCTCCAATAACTTCCCTCACCTCTGTAAAGGCATTTCCTAAGTTCATTTTGGTTTCTCAAGAGCAATAAATAGTTGCCATAATCTGGGGGAAACTCAGCTTTCTGAGGAATCTCTTGCACAGAGTTTGGTTTTGCTCCTGTGCCCTGTCTAGGAGCATTTGCAGTCCTAGCAGCCTTGGTTCTCTGTTCAGCTGTGCTTCTGCCTGCTCTGCAGAATGGGGTCTGAGTTGCTCTGGGTGTAAGGTACATGCAAGCTTCTGTAGTATAGTCAGGGAGCTTAGCATTCACCATTTCGTCAGATGACAAAGTCTTATTCTTGTCAGTAGTACTTAAGTCTCTGGTCTCATACAATGCTATTGGAGTTAGAGAAGGAAAAGAAAAGGGGGCTGGGAAGGTGGCTCAGTGGTTGAGCGCTTGCCTTGCATGCCTGAGGCCCTGGGTTCGATTCCTCAGCATCACATAAGCAAAAAGAAAAAAGCCAGAAGTGGCGCTGTGGCTCAAGTGGTAGAGCGCTAGCCTTGAGCTGAAGAGCTGAGGGACAGTGCCCAGGCCCAGAGTTTAGGCCCCACAACTGGACCCCCAAAAAAAAAAGAAAGAAAGAAAGAAAGGAAAAGAAAAGATCTTGCTGCTGAGATTAAGCTGGGACTGACATGGCTCATGATATTACTGTACTCTAGAAATATCTAGTGCTTGCTGGAGGGCATAGCTGTAAGAAAGCGTGTCTGCAAGTTTTATGCTCTTCAAAGACAAGGACTATGTTTTGAACTTTTCTGAGATGTTTTTTCTGGTGAGATTTTAAAAATGGATCCCTAGAAGTAAGCACTCTCCCACCCCTACAGTCTGGCCCAGATTCCTCCCAAGCCTTTTACACTTCCCTTTGTCACTGCAGGAGGGTTTGTGCCAAAGGGGAGGGGTGATAGTTGTCTTTTAGCTGAGGTCAGCAGTATAGGAAATAGCAGTACACTACAGTACAGAAATCTATTGAATGAGCCATTACTGAGTCCTTACCCATTTGCTTATCACTGTTCTGGTTCTGAGCTTGCCTCAGACAAGATCCCTGTTCTATAAGACTTGTTGATTATGTAACAGGTGAGAGGGAGATCTGGCAAAGCCCTATCCCCTAAAGTCTTTGGAGTTTCTCCATGCGTTACCTCTGAAACTCAGTCCCAGAGACCCACTGATATTTGCTTAAAGAGACAGCTATGTGACCCATAAAAGCCTAGTAGTATATATCTCTGGGGGAACTTAACCAGCAGAGGGGAACTGGAGCCAGCAACAGACTCCTAGGGTTGGCTTCATCCTCTGGCTGGGCACAGGCAGGGGTAGCTGAGCTCCTCTTGTGCAATCCCTGAATTTATAAAGCAGAGGCCAGACAAGGCTGAGCTGAACTGAACTGGAGATGGGGATTGGGGGTGGTGGCGGGGGGAAGGGTGTCAGCTTCTAGACTTGGAGCCAGGATCTGTTTGTAGCCTCCCCTCTGCAGATGGGCAGCTGCATGACTCATGAACTGAAGGGGCCAGGCTGAAGCCATTCTCCTTGGTTCACAGGAATTCTGCTTGTGTGTGTGTGTGTGTGTGCGTGTGTGTGTGTGTGTGTGTGTGTGTTTTCATCTTTCCTTCTCTCCCTTCTCAAACTTTTCTTCTTTGCAGGAGAGCTGCCCAAGGAGAATCCATATGAGGATGTGGACTTGAAGAACCGAAGAGCTGGACGAAAATCCCAGCAACTGTCTGAGAACTCCTTAGACTCTTTGCATAGGATGTGGAGTCCTCAAGACAGGAAGTACAACAACCCACCCATGCAGGTAATGCAGTCCTGATGTGGGCCAGCAGGAGGGCCACAGTGGGGGTCTGTGCTCTCAGTGTGTGGGCCCAGTTCTCACTTAGGCTTTCTTCTTCCTTAGTCAAAAGAGGTTGTCAGGAAAGAGTTCTGTACTCAGGAACTTCCACCATGTTGAATCCTCTGTGGGCAATTGGGATGTGCTGCCTTCTTTCTCTTACAGCCTGAGCTCTGAGCTGCAAAAAATATAAACCAGGAGTCCCTGAAGTCCCTCCCTGTCAGTATTCTTCCTGTCCTCCATGGGAAATGAAAAGACAGGACCCTAGTTATTCAATTCTTTTCAGAAATTGTCTCAGTATTAGCATTTGGTGGCCAGCAGTAGGTCACAAACCAGATTTGGGAAGCCTGCTGTATCTGAAGCCACTCCTATTAGATGAGTAAGAATAAGTCTCTGAAGAATGGACTGAAGAAGTTAGAATGAAAGGAAAGGTGAGAGGTCAGAGGAATCTCTTAGACATAAGTTCATTCTGTTCTTATCCAGGAAGCAGGAAAAGCTAAGAAGGTACCGGAGCAAGCCCTTTTGACCTACCAGGTAACCCTTAATTCTGCAAATGGAGGGACTTGGATATTTTATAGCATTAACCAGAGAATATATAAATGATTTTTTTTCTGACTTTGGAGTCCTTTCTAAAGTACTGTGTTTAAACAAGTTTTCATTGAATTTGTTTGGCCAAACTGATTGGGTAGGGAGAAGAAACTGAGGGTTATGGAGAGGAGGATTTGCTGATGAATGAGGAGAGAGAAATCCGACCCCCGTGTGAGGGGGATGAGGGGGCACCTGCCTTCCTAGCAGTGTGTGGGAATCCATTTTAAGGCACCGTGGATTGAAAGGCATCAATCTAGATGGAAGGCATCACTCTGTAGGGAGAGAGGGACAAGGAAGTTGATGAGGGCTAGGAAGAGAGAGGGGCAGCCCAGGGCCTTGTGGAGAAAGATCCAATTGAATATTCCTTGCCCATGATTGGTGGCCAGAGCCCAGAGCCCTTGTGTTTTCCCTGGAGAAAGTGAGTATGGCGGGGCTGGGAAGGTGGCTCAGTGGTAGAGCCCTTGCCTTGCATGGATGAGGCCCTGGGTTTGATTCCTCAGCACCATATAAGCAAAAAGAAAAAAGCCGGAAGTGGCGCTGTGGCTCAAGTGGTAGAGCGCTAGCCTTGAGCTGAAGAGCTGAGGGACAGCACCCAAGCCCAGAGTTCAGGCCCCACGACCGGACCCCCTCCCCCAAAAAGAAAGTGAGTATGGCCCAGCTGCTATGATTGTACAAAAGAGCACATAGGTTATTGCTTTTTCTAGCCCAAGTCTTCTAAGTCTGGTTAGTGGGGAGGTAGGGAAGTCTGGCTCCATCAAGCAGGCTCAGTAATCCTTACCCAAAGTTCAGGAGCTACCTGAAGAGTTCCTCTTTGTCTTCTCTTTCTATTCTTTGCTTCTGCCTCTGCCTTTGCCTCTGTGTGTGTGTGCGCGTGTGTGCGTGTGCGCACACGCACGCATGCACATGCCAGTACTGGTACTTGAATCCAGGGCTTGTGCTCTGTCCCTTAGCTTTTTCAGTCAGGGCTAGCATTCTTCCACTTGACCACAGCCCTCTCCCTCCCCCTGGGTTTTGCTGGTTAATGGGAGATAAGAGGCTTATAGACTTTCTTGTTTCAGCTGGCTTCAAACCGTGATCCACAGATCTCAGTCTCCTGAGTAGCTAGGATTACAGGCCTGAGCCACCATTGCCTGGTTGCTTTCTTTTTCTGAAAGAAGTAGTGAAGCTTCATTTTTTAGGGAAGCAAATATCTACTCTATCCTAGGTCTTTCTAATTAGTAGTTAAAGTCTTAAAAAAGAAGCCCAGGTCAAGAGAAATTCAGCTTGAGGCTGGGGAAAGCTGGGGATGGCAGCTTGTAGCTTTCTTTTCCAAATCTCATCAGAGAGCTACTGGCCACAGCATTTCTGGTGAGTCCCTCTCTCATATCTTCTCCCCAATTCCAGCTGTCCCTGAAACCCAGCAGCCAGTCCATGCGCAGTGGGAACTGGCCAGAGAGGAAGAGCCACCGGCTTCCACGATTACCCAAAAGACACAGCCATGATGACATGCTGCTGCTGGCTCAGCTGAGCTTGCCATCTTCACCTTCCAGCCTCAATGAGGACAGCCTCAGCACCACAAGTGAGCTGCTGTCCAGCCGCCGGGCCCGTCGCATCCCCAAGGTATCCTTCGCACAGATTTTAGGAGCTAGGACAGTTGGCTTGGCAGGCAGCTAGCTGTTTCCCGGCAACCAGCTGTCCCTCCGTCTCTCCCTTCTTCCCTATTTTCCTTCCTACCTTCCTTCCTACCTTCCTTCCTTCCTTCCTCCCTCCCTCCCTCCTTCCCTCCCTCCCTCCCTCCCTCCCTCCCTCTCTTCCTCCCTCCTTCCCTCCCTTCTTAATTCCCTTTGAATAGGTTCTGGGTAACATACTGTCCTCCTTTTTATCTGGTTATTTCCCTTTTCTTACCAATAAGGATGTATTGACTGCTTTTGGGGGCTCACGGAGGATGAACAGGTCAGCTAAGACACTCCATGAGTATATGTGGTATGTGAATTTGGGAGTCTGGGCACACATAAATATTTCTAGGCTCTCAGGGATCTAAGGATTCACATACAGATCTTCTTTGTATCTCTGGTAATTGAGGAATTTCCTACAGTGATTTACATACGTGGGCTTTGGCCATCAAGCCCACGGCCCCAGCCCAAAACAGCAGGATTTAGCCAGAAAGTATTTTTAGCTTACAAACAATGCTTGGGTATATTGGGAATTTAGCTTCTTCCTGTCAAGGCCCCAGGTTATGGCCCAGAGGGGAAAGGCTAGAATCCTTGTTCCTGTTTTTACATCAGAGAAGCTCTTTGTGTGAGGTTCAATGACTCTCAGGACCCAGGAGTTCCCATCCTGTGGAGGCTGATCACAGTTCCTTCCTCTGGGGATCTAAGTTTAGTGTCCTTGTCCTGAGGCAGGAGACCCGCTCCTTGGAGATAAGGTGAGAGAAGAACTAGCTGGCATAGCTGGTGAGTCTCCATTTGAAAGGAGAACCCATGTTGTGTCTAGCTTGCAGAGTGCAGAAAGTCTTCCCCAATTAAAGAGTAGGCTCTTAATATGTCCTCTTGGAAACAGGGGCAGCTGGGGTTAGGGTTACCTCACCCTTCCTGCTTTTCTCGCCCAGCTTGTCCAAAGAATTAACTCCATCTACAATGCCAAGAGGGGAAAGAAGAGGTTAAAAAAGCTGTCTATGTCCAGCTTTGAGACAGCGTCGTTGAGAGGTAGGCCTAACACTTGAGCTGGTTCAGCTTTTGGGGGACTTTGGGCATTAGGGATGGAGAAGAGCATGCACTTACCTCACTTTGTCTTCCATGGTCTGATCATGGGGTGCTTCTACTTTCTAGGATGGTAGAACCCTGCCAAGAAATGGCCACATAGAAGGGAGAGCCAAGGAGAGAAGTCAACCCTGGAATGGGTTGACTTCAGGGTTTAGGCTATGAGGCCCTGAGTTGGGAGGCTGGTGTGGGAATCTGTTTCTGGCAAAAGGAAAGGCCTGACTTACTGAGCGTTGAGGTCTGTTTTCCATTTCACATCTTGGCCTGCTTGAAGCAGGGTGTGCTTTGTTCCAGGCCTCTAGGCCTCTCTGCTGGCTCAGCCTCTGACCCACACTCTCTCAGCTACTCTAGATTATATCTGGTTTAGGACCTGTATGTAGATCAGTACCTGAGATCTCGATTCTGAGAGATCCTAGTACCAACCCCCTTACCTCCTACCTACAGATCTATGCCCAGGGTAGCCCAGATCTATCCCTTGTGAGAAAAGTTGGGAGGTAGGTACTGCAAACATTTGCTGTGGGGCAGGAGCTTAGCAAGCATTCACTCATGTGTTACTTTTCCAGATGAGAACAGTGAGAGTGAGAGTGACTCTGATGACAGGTTCAAAGGTAAGACCTGGCACCCCTTCCCAGCCTTGGCTATGGGGAACCAGCCCTCCCTTCTACTGCATGTGTGCTCCCGGGGTCACATGCTCACCTGGATGGAGTGGCCACCAGAGCAGGGAGCTGCAGAGAAGTCTGTAATTCTTGAGAACTCAGTCCTGAGTTCTTACAGCTCAGTGTTTAACATTTCACATTGCATGGTAAATCCAAACATTGGTCATCCTTTGCTAGTGACCCTCCCCATACTTTGTCAAGCTACTGTCCATGGGAATTAGTACTAGATCTGCTGATAAAAGTTTCAGAGAGGGCTGGGAAGGTGGCCCAGTGCTAGAGTGCTCGCCTTGCATGCATGAGGCCCTGGGTTCGATTCCTTAGCACCACATAAACAGAAAAAGCTGGAAGTGGCACTGTGGCTCAAATAGAGCGCTAGCCTTGAGCTGAAGAGTGCAGGGACAGTGCCCAGGCTCAGAGTTCAAGCCCTACAACTGACAAAAAAAAAAGTTTCAGAGAAGCTGGCTGCCAGGGGCTCATGCCTCTAATCTCAGCTATGCTAGGAGATCTGAGATCTGAGGATTAAGGTTCCTAGCCAGCCCACGCAAGAAAGTCCACGTGAGTCTTATCTCCAGTTAGGCTGGGAGTGAAGCTGTGGCTCAAGTGATAGAATGCTAGCCTTGAGCAAAATGAGCACAAGGATAGCACCCAGGCTGAGTACAAACCCCAGGCTTGGGGGGAAAAAAGTTTCAGAGAGGAGTTCAGATTACAAGTACCTCCTTCATATGTAAGAATTGTGCCATAAACTGAGGAAACTAGCGCTTTAGAGAACCAGAGGCTACCTGTCTTCGCTTTATTCACTGAAAGGTTCTGGAATCTTCATATCAGGAGCTGTTGACTAGTCTCTGTGCTCTGCTACTGGGAAATCTAGCCTAGACCTTCCTAGATTATTACAGTATATTGGAGCTTGCCTCTCTTCCCCACTTCCACTGGTTCCTAAGCAAATTGGCATGTGAACTTTGGACTTAGAGACAGGAACAAAGGGCCCACATACAAGGAATCTGATTTGGAGCCCAAGGATGAAGCCTTTGTGAGTGTTCATACCTTGTGATTCAGAGGTTCCATGTCTGCAGGGGCAACAGGATGGTGCTAGTGCTATGTCTTGCCTGGCATTGGCAGTTCTGCTGGCTCTAGCTCAACTTTCAGAGGCTCCAGGAAAACCAACCTAGTAGCTCCCTGTGTTAGGATAGAGACTTTTGTTTGGTCATAGACAACCATAAGCAAACTACTTCTCCCCCAGACTTAACTAGAATAGAGTCAAATGGGTTTATGTGTTTCAAGATGATTCAGAGAGATTGTTGAATGGAATGGCGGTGGAGGGGAAATGGAAGGTGTGTGAGGGGCCAGCCTGCTTGTCCCCTCCCTCATGTGAGACCTGCCCCCAGCCCACACACAGCGCCTGGTCCATATCCAGTCCATGCTGAAACGTGCACCCAGTTACCGGACCCTGGAGCTGGAGCTGCTTGAGTGGCAAGAACGGGAACTCTTTGAGTACTTTGTGGTGGTGTCCCTTAAGAAGAAGCCATCCCGAAACACCTACCTCCCTGAAGTCTCCTACCAGTTTCCCAAGGTGACCGCCCCCTCCCCCAAACTTGCCTCACTTCCCCCTCCTCTCTGCCTGGCCCCTTTGGGAAGAAGGTTCTCTTTCTAGCTTCTCATCAGGTGTTTGGGGGGCCTCGTGCTTATTTAGGAGGATGAAAGCTGAGAGTACTTCTCAGAGTTAAGCATAAAATGCATATTGTTCAGCAGGAGTGAAAGGTTTTGAGAAACTTCCACAACTTCTCCCTTCCTCTCCCTTCTTTCCTCCTGCCCTCCACGTCTCTTCCTTAGCCACTTTATTGAGATACATCTCACTCATTCAATTTACAGTTTATACATCATACAGTTTGCAATTCAGAATTCTTTCATGTATTTGCAGAACCATGCAATCATCACCACAATCAACTTGAGAGCATTTTATTACCCATAAAGAAACCTGGATGCCTGGCACCATTGGCTTACGCCTGTAATCCTAGCTACTCAGGAGGCTGAGATCTGAGGATCACGGTTCAAAGCCAGCCCAGGCAGGAGATTGTGAAACTCTTATCTCTCCAATAATCCACTAGAAAACTGGAAGTGGCGCGGTGGCTCAAGCAGTAGAGCATTTGCCTTGAGCTGAAGAGCGCAGGGACAGAGTCCAAGCCCAGAGTTCAAACCCCACAACTGACGGAAAAAAAAAAAAGCTGGTGTCTGTCCTCTGTTAGTCACTACCACCACCCCTACTTTATCTCTTCCACTTCTCTGTTTCTTGCCAGTCAGCTTGGCCTCCTTTCTTAAAACATTTATACCCTTTTACTTTGCCTTGCTTCCTTGGAATTTCCTTTCTCGGCGTCTTCTGCCCACTCTTTCTCAGTTTTCAATCTGGCCCAGTGGCATCTGTTTCTGGGGTCTTTCTAGATGCCTGGATGTAGCCCCTCCTGTACAGTCCTCTCTTGCATATCTTTTTTTCTTCCTTTTTGGCATCCTCTGATATGTTGTGTTTTCTCATTCTTCTAACCAGAACGTACAGATCCGGCCCTTGTCCACATTTGCACTTGTAGCTCAGAACACAGCACACAGTCAGATGCCATATGCAAGGTACTCAGCACTTAGCAAATGAATGAATAAGTAACTGATGTTTCAGCCTCACACTTGGACCTCTGTAAGAATTAGGGATGGGACAAGGTTTCTGAGAAGCATGAAGTTGGTGGGATGGCATTTAGGACTCTTGGGGGAGGAGATGCTTCTCAGCCATTCCCACCCCTACCCTGAGGTGCCTTACCATTTCTTGGTTATCTCTGTCCTCTTCCCTGCAGCTCGACAGACCCACCAAACAAATGCGGGAGGCAGAAGAAAGGCTCAAAGCTATCCCCCAGTTTTGTTTCCCAGATGCTAAGGACTGGCTCCCTGTGTCAGAGTATAGCAGGTGAGGCCTGGCCTGGTCTAGTTGGAGGGAGGAAGGGGATATAATATCCCCAAGATCAGCAGACTGAGTGAGTTTGCCCTGGCTCAAACCTGCTTTCCTACAGTAATCCAACTCGTCATTCTGCCCCTGGGATGAGAGTCCCTGTTCTTGGGGACTGTCGCTGGGGTCCTCTGCTAACTTCCTTGATGCCAGACCTCTCCCTCTTCCTGGTTCTAGTGAGACCTTTTCTTTCATGCTGACTGGGGAAGATGGCAGCAGACGCTTTGGCTACTGCAGGCGCTTACTGGTAAGTAGAGCCATTCAGTCCTAAGAGGCTACGCGCCAGGAGATGGACTGGGGTATTTGTTTGTGTCCATATGTCCTTCCACAACTCAAGATGACACCTGAGATCTGAGCCTGTCCCCTCCTCCTAACACAAACACACACACTTGTGTGGAAGAGGCATTCCTGGGATACTAGAGTTCAGAGTAACCCTTCCCTTGATTGGGCCCCAGGATCTAAGACTGTGCGCAATAAGAGAAGAGAGTGGATACCTTCTACTGGATTGCCATGATGTTTTAGCTTTTCTCTACTTTTTTGTTCATCTATTTTTCCTTGCATTGTGGTCTCTGCTGATGATGACAGTCATATTATCCCCTCAAACCAGAGTGTGTGTGTGTGTGTGTGTGTGTGTGTGTGTGTGTGTGTGTGTGTGTGTGTGTGTGTGTGTGTGTGTGTGTGTGTATCAGATTGAATCACATCCTCACCTTCATACATGACCAGTATGATGCAGGGAGGAGCCCTAGCCATGGTCTGAAAGGACTGGAGTATGAGCAGGATTTTCCTTGAGATTCTTAAAAAGAAGCCTTGTACTTGGAGGAAAGCACATCAGGTTTTAAAAATATAAGCCATTTTACAAGGAAAAAGTCTTTTCCCCTCTCTATTCGCATCAGCTCTGAGAAAAAAATTGAAATAGAGTCAGAGAGAGCCAGGAGGTAATCAAGGTCCAAAGACTGACTCCTGTCCCTCCTCCCCCCCCCCCCCCAGCCCCAAGTCATTGGACAATGTGTTGAGGTTTCAGGGTGGGGGGTGGGGAGCTTAGTGGGAGAAGGCCTCACACATACCAATTTAGGGGTATGTTAGGGAAGTCCTAGATAGGGGTCGATTATAGAAGAAACTCTAAAAGAAGAACTCCAGGCCATTCATTTATTCCTTTGTTCAGAAGCACTTACATACCTGCCTTGCATCAGACTGTATGCTGAAGGCACATAAAGATGAGTTCTGAAACCAGGTATAGTGATGCAGACTTGTAATATCAGCACTCAGGAGGCAGAGGCAGGAAGATTGGAGAATTCTATGTCAGCATAGGCTACATATTGAGTTCCAGGCTAGCCTGAGCTGCTAAGTAAAACCTTGTCACACAATAAGTGCTGTTTACCTAGCATGCATGAGAGAGAGAGTTAGTTTAGTATATACCATATCCTTAAAGAACTCTAGCTAGTAGGGCCAATTTTTAATATTGATAGGACAAGCTAAGTAGGGGATAGGGAATGTCCAGCCTTAGAGCCATATAAGGCCCTTAAAATCGTTTAGTATTTGACAGAAGAGACACATAAAGATGCCATTTGCCTGTACTGATAATTTGGTAAGGCCTGAGAATTATGTGATAAATATCCCTTTGGCTCAAATTTCCTTGAGCTAAGGGAGTAAACTTTTATTCAGGATCTATCATGTTCCAAGGTAGATGCTTTGTGTTTTTCTCTTTAAATCTTCACCATTGCTCATGGAGTCTTATAATCCCTGATCTATAGTGTAAGAAATCGAAATTCTTTTTTGTGTGTGTGTGCGCGTGTGTCGGTCGTAGGGCTTGAACTCTGGGCCTGGGTGCTGTCCCTGCGCTCTTCAGCTCAAGGTGAGCACTCTACCACTTGAGCCACAGCACCACTTCCAGCTTTCTAGTGGTTTATTGGAGATAAGAGTCTCATGGAGTTTCCTGCTTGGGCTGGCTTTGAACCATGATCCTCAGATCTCAGCCTCCTGAGTAGCTAGGATTACAGGCATGAGCCACCGGGCGCCCAGCAAGAAATTGAAATTCTAAGGTAGATGACTTACCCAAGCTCACACAGCCCTTGAAGGGCAGAGCAAGAACTGACATCAAGTCCTTTACCATCAATCTAGTACTCTTGGATCCCTAAAGGATGTTCTGGGGAGAAGGACTGTTTGGATATTAAGTGTCCAGGGAGTGGGGCTAAGGAAACATGAAACAGTCCAGGTGCCAGGTAGGGAGCCATGCCAAAATCAGCATGTGCCTGGGTCCCCTGAGCCCCAGAGGAAGAGTGTTCCAAAGGCTGCTTTTGCCAGCGCGCATGGATGGAGCAGGGCTGCTCCTTGCAGTGGGCCCGCTGCCCCCAGGGAAGAGCATGTTTGTCCTGGCGTTTACAGAGAGGGCCTGGGCTGGGTCTCTGCCAAGGGGGCTGGCACTAGCTCGGCATTCCTGCAGATTGGACACAATGATTCTAACCCAAATCCCACATATTTGATTTAATCACTTGGGGCTTTAGGGGAGGCGGGGGAGAGGGAAAGAGAGAAGAGTGAGTTTCAAGCCTAATATGGACAAAAAGAGATTCTGCCTTCTCTTTAGATCTGTGACGTGCAGCCAGCAGGTTTGGAGACTGAAATAGTCCCATCTGCATCTGCTTAGCAGTCTGCATGAGGGGCCAGCACCTGCTGCTATGTTCCCTCCCCACTGGGCCTTGTCAGACCCTCCAGGCCTGAGTCCAGAGGCAGTCATAGACTACTACCAGCCCCTTGTGGGACTATAGTCTCTCCCAGCCTCCTTGCGGGGGCTGTAGGCCTGAAGAGCCCATAGGCACATCTCCTTTACCTACCTTTTTTTTTTTTTCCTGTCGGTCGTGGGCCTTGAACTCTGGGCCTGCACACTGTCCCTCAGCTCTTCAGCTCAAGGCGAGCGCTCTACCATGACTTGAGCCACAATACTACTTCTGGTTTTCTGAGTGGCTTATTGGAGATGAGTGTCTCACGGACTTTCGTGCCCAGATTGGCTCAACGCAGTCCTCAGATCTCAGCCTTCTGAGTAGCTAGCATTACAGGCGTGAGCCACCAGGCACCAGCTTCCTTTACCTACCTTTTAAATCCCTCTTTCTTTTTTGCCTGATAGCATACCTTTATCCTGTGTCTTTGTATCTCTTTCCCTCTCTGCTTGTCAGAAAATGAGCAGGCTTTGGAGGTAAGACAGAAAAGACAAAGGCCAAAATGACTCCTGACTGCACAGGAGTCATTAGGGAATGGCTTCATCTATTTTTTTTTAACTTTGTGGCCTCATCTGCAAAATAGAGAAAATAGAGGTAATCATGCCTCCCCTTCTGGGTATGCAATTTGTCTTCCTAGAATGAGGTTGAATTAAGGAAGAGGAAAAAGCAGCTGAGGAGAGGGGACATTTTGTAGCATTTCCCCTGTTGGGAGCATAAAGCTATATGTCTTGCTCTTAGTGAGAATCTACTCAAGTCCTCTAGGATGCCAGCCTTTGGGATCTAAACCCACAAATCACCCTGTAGCCTCTGCCAAACTGCTCTGTCCTTTGCCAACCTCTGTCAGTGTCCTACTAGTAGGAGAGGCTATGTGGTACTTGGTAGGAGCCTGGCACCTTGGGCTGAAAAAACCCAATGCCTGTCCCTGAAGAATAGCACCCTGTCTTGGGGGACCTGGTTGTGTTTAGGGGTTGCTTGGAGTCTTCTACTAGAGAAGAGTACTTAGACCTCAGTTCCAAATAATAATAATAATAAATAATGTAATTCATGCATTCTCTGTGTGTGTGTGTCTCTTTCTTCTTCATCCTGGCCCAGCCAAGCGGGAAAGGGCCTCGGTTGCCAGAGGTGTACTGTGTCATCAGCCGCCTTGGCTGCTTCGGCTTGTTTTCCAAGGTAAGAGACTCTGGCTTCCTCCCCCAGCTCCCAGCTGACAGCTCCCATAGGAATGGCTGCAGCCAGCCAAGATGAGAAAACCACCTGTGTAGAGCGGGTGAGAGAAAGAGAATTCAGGAGCAAGCACAAGTGAGCTCTCTCCTTATTTCCAAACCTGGCTCCTTACCTAGCTGGCTGGCATTCCCCCAGCATCTATGTTAACAGTGTCTGTTTATTTCAAAGCCCACCCTGGGCTGTGGACAGAGCCAGTGTCCTTGGGAGAACCAGGAGGGCCCAGGAAGCTGACTGTCAGCTGGTGTTTCCTTGGCTCAGCTGCTCCACTCTAGGGAACTGAAGCAAGGCGAGTAAGCGGGAAAGAATAGTCACTGAGTGCCAAGGAAAATGGAAGGGTGTAAAGATCCTGGCAGGACAATCCTCCCATCTCCTGGTCTTCAGCCCAGCTTGGGGAGATATCAGGCTGCTTAGGACGTAGAAAGGCAGCTCCTGACACCCTTTCTCTTTGGGCTCTTGGTGGTGGGCACAGGTCCTAGATGAGGTGGAACGCCGGCGTGGGATCTCTGCTGCATTGGTCTATCCCTTCATGAGAAGTCTTATGGAGTCGCCCTTCCCAGCCCCAGGGAAGACCATCAAAGTAAAGACTTTCCTGCCAGGTGCTGGCAATGAGGTAGGGACTGCTGCTGCTCTTCTTTCCAGCCCTTGCGAGGACTGGAATTGAACCTGGCCAGCCACCATTGCAGCCTCTGGGAGGTGTAGAATGCATACCTCCCTCCTCCTTGCTCACCGTTTCACAGGACTGAAAGTGAACCATGGAGCGCTGAATATTGCCCAACTCTTTGCTCCTTCTGGGAATCTTCCCTTACATGTTAGATAAAATAGCACCCCAATTACCTTCCTTTTGTCCACATACCAAATATTTACTGTATATATGCACTCTCCCACAATCAAGGATTGTGCCTGCTTTGGGCAGTGTCATAAAGGACAGAGCTCTGTCCTCTATGAGTTGCTAGTCTAAGCGCAGAGTGTAACAAAGGGTCTGCTTTAGGTTAGGGGGCCAGGAAGGGCTCTGCTGAGAAAGTACAAGTTTACCTGGCACCTAAGCAGTGATTAGAGGCAGCAAAATGAAGCAGGAAGAGGGAGATAGATTGAAGGAGAAGAAGGTGGATGGGAGATTATTTCAGGGAGCCGGAACAGAGAGTGCACAGACAAGAATGTGGGAGGTGCATAGGCTGGTCAAGCAACTGAAAAAAGGCCAACGTGGTAGAAAGGGTGGTAAGGAGGGCAGGGTAGATGGGCCAGGCACCAAACCACAGTGCTCCTGCCAGGCCAAGTTAAAGGCTTTGGATTTTATCTAAGAGGGTTAAGGTAAGATCTGATAGGTTTTTAAAAGGTTGCTTTGGCTACTGTGCAGATAATAGGGTGGAGTAAAAACAGAGAGATTAGCTGTAGTACAGGAAGGCGATAGATGATTGTAGCCCGAGTCAAGGCAGAGACACAGATGGATTTGAAATGTGTTTTAGACTTAGGAGCAGTGATGCGTTGTGTTTGGTGGGAAGGGGAAAAGTAAGTGTGAGGACCAGGTTTCTGGTCTGAACAACAGGTTAGGTAATGGAACCAAAGCTTGATCTGGGAGCATGTGAAGGAGGGGCCATGATGAAGAAGAGGAAGCATTCAGTTTTGTTCCTGTTACTATTTTAGTAAATAGGGAAGAGATAGAGCCCAGGAATAGGCCATCCTCAGTACTGCCATGGAGCAGTGTCAGGTTAATTTGGAAGACATAGGAAGTGAAGAGGAGGGAGCAAAGATGTTACTTAGGAAGCGAGTTGTAAATAGTGACCAGGTACTATCCCAGGTCAGGCTGGGGTCTAGGGGCCAGAAGCCTCTGTGTGTGTGTGTGTGTGTGTGTGTGTGTGTGTGTGTGTGTGAACAACTTGTATAGACAGCTTTTCACTGGGATTGGCTTTGAAGCCAACTAGGAAAGGAAACAGAGTCAAAGGAAACGGGGAGCAGGAAGTCGATGAAAGATGTGTGGATGCTAGTGTGAATGGCCCCAGAAGAAGAAGTTAAGGTTGCAGGAGAGGAAGGAAGATATACTCATTGAGAGTCTTCACTGGAAGACTGGCTTTTATTAGGAGAAAAGGGAAGGCTTACAGATTTTGATTCTTATCTGATGGCTTTGTTTTTCTCAGAAGGGCATCCTCTGAGAGCAAGACATGGGAGTCGGGTTCTAGAAAAGGGAAGGGTTCAGTTCATGTTGCTGAGGGAGAGGGAGACTGACTTGAGATGCATCCTCTGTTAGATGGACATTAGGCTAGTTGAATAATCTTGGGGCAGGACAGCTGACCCTGCCCTGGCAGCCTGAGTCTTTAGATCTGGTCTGCCACCTTCCAGGTTTCATTTCTCATCTGTCTGATTTGGGTTCTTCTTGCTCCTGGTTGCTTTTGTGCAGAAGACATTTCCTCTCTTGTCTCTGAAGTCCAAGTGAAGCAACTTATTTATGGAGTTGTTTCCCTGACTCTCACCTGCGCTGCCCAGATGTTAATCACCCCCTTTCTTTCTCTTTAACACAAGCCTGTGGGCCATGATAGGTTAGACTCACTCAGCCCCATGAGGATTCAGTTTCCTCTCAGGAGGAGAGCTTTGGGACCGGAAAGGATGCAAATGGCCTCTGGTATAATTATGGTGTGGCATTCTCTCTGCCCACAATTACTGAGCACTTACAGCGGCCTCCTCAGTACTGTGCTAATCACTGGACCTTCCAGGAGTTTAGCATTGGCAGGAGAGGCAGGGTAAGACTGGTCATTGTTTCCTTTTTGCTGTTTTTCTGGGGTTCAGAGGGATATATATATACTGAGTTAGAAGTTAAAATTCCTTTACTTGCTTAAATTCCTAAAAATGAATGAGATTGGGTGGGTATAAGCCTCTGGAGAAGAGTTTACTTTGACATCTTAGGGCTATAAGAGGGAATTTGTTTGTCACCCCAATTTTCAGGAAGCCCTCACATACCTGCTACCCACAGATGCTGAGAGACCAAGCATGAGACTAGGCAGGCTTCAGTTGACATCTTTGGCATAGCTTGATTGTTAGCTGTTTCTCTTGCTATCACTCCTAGGGTTCTTTGATACCCTCACCTCTACCCACTGTCCCGAAAAGTAGGTTTCAGGGTCAGAACAGTCTAGGATTGTTCTGGCTGTTCTATGATGTAGACAGTCCTGTCTGACAAGATCTTTGGAATAGCTAGCCTTTCCATGTGTTTTCTTCATCCCTGGCATAAGGCTTAGGATGACAGAGATAAAGGCAGGATGGCAAGACAAACAGCCTCTGGAAGGAAACTTCCTGGCAGGAAAGGGTGGGGACATGACAATAAGGATAACATCCTTGCCTTCCCAGTGATAGCTGAGACCAGAGCCCTGGGATGTGGAGACACAGCTCTTCCTGTGGCCTACGGAGCAAGGATGGACTGTGGGATCTAGTCAGGGCGGAGGCCAAGCTCTTTGCCTGGGGAAATAGGCCAGAGGGAGGGGGACATGAAAATATGAGCCTGTGTGCCTTCCCCATTCTCTTTAGTCAAAACAGAAATCAGTTCTCCCTCTCCCCCACCCTTTCCTGAGAGTCTGCATTGGGGTGCCTCCGCCCTGTTGTCTCCATGTTTGGTTAGCCCTCTTGTGGGAGCAGAGCTAAAGTCTGAGCAGAGGGGAGACTGTACCTTACTGCCGAATAGAAAGATTCTAGAGACCCTTGGAAGGAGAGGGTGGGAAGGGAAACCAACCTGCAGGTGCTTTGTGTGGGGCCCAGGGTGGCCCTCACCCACCTGGCCTTTGCCTGCCCATTTCTTTTGTTCTCCCATAGGTGTTAGAGCTGCGGAGGCCCATGGACTCCCGTCTGGAGCACGTGGACTTTGAGTGCCTTTTTACCTGCCTCAGTGTGCGCCAGCTTATCCGAATCTTCGCCTCTCTGCTGCTGGAGCGCAGGGTCATTTTCGTAGCAGATAAGCTCAGGTAGAGCCTAACCGAAACAAGACGGGGGAGGGCACACTCACTAACTATTACCAAATATCTACCAGTCCTAGTGTATGTTATATACTATTGCACTGGTATGTGGTGATGTGTATGTGTGTGGGGGCTATGTGTGCGTGCATGTGCATATGCATGCTTGTACACTGAGAAACACATCAAGTAGGAAAGAAGGATTAGAAAACTTGGAATGTGATAAAGGGTTGGGGAGCACATAGGCTGGCAGGATTGGGAATCCAGTGAAGGATTAAACATGAGAAGAGGGGGAAGCAGCCATGAGTGTACCAGTGCACCAACATTAATATGGAGAAAGGTAAGAAATGTGTAAGCTTGGTGGTACACTCCTTTAATCTCAGCTAATCAGGATGCATAAGCAGGAGGACTATGCATTTTGAGCTCCCCCCCCCCCTCCTCCGGGTACAGATAGTAAGACCCTATCTCAAACACAAAGCATGGCCAAGTGGTAGAACACTGCCTAAGCAAACCTGAGGAGGCGCTGACTTCAATATCTAGTACTGCAAAAAACAAAACAGTAACAGCAGCAACAACAACAAAAAAGTGTCTGGACCATGACTCCGTGTGTGTGTGTATGTGTGTGTGTGTGTGTGTGTGTGTGTGTTAATATGAAATGGAAGCTGGCTTCATGCTTGTAATACTAGCTACTCAGAAGGCTGAGATCTGAGGATCACAGTTCCAAACCAACCCAGGCAGAAAAGTCCATGAGACTCTTGTCTGGAATAAACTACTCAGAAAAAGCTGGAAGTGGTGCTGTGGCTCAAATGGTAGAGTGCAGCCTTGAACACAAGAAATTCAGGGACAGAGTCTGGGCCCAGAGTTCAAGCTCCAGGACAGGAGGGAGAGGGAGAGAGGGAGAGGGATAGAGAGAGGGAGAGGGAGGGAGAGAGGTGTGTGCGTGCTGGTAGTGGCCCTTTCCTTCAGGAGGAGGCAAGGCTGCCTTTGTGGGATGCTGAGTTGAAGGCACAAAAGCCATCCAGTGAGGGCCTGTGAGCTGCCCTTGGTGGGAGCCCTGGAGTTGTGGAGAAAGGCCAGGTAAAGGGTTGCGGCTGTGGCTGTGGGCAGAAAGGTGGGTTCAGGAGGACTGGCTGTCAAACCACAAAAGAGAAGATGGCTAGAGACTAGAGGGGCCTATGAGTTGGTTTAGGAAGGGTAAGAAACAAGCAAGATGAGTTCTAGGACTTGGTCCAGAGTGTTGGCCCTTATGATTTCACAAGTGGAGGTCCCCATCTGGGATGTGGTGCCAGAAGTGACTGTCATTGGTCATGAGGCATTCTAGGAAGAAAGAAGTCCGGATCTTCTTGATAGCTGCGGGTTTCTTTATTTTTGTTTTCTAAATAACATGTTAGGGTTGATTAGGCTGGAAGAGGATAGGATGTTGGTGATACCTTGTTCTTTATGTCATAAATTTGGTCACAAGCAATGGTATTCTAGAGTGAGATTGATTAGTCCCTTAGCCATTCTACCTGCCATGTGCCTGCATGCATGTGTGTGCATGAGTATATGAATGTATATGTGAGTGTGTGTACGTGTGTGTGTGTGTGTGTGTGTGTGTGTGTGTGTGTGTGACTGAGATGAAGGCAGAAAGAAAACAGCCTTTCAGTGTCTGGTTGCCCAGCAATTCCAACTCCCAGGGCATTTTCTACTATCTGCATGAGGTGAGAATAAAGAGAAACTGGTGAGATGCCCCCTCAGTATTTCTCATGGGGCACTGGGGCAGGAACCCAGGCCCACCTACCAAAACTAGAGCCACTGAACTTTCCAGAGGTGGCCACGGGTTAGAAATGATGACGCTTCCTCTTAAGTTCCTGTCCCAGGCCCAGTGCTTTTGAGTCTGTCAGCGCAGGTGTTCCATGACACATTGTGAAGAGGCCTCTCCAGGTAGCTGGAACCAGCTGCAGGAGCAGCTCCCGGAGCCCCACCCCTGCCACTTTCAGCCAACAGTAGAGCCCTGCCTTGGCCAGACCACAGTGGCCTCTGACAGACCCTGAGATTCTGTTTCTGAAGATTTTACCCCCACGCAGGCTGAGCCTTCTCTTTGCACCCCCCACTCCAGCTCCCCTAGGGCTGTGAATACAGCTATTGTTTCCTGTGGTTTGCAGCTGCCTCTGAACACATTCCAGGACCATTCTGGGAGGAAAATAGCCCAGGCTCCTGTTCTTCTCCTGCTCAGCATTCAAATTCTGCCAATCTTCAGACTTATAAAGGATGTACTCAGGGTTTACCTCAGACTAGAGAGGGGAGAGGTGGGATGGCACATGGACCTAAATTGTGGTGATTCAGCCACCTTCCTCCAGCTTATGTCCCGTTGGTCTTTCTCTTCTTCCCCCCCCCCCCCCCCCGCCTCCATAACTTCTGGGGTGTTTATGCAGCAGGGCTCTGTACTGATTGTACCTAAGGGTCATAAAAATCCTTCTGCTTCCTAAGTCTCTGGCCCATGAGAGGGGACTATGGAAATCAATGTGTCCCCTGACTGAGACAGCCCTTTTCCAGAGCTCTTCTAGATGACTTCTGTTGTCCCCAGGGGAGAAAGGTGCTGGTATTACAAGTGTATATCACCATACCTGGCTGAACTGCTCAGAGAGCCCAGGGCTGATTGGGGGTGGGGGGAAGACATTGATGCAGAGAGAAATGCAGATTTGAAAAGGAGCTGTGTTGCTCAGGGTGCTTCTTGCTCAGCCCTCAAGTAGCTGGGACATTAGGTGTGTGTCCCAGCAACTCTCCTCCTGACAGATGTGGGGGATGCCCTTCAGACTAAGTGTGTCTCATGTTTTTCTGGCATCCCACACACACCAGGCCCTGCACATTTCTGCATGTGCAAGCTGGTATCCCAGCAATTGTACTTGCTTCTCATCTGTGCTTGGGAAGCCCTGTGGGACTTCTGAGACTGGAAGCCTGGAGCCCCCTTGAGGCCAAGAGAAGGATAACCCCACTGAGACCTGAGAGGAAAGAAGGGTGCTTTCAGCCTGATTAGAATGGTACCTGCGCTTCACTCCCTGTTTAGTCAGACCTGTTGCCAGCTGAGGAGAAAGGAGTGAGCAGTTAGAGGACAGAGAAGTAGAAGTGGTTCTAGGCTGAAAGACACCAAAACTGTGCCCCAGCTCTACCCCTTATAACCGAAGTTACTCTTTTTTAAATCACGGGCCCCAGTGGTGAAATGCCCCAGCTGCGACCTTCCTGCTCCTGAGCACTGGATTTGTGTTGCCTCTTGCGGTCTCAGCCTTTGTGCCCCCAGTCTGAACTGATAGCCCCACTAGCTGGGATCTGCTAGTACCTTCTGGTTATTCTTTGTGTGTGTCTTGTGTATGTTCAAGTGGTGCTGCAAACCTCTGTGGCTGTAACCTTTTTTTTTTTTTTTTGGTTGGTCGTGGAGTTTGAACTCTGGGCCTGGGTGCCATCCTTGAGCTCTTCAGCTCAAGGTTAGCCTTCTACCACTTGAGACACAGTGCCACTTCCAGCTTTTTCTGCTTATGTGGTGCTGAGGAATCAAACCCAGGGCCTCATGCATGCAAGGCAGCAAGCACTCTACCACTGAGCCACCTGCCCAGCCCCAGTGGCTGTATCTTGGTACAGTCTCCAATGTGTCTAGAATTGGTGCCCATGAGGCCATGAGCAATGGTCAGATGTGTGTGTGTGGGCTCTGCCACTTAAAGATCAATCCCCAAGTCCTTTAGTCCCATTAGCATCTTTGTTGCATTGGAAGTTTGACATAAAAGGATATTCTGAGCCTCCAGCAGGCTTTTAACTATCCTTCTTCAAGGTACTGGGCCTGGACTGGTCAGGAGATAGACCTGGGCTCAGGGACTCTGTCTCTCTGTCTATCAGTACCCTGTCCAGCTGCTCCCATGCTGTGGTGGCCTTGCTCTACCCCTTCTCCTGGCAGCACACCTTCATTCCTGTCCTTCCGGCCTCCATGATTGACATCGTCTGCTGTCCCACCCCTTTCCTGGTTGGCCTGCTCTCCAGTTCCCTTCCTAAACTGAAGGAACTACCTGTGGAAGAGGTAGGCCATGTGGAGAACCAGCTCGGAGGGATGGGTGGGGACCGAGACCTCAGGAGGTCAAGGTGGGGAGAGAGAAGGCTGCTGGGATCTTCCTCCTGGGCTCTCCAGGCCTCTATTTAGCTCTGTCCTTTCTCCTAGTGGGTGGGTGGATCTATCTCTGGTTGGATTTTTTTTTTCCTGTCTTCTGTCCCTGGGTAAATGGAGATTTGGGGACCTGTTAGAGGCCTTTGCAGAACTCATTCCCCGAACCCCACTGCCTCTAATGACTCCTTTTTTCAGGCGCTGATGGTGAATCTGGGATCTGACCGATTTATCCGGCAGGTAAGAGCTTTAAGGCTGCAGAACCTCAGCCTGCTCCAGTGGGCTCCAGTCTAAGAACAGTGGGCTCTGTTAGACAGGCCCCCAAGCACTTCACACCATCATAGAAGTCAGTCTTATGGTCTATGTGTTGAGTTCCAGGTTCCATGCTCACAGAGTAGACAGGGGTGGGGAGATGCTGACTTGGGAACCCTCACCCTCAACAGGATCTGCCTTTCTGGTTGGTGTCATTGCCTTCGGAAGGCAGTATTGGAGTGTGAAGAACAGAGTGTAGAAGTCTGGGCTCTGCCACCTTAGAGCCACATAATCTTGAACAGGCTTCACAACTATGAGGCAGTGCTCTTATCTGTGAAATGGTGGTGATGATAGCACCTGCCCTGAAATATCCTGGGGATTATAAACATTACTAGAGTGTGCTTTGTAATGTGAAGGTTGGCAGCCATTGTTGCCACCTGCCAAAAGCCTGTTGATCATGGAAATTCTCCTGGCTTCTTACAAATGAGCATAACAGTCTATTATACAGAATCTATTACACTGCAGCATTACAAGGCTTCAAGTTGTGGCTAAAGAGTCTGAAGTTACTGAGACGCAGGCTGTGGCACAGTCTCCCTGTACCTCCACATGGAGCTGAAGACAAAAGGAATAGGAGAGACTTCAGTCAGGGCTTAGCACGCAATAAATGCTTGTCACTGTCAGCTGTGGTTATCATCACAGTGTCTTCCTTCTCCTGCAGATGGATGATGAAGACACATTGCTACCCAGGAAGTTGCAGGCAGCTCTGGAGCAGGCTCTAGAGAGGAAGAATGAATTGATCTCCCAGGACTCTGACAGCGACTCCGATGATGGTGAGGGAAGCTTTCCTAAGCAGAATCTTTCTGGTCCCAGGCTTATGTTCTGGGTCTGGGCTTCATGAGTCCTGGACCCTATTCCTATGCATCAGACCCTTTTTAGGTGATGAGGCTCCAGGTGTAGGACCTTGGTCTCACTCAGTACCTGTTTTCTTTTTTTTCTGGTACTAGGGTTTGAACTCAGGGCCTCGAGCTTGCTAGGTCAGCACTACTATTTGAGCCATACCCCCAGCCACTTTTTGCTTTTAGTTGTTTTTCTAACAGAGTCTTGTACTCTCTGTCCAGGTGACCTTGATCTTTACGTTCCTTTTTATGCATCTCACATAGCTGGAGTGAAAGTCACACACCACTACACCAAGCTTTTATTGGTTGAAATGGGGTCTCACTGTTTGCTTAGGCTTGCCGTGAGCTGTGATTCTTCTCATCTTTGCCTCCCAAGTATTTGGGATTACAGGCCAAAGCCACTATGCCTGGCCCCTTGCATGTTTTCTACCTTAGGATATTTGGGAAGGAAAATGCAAAGGCAGCACAGCTACAAAGACTGGTCCTTCCCTTTGGGTTTTCCTTCAAGCCATTACAGAAGCTGGAAGGCCCTTCCTTTGCCTCAGAGGCTAGGAAAGTAGTAGTATATTGGTCGCCAAGTTCTACTTTAAATCATTCATTCATTCATTCATTGTCTGCCAGCTTCCCTGTTCGGAGTTTTGCTGGGAGCAGGGAAGCTGTCGACTGGGCTTCCCCTGCAGGCTCTTGATCTAAACCTCGTAGATTTTCTTTTCTCTTTCAGAATGTAATACCCTCAATGGACTGGTATCAGAGGTGTTTATCCGGTTCTTTGTGGAGACTGTT
This sequence comes from Dipodomys spectabilis, assembly GCF_019054845.1. NCBI lineage: Eukaryota > Metazoa > Chordata > Mammalia > Rodentia > Heteromyidae > Dipodomys > Dipodomys spectabilis. The sequence continues at coordinate 24,566,920 of NW_024870822.1, forward strand.
GGGCACTACTCCCTCTTTCTGACCCAGAGTGAGAAGGGGGAGAGGGCCTTTCAGCGAGAAGCCTTCCGCAAGTCTGTGGCCTCCAAGAGCATCCGCCGTTTTCTTGAGGTTTTTATGGAGTCTCAGATGTTTGCCGGCTTCATCCAAGATAGGGAGCTACGGAAGTGTCGGGCAAAGGGTAAGGTCTGAGGGTATGTGTGTGTGTTTGAAATTTATACTAGGAGCCTCAAGCGTGATAGACAGGCACGCTGACACTTGAGCCCTGCTCCAGCCTTTTTAGTTACTTTTCATGTAGCTTTTGTCATTTTTACCTGGGGCCACCCTCCAACTGTGACCTTCCTGCTTATGCCTCCTATGTAGCTGGGAGTACAAGCATACATCATCACAGCTAGTGGGCCAAGCTTCTTAATCCCCCTTCTTTTCTAATAGAAAGTTGCAAAGGAGTGAAGTTCTCTTGTCCTACTAGATGTCTTTACTAGGCATGCACGGGTGGAGGCAGGAGGCAAGACAGCAGGACTTTTACATACCTCAGAGCAACTTGCCCTTGACTGCCCATCTCTTTCTCACATGTCATTATTCATTAGCCAAGGACTAGATCCAGTGATATGGGGGCTTTTGATGTCCCAAGGGGCTGGGAAGTCCTTTGAGGATTGGGCTGTTTTACATGGTTATTTGATCTCTAGTTATCAGTTCTCTCTAGGGTTTGTCTTTTCCAGACCTTTGTGTCTAACCTCAGGGATATTGTTTCTTATTCCCACTAATATTACCCAATTTAGTTTGATAAACCTTTTAAACCACCACGTAAGAGTTTATAAAGGAAGCTAGAGGCACCTATGTGGAGGCTGCTCTGAATAGCAGGGTAGCCTCATCACTCTACAGTTCAAACATGTGCATTCAGCAGTGGCAATCTGTGGTGACCACTAAAAATCACTGGCTGAGCCTATAGACTTCTAGTAACTGTTCTCCTCCCTGGTTCCCTTTTTCCTCTTCTCCAAGGCCTCTTTGAGCAACGAGTGGAGCAGTATTTGGAGGAGCTCCCTGACACTGAGCAGAGTGGGATGAACAAGTTTCTCCGAGGCTTGGGTAAGCAGTCTTGTTACTAATAAGATTGCTGTGCAGTCAAGGAGGGAAATCCTGGGTTTTCTACACCCTAAAATACTGTAAATCAATGCCAGCAGGTAATTATTCAGGAGCTGTAGACAGAGCTGGAGGGGAGCCTTTAGTGAATGAAGATCAAGTGCCCAAGCTAGTGCTTCTAGGGCATTTAGCACAGGACTGATCAAACTGCAGAACAAAATGAAACCCGATCATCACATAAGTTGGGTCTTTCTGGATATACACCTTCCTGAGTAAAATGAGGACCGCTAGGGACAATGAGCTTTTCTCTAGGTATAAAGGCCTATGGAGCAGCAGTGTCCCGCCTGCAAAGTCCTACTCCTTCAAACTCACTGAGATCACAGGCCATCATTATCTCAGTTTAAAGGAAAGCTGAAGTCAAAGAGGGTTAAATAGTTTACCCCAATCATAGGTTTGAATGTCAGTGCCTGAATTAGTGTCTTCATCACCCAGATTGAAGAAGGGTAGGATGGATGGCAAGATGGTAGTAAAGGTCAGAAGAAGTGTATTGAAACATTCTCTCTTCTCTCTGGCTAACAGGCAACAAAATGAAGTTCCTTCACAAGAAGAATTAAAAACACCTTTCCCAGTAGCGGGAGTCCAGTGCCTCAAGAGGCTGGTGGGGAGAGGGCTCAGCTTGGGACCCTCCGGGCTGCTGTGGCTGCTCTGCCCCGCCCCACAGACCCCCACCTCCAAGCCAGCCCACCGCTGCCTTCACCACATCCCAGGATACTGTTTGTACATAGTCTGCTATTAGCCTTCTTAACTGTTTTTGTAATAAGCAAAGAGAATCTGGTAAATATCTGTATATTCCCAAGGGGCTGGGTGCTTTTCCGCCTTGCCTGAGAATGGATGGAGTGTTGCTGGGTGCTGGTGACTGGCCAATTATGTGCAGCTGACTGTCTCAGCCGAACCACTGATCTTCCCTGGAGGCTTCTGGCCTGCCTGCCTGCTTGCCTGCCTTCAGCCCCTGCTGCCAGTCTCGGGCCCTGGAGAGCAGACACTGTCTTGTTATGTACAGGAGGACTATTATTTTTAATCTTAGAGTTTCTATTTTTTTTTTCTGGTAGTCTCCTCCCTCTAGCCTGTTTTTGAAAGGCAAAGTTTATTTGTCTCCATTTGCAGCATGGAACCAGGTTCTGGACCTGGTGCTGAGATGGTCAGTGAATTATGGGACGCCCACCCTCAGCTCTGCCTGTGTGCTCTCTGGGCTCTGCTCCCAGCCAGTGGTGGCCACGTGGCCATTGATGCGGTACAGGGCATCCTTCCTTCCCACCATCAACAAGTGTTCTCAATAAACAGTGTACAGCCATTTGGGCCCAAGAGCCCCATGTGTTCCCTGGCTTCATTATCTTGAGTTCTGGGAATGGGCTGAGAAAATCAATCAGGGATACATCATGTGAGCAATGAATGAGTGGGTTATCTTCAGTATGAGTTCACTGACCTCCCCTAAAATTGAATTCTCTGGCTTGATTTCTATGACTAGACTTCGAAATCACCAACTATTATTTGTTTCACTTCCTTCTCCAGTAGCTAGCTGTTCACTCACATTTAATGATGGGAAGAATGCTCTTTAGCACCACCACTAGGTGATATCATAGGATGTCCTGACATTCGTGGCCCTGCTAATGGCCAGGCCTGGGCTTGGTTACAGCCGTGACCCATTGACAATGATTTTGGGGGGGGGGGGGGGGGGGGAAGGTGGGGTTGGTAATGGGGCTTGAACTCTGGGCCTGGGCGCTCTCCCTCAGCATTTCAGCTCAAGGTTAGTACTCCACCACTTGAGCCACGGTGCCACTTCCAGTTTTCTAGTGGTTAACTAAATATTTAAGTTTGTCTTTCCTGCCCAGGCTGGCTTTGAACCACGATCCTCAGATCTGTCTCCTGAGATTACAGGCAAGGGCCACTAGCTCCCAGACCTATCATTTCTCAATCTCCCACTTTTACTGAGGCCCCAAGAACTTTTACAGATGTGATCAAATCATAAGACATTCTTCTAAGTTTTTCAACTTTTGTTCCTTAGGTAAATCTCAGAGGAATGTTTCCTTCCTCACTGCTGGGGCTGTGAAAACCCACACTGGCCACACCCACTTAGAATGGGCTCTCAGGCCCACTGAGTGATTGTATGGCAGGGCACAGAAGCCTTAGGGGAGAGGAGATTCTGAGTACAGTTGGTCTCATGTCTTAAGACTTCCCAAGTTCTGCTTCCACAAGCCTGTCCTCTCCATTCCTAAACTATGGATTCTGAACCCTGTCAGATTTTTAAATAAATGCTATAAAAATTGCCCCCCTAACTTTTAAGAGAAATCCAAGGGAAGTACTTTGTTATTAATGCGTGTGTAAATATGGCTCAGTGGTAGAGCGCTTGCCTTGCATGCTTGAGGCCTTGGGTTTGATTCCTCAGCACCACATAAGCAAAATGAAAGGAGCCGGAAGTGGCGCTATGGCTCAAGTGGTAGAGTGCTAGCCTTGAGCTGAAAAGCTGAGGGACAGTGCTCAGGCCCAGAGTTCAGGCCCCACAACTGGACCCCCCCCCCCCAAATAAAAAATAAACCCAGTCCAGTTTAAACCCAGTCCCAGTAGGAAGGTCTGAGTCTCCTTCAGTTAGCCACTAAAAAGCCTGAAGTGGAGCTGTGGCTCAAATGGTAGAATAGCCTTGAGCAAAAAAGGGCAGGCCCTGAGAGTTCAAGCCCCAGTACTGACACCAAAAAAAAAAAAAAAAAATTCCTATGCAGACTACTAATAGTGCTGAATTAACAACTCTTGCTGAGTAACTTAAAAGGTTTCCTTTGTGATTAGCAATTTTTGGTAATATTCTGAACAAAACAAAGTACCAGATTGCTTGATTCAAACAGCAGCTATAGTAAAAATCTATGAAAACAATGGGATGGATTAACTATCCTTAAGTAGTAGTGTTCTAAGCTAGGTTTTGGTTGTGTAGAACTTACTCTTCTATTACACGATATCTAATGATTGAAAAACAAGTTAAAATAATGGGACAATGAATTTGTAAAACAGCCAGGCACTGGTGGCTCATGCCTGTAATTCTAGAAACCTAGGAGGCTGATATGAGGACTGCAGTTTGAAGCCAGCATGGAAAGTGTAAGACCCTTACCTTCACTAAAACAACCAAAAGCTAAAAGTTGCCCTGTGGCTCAAGTAGAAGCACTAGCCGTGCTTGAGCAAAAGCAAATCAGGTTCAGCACCTAGGCCTTGAGTTCAAGCCCTCAGACCAACACCAAAAAATAAGCTATACAACATTCCCCAAATGGTATTACCATTCAAATGCGTACTTAAGTCTTTCTGATAATTCCGAGGCAACTCAGATGAAAGGTAATACTGTCTCCTCACAGCAATTATAAGGGTGCTATCCTACCCCACCCTTGTCTTGCTGTGTAGCCCAAACTTTTCAAACTTAGATCCACCTGCCATAGCTTTTGTGTATATCACCTTCACCTGGCCTTTATTAAAGATGTGATTTTTGATGCTGGGCAGTCTGTCCCATTCTACCATTTTAATGTTTTTTTTTAGTAACCATGCTCTAGTAAAACCACATTATGGGTTTTAGAGTACTTGCCAGCATGTATGAGACCCTGCTAGTTCAATACCACAATACATACCTTCTGTTTCTATGCTACTTGAGCCAAAGGCATAGTTCACAGGGACTATGACTATTTTGATGCCCAAACGGACCCACAGGTAATAGAATAACCAAGACAAGTTTCTAAGGAATGCAGGTACATGGCTTTCCAATGTCATTTAGTTCTGGTTTTACCTGCACTGTGTTGCTGCTTCACATACCGTGCCTCATTTGTAATCTTGTCTCTGGGGCATGATTATTAATTTTTTACCATTATAAGGTCAAAATTATAAGACACATTTGTCTTCTTTGCACAATCTCAGTATAAGGTGGGGAGGACTGCTTAACAGTTTAGTATATTTACATGAGTATTTCAAAACCAGTTTAGTAACTTATTTGAACAACTTTGCTTTTCAGTATCCAGCATTTTTTTGTCCAATATGGGGCTTGAACTCTGGGCATGGGTGCCGTACCTGAGCTCTTCAGCTCAAGTCAAGAGTTCTACCACCACTTTGAGCCATAGGGCCACTTCTGGTAGTTAGCTGGAGATAAGTCTCACTTTCCTGTCCAGGCTGGCTTTGAACCACAATCTCATATTCCCAGCCTCCTGAGTAGCTAGGATTGTAGACTTGAGATGCCAGTGCCAGCCAGCTCAGTATCCAGCTTTTGAGGACTAGATTTTTTTTTTGGGGGGGGGGGGGGGTGGTGTCTGGTCGTGGGCCTGGGCGCTGTCCCTCAGCTCTTCAACTCAAGGCTAGCATTCTACCACTTGAGCCACAGTGCCACTTCCGGCTTTTTTTCCTGCTTATGTGGTGCTGAGGAGTCGAACCCAGGGCCTCATGCATGCAAGGCAAGCGCTGTACCACTGAGCCATCTTCCCAGCCCCAGGACTAGATTCTTTTATGCTTGATTTGAAATCTCATGTTGACTCCCCTAAGTTTGGAAGCTGTATTGACTCATCGCACCTACAACTGGTTTGAAATACTTTTGGAAAGTACTACTAAGAACTCTTTAGGGCTGGGAAGGTGGCTCAGTGGTAGAGCACTTGCCTTGCAATGCATGAGGCCCTGGGTTCAATTCCTCAGCTCCACATAAGCAAAAAAAAAAAAGCTGGAAGTGGCGCTGTGGCTCAAGTGGTAGAGTGCTAGCCTTGAGCTGAAGAGCTGAGGGACAACGCCCAGGCCCAGAGTTCAAGCCCCATGACCGGAAAAAAAAAAAAAAAACATGCCAAGGCCTGTAAAATTCCGGAAAAACCCTGGGCCCTTAGAGGAACAGAGCCTCTGTCACCCCGTTAAAAAGAGCAGCCAACAATTGATGGTCAAATAAGAAAGGGGGAGATGTCGAGAGCCCTGCAGGGAGTCTATCTGCATGATAAGCTTGACTATCTCGCTGGAACATCTCTGGAGGCTATTTACAGAATCTGGTCTTTGCATCCTGCCCCAAACAAAGACCAGGTAGCTGCTATTGACCACCTTTTCACATTGCCCTAAGCAAGCATCCTGCAGCTGCTGCCCAATGAAAAAGCTTCCTTATTCTAAGCATATAAATACCCCTGTGTAAAAAATAAAATTTGGCAGCTTGATCAGAATCCTTGTCTTGCTGTCCTTCCTGTCTCTTGTCCCTTCATTCCTTCTCGCTTAGGTTCATTGCCCTGGTTGAAGTCCTGCCGGTCGGGACAACTGGCCGTTAGTCATCTCCAGTTAGCCACTCAAAAACTGCAAGTGGAGATGTTGCTCAAAGTGTTAGAGCTTTAGCTTTGAGCAAAAGACAGTGCCCAGGCCCTGAGTTCAAACACAATCTACCAAAAACAAAAACACCACAAAAACCTGGAGGTGAGATGAAAAGTTTAAAAGCAACTATGTACTACCTAAAGCCATCTCCCTCGCCCTCCAAAGAGAAAATTTCCTTCCTCACTTTCAGAATATTTCTAAGGGGGGGCCAAGAATTTTTTAAGCTCAGGGAGTCCTTTAATATATTAGGCACTTGCCATATTTAGAAATGTCTGAGGTTCTGAAAGTCGCCATCATGAAAGTGAGCTTCCTGGTGTAATAAACTTAAACCAGCTGCCCAAGGGAAGTATGCTGACCCCCAGGAAATCATGGAACAAAAGAAATTGTCAGGAGAGGCAAATGGAAGTGCCTTGGGAACCAGAATTTATTTCTGGCTGTTTCTGAATAGGGTAAGTCTGGACTATAGATGAAGGAAAACCAGCCACCAGACCATCCCCTCAGAGTGCAGGCAGACTTTGCCTATGAGCAGATTAGTCACACTTTCCTTGCTATATTCTGGCACTCCAGGAGGCTGAGATCTGAGGATCACAGTTCAAAGCCAGCCGGGCAGGAAAATCTGCCAGACAACCAGAAGTGGCGCTGTGGCTCAAGTGGTAGAGCACTCACCTTGAGCTAAAGAGCTGAGGGACGGCACTAAAGCCCCACAGTTCAAGCCCCAGGACCAACAACAACAAAAAGAATTTCAGATTGCCAAATTTCAGAACCCCAAACCAGCATATTCTCACTTTGACTGAAATTATTTGGTAGAAGATGAGTGGCCAAGTAGGAAAAGCTTTGGCCTAGGAACTAAGTCTTAATGTCCCTCAAAATCCTGAAGATAAATAACTGTCCCATAAAGAATGTTTTACAAGTGAAAAAAAATTTCTAACCACAAATAGCTTAGGGCATACTCTCCTACTTGCTGGAGAACAGCCGCCAAGAGTCTTTTAAAATCAAATTCTAATTGTCAACAGATATTAGCAGAGGCCACACATTTCTAGGATCCATCTGACAGGATCCCAATATACAGACAAGAAGGTAGAGATGACACTTTAGAACCTATACTCAGACCACAAATCAAAGGATGTTAAACATTTAATGAACCTCCTATGTGGCTTCAAGCCACCAGGATACAGGCACCCCCAACACCCTTAATCTTCTCCTCAGCTCTTCTGCTGAAGAATTTGGCTTTCACGATGACAGGCTGCTTAGGAAGCTTTCCTTTCCCCAGAACCTTATAGTAGCCCTAGGAGAGAAAAGAATTTACAATATAGCATAGCAGATATGAACACTCCAAATGTGGTAAGAAAAAAACCTGCCAATCGCTCTCTAAAAGTCCATGTGGGCATGTTTCTGATCTAGGCATCCCCCATCAGTGAATCAAGACCAGTAGATTCTTTTTGAGAACTCTAGCATACTAAGACAAGTACCATGCCAGGATGCGACTCTAGTCTCAAGCTAAGCAATCTCCCAAAGGACTATCACCCCAAGAATACTGAAAAGTTCTGACCACTAAAATCTCAAGGAACACTACTCTAGGAACAGATTTAAAGCTTCACTTGGATGGGTGTACAGGGATAGGACGGAGTACAATGTATCAGTAGAATAGTCACAATAATGCAGGCCCTGAATACTTAAGAGAACCTAGAGTTATACTTCATGACCAGAACAAAACTCTAGCCAAGAAACGAACTTGGTGGGATCAGGGCAATAGGTAAAGTGGTTACTGGTTACAACAATATACAAGTAGCAATGAAGTGAATTGAGAGCATCATTCCAACTGTCCTGAGGAAGACACAGCAAAACATCTGATCAATCTGTGCTCTGAATTTTCATTTCTTTAAAGGTTTTTGTTTTTGGGTCCGGTCGTGGGGCCTGAACTCTGGGCCTGGGCGCTGTCCCTCAGCTCTTCAGCTCAAGGCTAGTGCTCTACCATTTGAGCCACAGCACCACTTCCGGCTTTTTTCTTCTTGCTTATGTGGTGCTGAGGAATCGAACCCAGGACTTCATGCATGCAAGGCAAGCACTCTACCACTTAGCCACCTTCCTAGCCCTGAATTCTCACTTCTCAAAGAGAAAATGGGACCACAACAGGAGTAGGAAATAGTTCTGTTTTGGCCAAACTCAGTTACTTGAGGTTGGTGATCCTACCCAAAGGTGGAATTTCCTAGTGGCTAAGTACAAGACAGATCTCAGGGAGAAGCTTAGTTTAAGGCCAGACAAGGAACTTTACAAAATATCTAACTTACCGATCGAACCACATCAATGATGGGAGCAACTCCAGTCTTGTTTTTGGCAGCATTCACCCGTGTCTGCTCGCTGACCAATGTCCACAATTTATCAAGGTTAACAGTTGGACAAAAACTCTGGTTCCTCTTTAAGTGGTAATGCCTCATACCAACTTTCCCAAAGTAACCTGGGTGACTGGGAAGAGAAGGCAATCACTTTTATAACCTTGTTCCAATAACAGGCTTTATCATCTCTGTAGGCACAGCCTTCAACTGCTATGAATAGCACCTAGCAGGCACCTCACAAAAAAATCTTGGCACTGAAGTACACTACTGTTCAGTCTATGGAAAAAGTACATACTTCTATTACAGATTTCCTCAATTGTCAAAATAAAACATCTATCTAATTGATGCGAGATAGAAAAGTCCACTTTTCATATATTAACTAGAAGCGTGTCACTAACCTGGTGACTGACTGTGCCATAAAGCACACAGCCAGTGAATAAGGTCAGCATTTATTCTTCGAGGACTCTAGCACACTAAGGCAACAACCGATACCCAAGCGTGACTCTAGCCTCGACAACTGGCTCACCCAAAACAATTACAACTTTCCTAGGCTGTCCGAGTTAGTTAAAAGCGAAGTCCAAGCAACTCACTATTTGTCAAAGTTGATCCTGTGGTGATGCATACCACCAGCATTGCCGCGTCCTCCCGGGTGCTTCCGGTGCTTGCCTGCAGGAATACAAAACTACATGGCTAACACAACCTTCTCTAGGCGCTCATTTCTACGCTCTTGCTTTATGCCGTTCCCAGTCTACTCCTCTTTTCCACGCTCCCTATCACAGCAACCCAACTTTTAATTACCATGCCCCACACTTAAAACCTTCTGCCCTCCTGCTACTACTAAACTCGTTACAGATCCCTCCAAGAGGAAAGAAAAAAAACCTATCGTAAGGTCTTTCTTCGAACTCACTTCTAAGCTCCCAACCTCCTGACTAAGCGACCGGAACAGAGCCCGGTGGCCGACCAGAAGTTAGCACTTACCGATGCGGCCGTGGCCGTGGCTCACGTGGCCCCGAAGTTTCCGGGTCTTCCTCAGTCTGGATGGCTGTGTACGAAAAGGAGTTCACTAGTAAGGCCTAAGGAAAAAGGGCGGGGGAGAGGGGCGATGCTCGCCGGCCCGCGATGGGCCTCTGCAGGCCGTGCCGGGGCGGCGCCGGGACGAGACCCGGACCCGGGCCGCACACGCGGCCGCCAGCAGCTCCGGCCCGGACCCACGCCGTCCATCCTGCCCTGTGGCCGGCCACGCACAGCCTGGAAGACGCGCTCGAACCTGGGGAAAGTGGCGGGAGGGCCGGGGAAAGCGGAGTTCAGTGCCACCGCCCGGGAGGGAACGGACGAAAGAAAAGAACCACCTACCATGTCGGCGGCCGAGACCAAAGAGGGAGGTCTCCGCCGAAGTCTCGCGAGGTATGAAGCCCGGGGAGGGCGGGACTAAGGTACCTCACTTCCGGCCCGGAGAGCCGGCTTCGGGCGGGGCTTCGTCGATCTCGCGAGTGTCAGTCTCCTGTGCGCCGCGGGTTCTAAGGCTAGTCCTCTCCTTCCCTGCCGAGTCCTCGCGGCGTGGCGGCGGCGGACCCCTCAGGACCTTTGTAGCCAGCCGGTTGTACCAGCTCTGGTGCAGGAGTTTGCAGCATTGCATTGCGCGCTGCTTTGGTGCGGCCTGGGTGGGCCTGGCCTTTTCCTAGTCTTGGCCCCGGAACCACTTATGCCTACCCGAAAGGCCTCCGTGACCTCTCAGCCAGATGCCCGGCCTTTGTAATCTCATGTGTTCCCTCCCGCCCCATGTTGTTGCTTTTGGGTGGGTGGGTAATGTTTCTTTCCCCGGGTACTGGGGACTGAACCTCGCGCCGCGCGTGTCTAGGCAAGCGCATTCCCACTTGACCGACCTGTGCATTTTTGTTTTTGGAGATAGGGTCTCTTAGAGCTAGGTTCTGGAGGCAGGCCCAGAGCTAGTTCTGTTCTTCCCCCTGACCCCCCCAATAGCCGTGATTACAGCGCCCCTGTTTGTGTGAAGCCCTTGGAATGTTGCAACTTCTCTAGGAATGTCAGGGGCCTTCTGCCAGCCCTCCTAAGCCGGACATTCCCTTCCTTTCTTCTTTCCTCTTTCTGCTTTCTTCACTGGTGTCCTCTCAAGTTGTAACCACCTGCTAGGCTTCCGGGACCCAGATTCTATAAATTGTTTTTCTAAAGATTACAATTAAATTTTTTTTTCCAGAACCTGATTTGTGATACCCTAGCCCTTTCTTCTGCCTACCCGCACGGATGCAAACATTTCCCCTGACTCAATTCACAGTCACTCACTTGCTCACCTTTACCACCAAAAAATTTAGTGTGATCTTACATACTTGTCAAGTTTCATTTTTCTTCTCTGCTAGTTAAAGGTTTGGTGGTTTTCTCTTAAATTCATGCACTCCCAGTTCCTTGCATGTTCTTTTCAACAAATAAATATTTCTAACCAAAGAGTAGAAAAGACATCTCTTCCATCTCTAGACAGTTCCTTCAGCCAGTATTGAAGATTCCATTCCCTCAATTATCCTCTTAATGTGAGTGTATTAAATTTCTTTGCCTTGCTCTCTTTAGGTAAAGTTTGAGCCAGAATACATTCAGTTTTCCCTGTTTACCACCCTTGCGCTTTCCTTTACAGTCAGGTTCCCCAAAAGAGTAGCCTACAAAGTGTATTTGCTAGTCCCTGTTCATTGTTTAATCCACTTCTTAACCTTCAGCAAAACAGCTCTTACTAATCTCACCAACCAACTGTCAAAGTGAAGAGACTTACTGAATTCTTCATGCCAATTGTTCTTTCTATTGTACTTTACTCCTTTGACTTCTTTTCCTTCCTCCTACTTCACCAGCTATGCCACCACTTAAATGTTGGCATTTCTTAGTTTGAGTTCTGTTCCTCTTTCCACATAGAAGATCTTGAGTGGCTTCTATTCACATTTCTATTAAGCTCCACACCCAAGATACTCACTTGATTCCTGGCCTTAGACACTACAGACAAATATATCGTGGCAACTGTCTTTGCTCACTGGCATTTTATTTTTTAGTATCATGGAGAGTGACACTATTGTCCATTGACATAATGTTGTCAGATCAGATAATTATTCCCATAGATTCTCTTCCTCTAATTTGCTGTCAACATCTTTTTGTTTCTTTATCTATGAAATCACTTACTCTTTTTTAGCCTTAGCACCATTTTCTTCATTTCTTCATTCAGGCCCTCATCCATTTTTTTTTCTTGTGCTTGTTGTGGGAATTGAACTCAGTGCCTGGACTCTGTCCCTAAGTTGTTTTACTCAAGCCTAGAGCTGTTTTGCTATACAACTTGAACCACAGTTCCACTGACAGCTTTTTGGGGGTGGTAAGTTACTTGGAGTCACCCTATCTTTTGTCTGGAGTTTCTGCAGTCATCCCACCTGCATTCTAAACCTTCGAATTCTTTGTCTTTCCCAGAATACAGCCTACCTACATCTCAGCCTTCCTCCATTTGCCCTTATACAATCTTTTTACTTCAGTCATACTTGGTACCTCTCCATTTTGCTTTTACTCATGCCATTTCTTTTTTTTTTTTTTTTGGTCGGTCGTGGGGCTTGAACTCTGGGCCTGGGCGCTGTCCCTCAGCTCTTCAGCTCAAGGCGAGCGCTCTACCACTTGAGCTACAGCACCACTTCCGGTTTTCTGGTGGTTTATTGGAGATAGGAGTCTCACAGTCTCTCCTGCCCGGGCTGGCTTTGAACCTCGATCCTCAGATCTCAGCCTCCTGAGTAGCTAGGATTACAGGTTTGAGCCACCAGCGCCCGGCTTCTCATGCCATTTCTTATACCTGGAGTGCTCATCCTCTTCCTGAGTGCATATCTGAAATCTCAATCTGTTAAGGCCCACCTTATATTGTTTCTTCTAAGAACACTCTAGTCCACAGTTGTAATAGCCCCAATATCTTCAAAGCACCTTACTGTTTATAAAATCTCAGTGTGCAGCACTCCCAGCCTCAATTTATGCAGAAGAAAACAGGCATAGAAGAAACAGTGTAGTGACTCATCAGAGGCAACATAGCTGGTAAAGTACAGAGCCTGGGGTTCTCTCTGCTTTTACTTCACTGACCACTCCCCCTCTGACCTCACAACATTATGGTCTTCATCACTCCTTCAGCCTTAGTCTATGATCAGCAGAAAGAGGTAGACAAGGTCTAAGAAGAGATCATCTTCATTTGACATCAAAACTGGCCTATAAGTGTATGTGGAGTGTTTTAAGTCACCCAGGAACTACTCTTGGAAAGATACTCAGTCAATGGAGGTAAGCTGGGTAGAGTCTTGGGGATGGAAGGTAACTATCAGATGTTTTGACTGGAGCCTGGAACAAGGATTGAGACTATTGCAAAGGTAGATGCAGGGTTCTGGGGGCTGGGAAACTGCCTCTGAATAGTTTGCCAATTCCATGGTCCCTCTCTGAATAGGGCCAGCACTTTGCATTGGGTTCTGCGCCCACCTATTAGTCTTCTCGTTGATAGTTTGTGTCCAGGGGAGGGCCATGCCTGGACACTAATTTGTCTTAGGTTTTCCTAACCAGCTCCATCTCCTTCTCAAGGCAACCAAGGGATTTAAAGCTAAGGCTCATGTGGTGTTTGTTCAATGAGGTTCAGTTTCCCTAGCCTCCATCTCTGAATAGCTAGCTGAGATCTGTATAAAGTTGAGGAGGTGACCCGTCCCTTTCCATCAGATCCCTGAGAAGTTTTGTCTGTGACATCTCTTCTGAAGTATAGCATGGCTTTGTGACATCTCAGTATGAGATAAGTACTCACAGAGAGTCAGCCTCAGAAAATGGCTATGAAATGAGCCAAAGGGAGGTGATGATGAGGCAGGTAAACCTCAGATCTCTCTCCAGATGGCCTTGAGGACACACTGCCTTGGTGTTGCCTCTCCCTTCTGGGTTCCTGATTTCATCAGCAGTCCTTCAGACAACAGCTATTGTCGGGAGTGTGACTGCTTCCAGCCCTGGCGTTCTACTCTCCATTTCTACATTTAAACATTTAGAAATATTATGATGCCTTGTTTGTTTTTTTGGCAGTCGCAGGGCTTGAACTCTGGGCCTGTGCGCTGTCCCTCAGCTCTTCAGCTCAAGGCTAGCACTCCACCACTTGAGCCACAGTGCCACTTCCATAGACACTTTCACAGACTTTTCTTGCCTGGGCTGGCTTTGAACTGAGATCCCTGATCTCAGCCTCCTGAGTAGCTAGATTTACAGGCGTGAGCCACTCGTGCCTGGCCATGCCTTCTTTTCTTTTTTTTTTTTTTGGTCTGGTCGTGGGGCCTGAACTCTGGGCCTGGGCACTGTCCCTCAGCTCTTCAGCTCAAGGCTAGCACTCTACCACTTAAGCCATAGCACCACTTCCGGCTTTTTTTTTTCCTGCTTATGTGGTGCTGAGGAATCGAACCCAGGGCCTCATGCATGCAAGGCAAGCGCTCTACCACTGAGCCACCTTCTCAGCCCCTGCTTTCTTTTTTTCAAATAAGACTATTATTAATTCAAGATGAGAAGAGGCAGCATTTCTAAGAGAGAAGTAGAGAACAATTCAGACATTAAATTTATTTGAGAATTAAAACATTTTATGTTATAGAAAAAATAGTCCCTTAATAAATTATGAAAAATGCATAATTAACAGGAGTCATATCATCTTACAAAGTTGTTTGCATTCCTGAATATCACCTTTTAGCTTTTGTTTACATGGATATCTAACTATATGCAAAGTTGATTATTACTTTGTTTAATTCCATGATGTTTTCTAAATCACTGCCCAATCTTAAGGATTTTTTTTGGTGTAGTGATGCTGGGGATTGAAGCATTCAATTAAGCACTGTATCACTGAGCTACATCCCAGACCTTTAGGGATTACTTTTGTCAGCTGAAGAGTAATTTACCTTCAGCATGTTCTACAATATACTAAACCAGTTTTTGTGTATATTTTATCTTTACTCTTTGCTTTTGTTATAGTGTTCATTATTAGAAACAAAGATGCTATGAACATTTTTGTGCATATACTTTTTTCTTTTGTGGAATTACTTGTCTAGGATAAATTCCCAGCAGTGACATTGCTGGATTATAGAGAATAAACATTAGCGTGTGTGTGCGTGTGCGCGTGCATGCGCACACTTGTGCACAGTGTGTCTGTCAGTACTGGGTCTTGAACTCAAGGTCTTTTACTCACTGGTTTTTTTTTTTGTTGTTGTTGTTTTCTCTTTCTCATAGATGAGAGACAACCATGTGAGCCATACTTCTATTCTGGGGTATTTTTGTTGCTGTTGCTACTTTGTTGTTGTTGTTGTTGTTGTTTTAATGCTAATTCTGGGGCTTGAACTCAGGGCCTGGGCACTATCCCTGAGCATTTTTTTGCAAAAAGCCAGCACTTTGCCACTTGAGCCTTAACTCCACTTCTGGCTCTTTTAGTAGTCAATTGGAGATCAGAGTCTCATGGATTTTCTTGCCTGGAGCTGGCCTTGAACTGTGTCCCCAGATCTCAGCCTCCTGAGTAGCTAGGATTATAGGCATGAGCCATTGGTACCTGGCTAGAGTATGAGCATTTTATGATTCATATATGCTTCAAGTATATTATTTTACTTTATGTATCTACAGCCCTGTTTCCAATCTATTTCAACTTTCATAGGCTCAGTTTTTTCCCAGTAGTTTTTTTTTTTTTAAATATATATCATGTAGAGGAACAGCCATAGGACTTTTCTTCAGTGCAAAGTAAAAATAATCCAATGTGAGGATTCATGATTTCCAAGAGTCTTTTCTTTCCTCTATTGAATAGTTTGGTGAAGGAGGTAGTACTGGTACTCAGCCACTTGAGCCATACTTCCGGTACAGCTTTTTGTTGGAAATTTGAAGGTGGAGTTTACCAAACTTATCTCCTGGGCTGGCTTTAAACTATTATTTCAGCCTTGTGAGTAGATAGGATTACAAGTATGAGGCACCAGCACTCAGTTATGTACCACATTTAAAAAAAAAAAACACAAAATTTATTGTACTATAAGGAAAAATCTTATTGTACTACATGGCAGTTGTATTCCTAAAAGTTTTGTCAGAAACTAGCATGGAAAATTCTGATATTAACATGATGGTAGGGTTGGGGTGTGTAGCTCAATTGGTAGAGTGCAAAAGCTTCTGAGTTCAAACCCTATTACTACCAAATAAATAAAGCAGTAAGTTTCAGGATAGTAAATGTAAAGGGAAGATTTCTAGGGTTTTTGAGGGCAGTTTATCTGATAACACAAAAAAGATTTAAATATTTAGGTTTTAATTTCAGGGAATTAAATTAGTGGAAAGAACAGATAAATATTCCTTTTCTAGTTCTATTTTTACTAGCTGAATTCTATTGACCCAACAATATGTTTTCTCTTTTTTCCCTTCATTTTTGTTTTAATGGGGATTGAACACAAGGCTTCACACTTGCTAGGCAAGTACTGTAACACTTGAGCCATATCTCCAAATCTAATTGCTTTTTTGGGGGGGAGGCAGTCCTGGGTTGTTTTTTTTTTTGGGGGGGGGGGTCCAGTCGTGGGGCCTGAAGGGCCTGGGCACTGTCCCTCAGCTCTTCAGCTCAAGGCTAGCGCTCTACCACTTGAACCACAGCACCACTTCCGGCTTTTTTCTTTTTGCTTATGTGGTGATGAGGAATCGAACCCAGGGCCTCAGGCATGCAAGGCAAGCACACTACCACTGAGCCACCTTCCCAGCCCAGTCCTGGGTTTTTAAACTCAGTATCTCAAACTTGTTAGGCCAGCAGTGTACCACTTGACCTACGCTTCCAGCCCAGCCTTTTGCTGGTTATTTTGGAGTTGGAGTCTAGCAAACTTTTCATGCCCAAATTGGCTTTGAATCATGATTCTCCAGATCTTAGCCTTCTGTGTAGTTAAGAGTCGCCTACTGAGTAGCTTCCTGAGTAATGAGGTATGAGCCACTGGCAACTGGCCCTATTGCTTTTCTTTCTTTCTTCTTCCTCTCTCTCTCTTTTTTTTTTTGGTGTTGTTGGTCGTGGGGCTTGAACTCAGGGCCTGAGTGCTGTACCTGAGCTTTTTCACTCAAGGCTAGTGCTCTACCACTTTGAGCCACAGCCCTACTTCTGATTTTCTGGTGGTTAATTGGAGATGTCTCCTGGCCTTTCCTGCCCCAGGCTGGCTTCAAACCATGATCCTCAAATCTTAGCCTCCTAGGGGATTACAGGCCTGAGTCACCCTTACCTGGCTTAGGTTTGTTTTTTAGATAGGGTCTTAACCTTTTGTCCAGACCAGCCTAGGACATTGATCCTTCTACCTTCCTTTCTCAGTAAGTGAGGGATTGTAGTTCTTGTAATACTACACTGGGTCTATAATACTCTCTTTGAATCTCAATTTTCTCATAATTCAAAAATAGTAAGGTTTATTCATCCATTCATTTAATATTCATTGAGTATGTAGTATGCACTGACATTATGCATAGGTTCTAGGCAGTGAGAAGAAGCAGGTATAGTGGTGAGAACAAAGACAAAGTCCTGTTCCAGGCCTGTGTCCCTACACCTGTGTTTCAGACAGATAGTAAACAAGCAAACAAAAATACTAGGTACAAAATAGCCTAGCAAAGAGTGGGTGCTCTCTTACTACCTAGTGTTTCTATTTCACATTTTCTTTTTCTTTTTTCTTTTTTGTTGGTCGTGGGGCCTGAACTCTGGGCCTGGGTGCTGTCCCTCAGCTCTTCAGCTCAAGGCTAGCGCTCTACCACTTGAGTCACAGCACCACTTTTGGCTTTTTCTGCTTATGCGGTGCTAAGGAGTCGAACCCAGGGCCTCATCCATGCAAGGCAAGCGCTGTACCACTGAGCCACCTTCCAAGCCCCTATTTCACATTTTCTACCTAGAATGAATACTAAATTTTGATCATTTGTTCTGTACTACTCAAGCAAACAGTCTTTAGAATTCTTACTCCTCAGTGGCAAGGCAATGTGAGCATTTGTTGTCATCCTTTGACAAGAAATCCAGATATAGAGGGTTGGGAATTTGGTCTATTGGTAGAGTGCTTGCCTAGCATGCATGAAGTCATGGGTTCAATTCCTCAGTACACATAAACAGAAAAAGTTGGAAGTGGCACTCTGGCTTAAGTGATAAAGTGCTAGCCTTGAGCAAAAGAGATTCAGGGATGCCCATGCCCTGAGTTCAAACCCCAGGGTTAGAAAAAAAAAAAAGGAGAAGGAGAAAGAAGAAGAAGAAGAAAAAGAAATTCTGTTGTGGTGAAGAGCAGCAGAGAAAGGAGGTTGGAAAGGGGTCATTTGACCTTTCCCTTTATCCTCAGACAAGGCACACCATTGCTTACATCTGCCTATAAAATTTGTTGTTGTTGTTGTTGGTTGTGGGGCTTGAACTCTGGGCCTGGGTACTGTTCCTCAGCTCTTCAGCTGAAGGTAAGAGCTCTACCACTTGAGCCACAGCACCACTTCCAGTTTTCTGGTTGTTAATTGGAGATAAGAGTCTCTAGACTTTTCTTGCCCAGGCTGGCTTTGAACTGTGTTCCTCAGATCTCAGCCTCCTGAGTAGCTAGGATTACAGGTGTGAGCCACTAGTGCCTGGCTGCCTATAAACTTTTTAACCCTTAAGATATTACTTCAGTTGTTCTTTAAAGCAAAACTGAAAGTCCTTTTGTTTTTAACTTTTTTTTATTTATTTGCCAGTAATGGGGCTTGAACTCTGAGGTCCTGTGCTGGCTGGGCTTTTTCAGTCAGGGTTGGCACTCTACCATGCTTCCAGTTCATTATTTCGCTAGTTAATTGGAAATATAGTACCATGGATTGTCTGTTCTGCCCGAATTGGCTTTGAATCATGGCCTTCCAGGTCTCAGCATCCTGAGTAGCTAGAATTACAGATATGAGCCAACAGCACCAAGCTTCTTCATATTCTTATCCTATGTAGTAAGTAATCACAGGTAATGCAAAGCCAAACCACCTCCCTGAATTCCCAGGATTCTTTTTTCTTTTTTTCTTTTCTTTTTGGTCGCAGGGTTTGAACTTGGCCTGGGTGCTGACCCTCAGCAATTCAGCTCAAGGCAAGCGCTCTACCACTTGAGCCCCAGGCCACTTCCAGTTTTCTGATTGGTTTATTGGATATAAGAGACTCATGGACTTTTCCTGCTCAGGCTGGCTTTGAACTGTGATCCTCAGATCTCAGCCTTCTGAATAGCTAGGATTGCAGGTGTGAGCCACCAGCGCCCAGCTCCCAGAATTCTTATGTGATATCTAATATGGCAGTTCTCAAAAAAGAGTGTCTCTTGAAGACATTGTAGGGGTTCCAAGACCCTTTCAGAGGGTCCGCAAATTCAATTTTTTTTTTTTTTTTGCCTGTCGTGGGGTCTGAACTCTTGGCCTCAGCTCTTCAGATCAAAGGCTAGTGCTCTACCACTTGAGCCACAGCACCACTTCTGGCTTTTTCTGCTTAAGTGGTGCTGAGGAATCCAGGCCTCATGTGTGCAAGGCAAGCACTCTACCACTGAGCCACCTTCCCAGCCCCTCAAAATTTTTTTATAACAACACTAACATATTATCTTGTCTTTTTACTGAATTAATATTGTACTGATGGCATGAAAGCAATGGTATATGAAAGTACTGGTTGGTTGGATATGAAACTGGAACAAATTGTATCATTGCATTCTTTCCCACTAGGCATTTGCTGTTAAAGAAAAAATGTAAAACTTATATGATTCCTTAAATATATGTCTTTTAAATATTCTATATGAAGAAATTTAAGTATGCAAAAAGAATTCAAACATATCACAGTGAAAAGCTTATACTTATTACCTCAGTTGTGAGCTAAACCAGCTTTCCTTATCTTTCCAAGAACAGACTTTTCATGGAAGAACAACTACCAAACTCTAGTTATTCAGTCTTGGGAATTTGGCAGATATTTTCTCAAATATTACTTTTTTTTGGGGGGGTCTGGTCGTGGGGCCTGAACCTGACCCTGAAGGCTGTCTGTCCCTCAGCTCTTCAACTCAAGGCTAACGCTCTACCACTTGAGCCATAGCGCCACTTCCAGCCTTTTTTTTCTTTTTGCCTATATGGTGCTGAGGAATCGAACCCAGGGCCTCAGACATGTAAGGCAAACGCTCTACCACTGAGCCACCTTCCCAGCCCCAAATATTACTTTTTTTTGTTGGTCACAGGGCTTGAACTCTGGGCCTGGGCACTGTCCCTCAGCTCTTCAGCTCAAGGTGAGTGCTCTACCACTTGAGCCACAGTGCCACTTTCAGTTTTCTGAGTGGTTTATTGGAGATAAGAGTCTCAAGGACTTTCTTGCCCAGACTGGCTTTGAACTGCAGTCCTCAGATCTCAGCCTCCTGAGTAGCTAGGATTACAGGTGTGAGCCAACGGCGCCCGGCTCAAATACTACTTTTGCTGACTAGAAATTTCAAATTTTCAAGCAAAGGTTAGAATTGATGGTTTAGCTGCCTCTATGAATTTGACAGTTTCCTAACAATTTTTTTATTTAATTAAAGTGATATTAAGGAGTAACTTCATAATTGTTTAACAAATGTATCAGTCTTTGCAATATTACTGGACTCATTCTTTTCTAAATTATTTATAAATGGTATTACCAAATTATGCTTGGCTAGAAGAACAGATTAAAGCACAAGGTAGATCCGTGGATTTTTTTTTTTAATCGGTCATGGGGCTTGAACTCTGGGCCTGGGTGCTGTCGCTCAGCTCTTCAGTTAAAGGCTAGCACTCTACCACTTGGGCCACAGCGCCACTTCCGGTTGGAGATAAGAGTTTCTCGGACTTTTCTTGCCTGGGCTGGCTTTGAACAGCAATCCTCAGAGCTCAGCCTCCTGAGTAGCTAGGATTACAGGCATGAGCCACTGACTCCCGGCTAGATAATTGGATTTTAATGGAACAGAAGAAGAAAAGTTAATTGATATAGTTTAAGCTTGTGTGTTACACAACTAACATTGAAGAAACTATTGTTTGCTAAATTTTTGTGTAATATCAAAGAAGTCACAATTATCTGATAAAGCTATTACACAATAGTTCTATTTTTTCCAAATTTCTATCTGTTTGGGGCTATATTTTCTTCTTGTACAAAAAAGCATATGAGAGTCAGGCAGAGGAACTTCGCTATACTCTATTAAACCAAACATTACAGATTGACAAACATGAAAAATAATTTCATTTCTCAGTAAATTTATTTTTTTTAATTCTTTGCTCTCAAAAGTATGTTATTTGGCTGGGAAGGTGGCTCAGTGGTAGAGTGCTTGCCTTGCATGCATGAGGCCCTGGGTTTGATTCCTCAGCACTGCAAAAGCAGAAAAAGCCAGAAGTGGCGCTGTGGCTCAAGTGGTAGAGCAGTAGTCTTGATCTGAAGAGCTGAGGGACAGTGCCCAGGCCCAGAGTTCAGGCCTCACAACTGACAAAAAAAGAAAAAAAAGTGTGTTATTTATGTGAACATGTAAGGGTTTAAATTTTTTTATTTACTTATAAAAGTTCACTTATTTACTTATCTAACTTATTTATCTTTTTGATTCTGGGACTTGAACCCAGGACTTTCTGCATGCTAAACAAATGTCTTAATACCAAGCTGTATTCACTGTTCGTATTATTTTTTCATACATTAATATTTCTTTTCATTTTTAATATGGTATATAGTAATAGATAGTACTCACACAAAAATCTATTTAAGGTCTTCAATAATTGTTGGCTTCTGGAATCCTTTTGAAGGCCAACTGCCATTGTCAGAAAAGGATAATCTGGCAGACACCACCAGGCTTTGTTTTCTGTTGAACTCTTAAGTTGAGACTGTGGCCTAAGCCTCCATCCCTGGGGAACGGCATCACCCGGACTTTTGAGACTTTGTTCTCTGAGGCTTCACTGACCTGTCCTGAAATTTTCCCCTCTGAAAGAAATGTATCACTCTGTCTTGTGCTTTACTTATAGGGAGTGGAGCTTGCTCGATTTACACGCTGCTTCACCCCTGAGGATGTCATCGGAAAAGCTTCAGGCCCAGGGATGGGCACAGACATGAGCATGAACTTTATGAGGCAGATACTAGCTGATCAGAAATACTACTTTAGGGATGAACTAATAGAGACTAAACTCATTATAACATCGACTTGCTCATTGTGCCAACGGGACTTGCAAGATGAGAGTTCTCGGCTGCTACCTTGCCAACATTTGCTCTGTAAGAACTGCTTCCATAGCTTAATACAGGACCTAGGATATGCTGCCAAGGTTGCTGGGACTGTCTTAGATGGTAAGTACAAAAGCGTAGGTTCCCTGCCTTCTGCAGAACAGGCTCCTCTCTGTTTCACAGGAACTGAGTTTCAGGTGTAGGCAGAATCAGAATTTAAATGCCCAAGGGACACTCATTTCTGAAAGCAACTCTGGGGAATCTGTGAGACAAAGCAAATCCTCTCGATGCCCAATATATCTGCTTTGTAAGCTAGGGACTTTTCATCTTTGGGATTTCCTTAAATTGGTGGCAGACTAAGAAATCTGTGAAGTTTTTTTTTTTGAGGTTTGGCTGACTCCCCAGATGGAAAAGATGTGTCCTACTACATTAAACCTTGAAATCAGAAAGCACAGCCTGCTGCCTAGTGTTGGTCAGGAATAGATTTTCAAGAGAACCTTTCACTGTTTAAGTTGCTGCTTGACAGTGGGGAGCATGTGTCTTACTCCTGAATGTCAGGTTTCCTAGGAAACAATGGCATTGAGAACTGCAAAGTCCTTGGAGACAGGAAGCAGGTCCCTTCATTTCAGTATTCTAGCACATGGTATGAAATAGAAGTACAGTAAGTTATCTATTGAATGAAATTGTACAGGGAGAAAGTCAAGCAAGTGGCAACATTTAAACTATTTTGTTTATGCCTTGTAATATTTCCAAAGTTATTTGTACACAAATGTGGGTTTTCTTCAGGATACCATGGCTTAAGAGTAGCCTTAGATCTGGATCTTGAACCCTCTGAAGCTGTGACAAGCAACCTAACTTCTCTCAGTCTTCTGAGATGGTGTACTTTGATTTCTAAAATAATGTATGATTTTTTAAACTTACATAGCCTTGTTCTTTGTTAAGCTTTATTTATTTTATTTTAGCTGGTTAAGACCTGGGTGCTGTCCCAAAGCTGCTTTTGCTCAAGGCTAGCACTCTACCACTTGAGCCACAGCTCCACTTCTGGCTTTTTTTTTTTTTTTGTAATTTATTTGAGGTAAGAGTCTCACAGGGGGAGAGAAAGGGAAATTACAAAATGCTGAAATAAAGATACAGATTGATCCCTTGTAACAATGATATGTACAAGACACTATGTTGAAAACTAATTTTACAACTTGTGTGGGGGTGTCAGAGGGAGAGTTGTGGGAAAAACAAAGGTGGGGGTAACAATGCTCAGTAGGAAATGTACTCATTACTCTACTCATGTAACTGTACAGTATCTTTACAATAAATAAATATATATATATATTTAAAGAGTCTCACAGACTTTCCTAGCTAGGCTGGCTTTGAATCATGATTCTCAGATCTCAGCCTCCTGAGTAGCTAGGATTACAGGTGTGAACTTTAATAAGTTTTTTTTTTTTTTTTTGTCAGTCATGGAACTGAACTCAGGGCCTGGGCACTGTCCCTCAGCTCTTCAGCTCAAGCCTAGCACTCGACCACCTGAGCCATAGCGCCACTTCTAGCTTTTTCTGCTTATGTGGTGCTGAGGAATTGAACCCAGGGCCTCATGCATGCAAGCACTCTACCCTGAGCCACCTTTCCAGCCCCAGAATAGTAAGTTTTATAAGTTAAAAACAAAGCCTAGGGCTGGGAAGGTGGCTCAGTGGTAGAGCGCTTACCTTGCATGCATGAGGCCCTGGGTTCGATTCCTCAGCATCATATAAGCAAAAAGAAAAAAGCCGGAAGTGGTGCTGTGGCTCAAGTGGTAGAGCGCTAGCCTTGAGCTAAAGAGCTGAGGGACAGCGGCCAGGCCCAGAGTTCAGGCCCCACAACTGGAAAAAACAAAAAAACAAAGCCTAATGGCCTGGTACCTGTGGCTCACACCTATAATCCTTTCTACTCAGGAGGCTGAGATCTGAGGATCAAGGTTCCAAGCCAGCCAGGGCAGGAAAGTCCTTAAGACTCTTATTTCCAGTTAACCACCAAGAAGCTTGAAATGGAGCCATGGCTCAAATGGTATAGTGCTAGCCTTGAGCAAAAAAGCTCAGGGACAGAGCCTAAGCCCTGATTTCAAGCCCCAGGACAGGCGCAAAAAAAACCCCCTTAATATTCTAGTTATAAAAGTAGGAATCTAGCATGATTTAACAATGACTTTTAAAGGGTCTATAATTAGCCTTTAAACTTATTTATAAACAATATTTGCTTTATAACTTAAATGTATTATAATTACTATCTATCATTATAATTTTTCATTACTGGGGTAGAATTCAGGGCCTCACTCTTGCTAGGAAGGTGTTTTACTAATTCATCCATGCTCCAAACTCTTCCTACCTTTTTTCTTGTTTGTTTATTTTTTTGGGTCCGGTCATGGGGCCTGAACTCTGGGCCTGGGCGCTATCCCTCAGCTCTTCAGCTCAAGGCTAGCACTCTACCACTTGAGCCACAGTGCCACTTCCGGCTTTTTTCTTTTTGCTTATGTGGTGCTGAGGAATCGAACCCAGGGCCTCTGGCATGCAAGGCATGCGCTCTACCACTGAGCCACCTTCCCAGCCCCCTTACCTTTTTTCTTAAAGTAATCCACTTATCTGTAAATTTGGCATTTTTGATTACTTAAGGAGCTTTTGGAAACACAGTAAATTTATAACTAAGGTGACTCTTAAACACATCATAGCAGTTCCAGCACTGTTGGAATGATTCAAACTATGCATAAAGAACCACAAAGCCAGGCACAATAGCACATGTCTGTAGTTCCAATATTCAAGAGGCAGAGGCAGTAGGATTACAGGCTCTGGGCTGTACTGGACAACTTACCAAGACTATCTGGATGAAACAACAAAAATAACTCATATAATGTAATAATTACAAAACAGATTCAAAAAAGATCAAAAGGCTTAAACATTTCTCCTAAGAAGGTACATGAATGGCCAATAAGCACATGAATAAATGTCTAGTAGCATCCCTATTAGAGAACTCTAAATCAAAACCACAAAAAGGTAATCACTTCACATTCATTAAGATGACTGTCAAATAAACAAAACTCCCAAATCCTCTAGAAAATAACAAGTGTTGGCAAAGGTATAGAGAAATTGGAATCTTTGTGCATAGTTGCAGGTAATTTAAGTATAGCTGCTGTGAAAAAAATTTCAGTTCCTAAAAAAATAAAAAATAGAATTAATAGAACCATTCTTCTGGTTACATACCTAAAGAAATTTTGAATAGGGACTTGAAGATATATCTGTATACCCATGTTCACAACAACATTATTTGCAATAGACACAGGTTGGAAGCATCCCAGGTATCTATCACCAGATGGATAAACAAATGTGGTATGGCCATACAATGGAATATTGTATGGAAGGAAATTCCGACATCTTGCAACGTGGATGAACCCTGAAGACATTGTGCTAAATGAAACAAAGCTGAATACAAATACATACTATTTGGTTCCAGTTAAAGGAGGTACCTAGAGTAGTAATTCGTAGAGACTGGAAGTAGAATGGTGGTTGTTGGGAGCAGGGGAAAATAAGAAGTTGCTTGGAGTTAGATGAGAGTTTCAATTTTGCCCACTTTAAGGTAGGATCTTCTTTTATTATTGTTGTACTCTGGTTATCCGTCCCTATCAGATTTATGATTTGTAAATATTTTCTCTCATTCTGTGGGTTTCTGATTTATTTCATTGATGCATAAAACATTTTTCCTTTGTTGCCTATGCTTTGGGTATCATGGCCAAAAAAATCATTGCTTAAATTCAGTGTTTTAAGAGTTTTATAGTTTTAGCATTTAGGTCTTTAAAGTTTTTGGGTTTTTTTTTTGTTTATTTTTGTGCTGATCTTAGGGTTTGAACTCAGGGCCTGGGTTCTGTCCCTAAGCTGCTTTTGCTCACTTCTAGCATTCTACCACTTGAGTCACAGTTCCACTGCCAGCTAATGTAAGTGTTCTGAGTACATTTAAGGCAGGTTGGGCCAAGCTATGATGTTCATTAGGCTAAGTGTATTAAATGCATTTTCAATTTGTAATATTTTCAATTTACAATGGGATTATTGGGATAAAACATTGTCATAAGTGGAAGTGCTTCTTTATTTCCTTTTAGGCCTGATTGGAAACTATCCCAGGCCAAATTATATCCAAAAGTTGGCCTCTGAGTGTACTGAAAAGATACTTTAAGTAAATTCAGCAAGCCCTGAAATAAGATAGCTTCTCTGAAACTGACATTTGCCATATACTGGTTTAGTCTCCAAGATTCTCAAGGTTCCTGTAGTTTTATTTTTTTAAATTAGGGCAGTTAATTGGATATTTCCTTCCTTGTGTGAGTAAAAAGAACATTTTTTTTTCTCTTCAAAGAAACTAAATAACAAATTGTGCCTGGGAAGCTTTAATTCTCATATCAAAATTCTAAAATCTATATGCTTAGAATCTTTCCTAATTCTCAACGTGAGGGATGCAGTCAATATGTGGGAAGTGTCCTGGCTGAAAGTTATACCTCTGCAGCTCCTAGACCCTTAACACTAACATACAAGGCAATCTCAGGTCCTCTCTTGACTTTGAAGTTGGACTCATTGAGCATTTAGAATACTAAATAACCTCCACAGGCAGCCCTGTGCTTCCTGAAGCTAGTTAAGGGTGACAGCATATTCCTTGTACACAGCTAATGCTGAAAGGGGGAGCAATCACTGGCCCTTGGTGGGCAGGCCTTGGGGGATTTGGGAAGATCCAAAGGAAAGGGAACTGATGCAAGATGCTACAACCTTGTAGTCAGAGAGGGAAATGACTCTTAATGAGCAGCTCAGCTGGAGGGGCTCTAATGGCCTTGGGTGAAAATAGGAAGCAGGGGATGAGATCTCAGTTACTGGAGCCTGTAAGGCAGATAATGGCTGTTCACTTGCTTATACATTGTGCTAGACAGTATGTCCAACTTCTGTGTATGTGTGTGGGACCATTGCAGGCAGTGACCCAAACCTCCCAGGTAGCGGACAGGTTGTGCTGCGCTAGACTGAACTGAGTATGTGGCAGGTGCAGAAGCTGGAGTTCCAGAGTTCTGTCAGATTGGTGGCTTTCTAGTTCATGAACAGTTTCCTCACCTTAATTGGCTCTCTAGAGCCTTAGGAGTGGTGCTGGCACCTCTGAACGGTACTGGTTACTGGGAGAGCAATTCCCCTGGCAATGGGAAGGAGGCAGGTTGTGTTGGAGGGAGGTGGGGAGTACTTGATACCACCAATACTGTGTGGAAAACTATGGCTAGAACAGATTGGCTAAACAAGGGAATTCAAGGTGGCTATGATTAAGAGATGAGTATTGGAGGGGCTTCTTGTCCATGAAAGTCTGCCATTCAAGACGTCTCCCATATAAGAGGAGATGAATATGGCTTACTACATTGAAGGCCAGAGAGCAGGAAAAGCCTTTAGAGTACATCTCCAACTGCTCTCTGCAAAGATGGATCAGGGATGTAGAAGGAGCTAGGATCCTGTTGAGAGTCATATAATTGGTTGCTTGCAGAGCCAGGAAAAAAAAAAAAATCATTCCCTTGCCTAACAATCTAGGGCTTGTTTGGACTTACAGACCACAAAAGCTGCAGACCTAGAAAAGATTGCTGCCTTTGGTTTCCCTACTGTCTTTTTCTAAGGTCCAGTTAGAATTGGAATCCATGGCTTTGCATAGAGTATGCCAGTAATTCAATTTTTGGATTGAATCCTGAGTTTGAGGTGCAAAGAAATAAGGTTGCCATCTGCATCAGTGAGGGAATGCCAGATGATCCTAGACTCACCTATACCTTCTACATTTCACTGTGGAAATCTTGTCACATGAATCTTGTATCATAGCCATGTAGCTTCTAGGAGCATTAGCTGTGAAGGCCATGGACCATGCAATCCATTCATCTAGTTTTCATGCTCACATTCTGACACTTGGCTCAGATCTACTGCTGGCCCTGCTTCCTAGTCCCTGGATATTTTTGGCTGACCTTAGTTTATTCTCTGTTCTTTACACTAGTGATACTTTCCTTGAACTCATTTTACCTATTACCACTATGGGTTACATTCTCCAATCCTCTAGTCTGGACCCTAATCATGCCTTCTGACTCCAGGCCTGTACTTTTAGCAACATAAAGGCTCCCAATTGGTTGCACTTAAGAATGGGAACTTAGTATAGCCTTCTGGGCTCTTCTCAATCTGTTCCAAAATTAATTTTACAGCTTCATTTCTATAATTCATTTTCATATACTAGAACTCACATTTTGAAATTTATAATCTTCTGTTTATGATGTTGTCTCCTCCTGAACACTTTGTCCTTGTTAGTAATATCCTATCCATGTTTGAAGGTCCATCTCAAGAAGGGAGCCAGTAATCAGAACTAGAGCTTACAGATATGGGAATGGACTTGGGCATGACCAAAAATTGGACCCCTAAGAATGGGAGGCTAGACTAGTTTAAAAAGCTCTTGCTTTAGGCTAGCAGTGGCTAGTTTTTTTTATATATTTATTTATTTTAATTATTTTTTTTTTTTTGGTCCGGTTGTGGGGCCTGAACTCTGGGCCTGGGCACCGTCCCTCAGCTCTTCAGCTCAAGGCTAGTGCTCTACCACTTGAGTCACAACGCCACTTCCAGGTTTTTTCTTTTTGCTTATGTGGTGCTGAAGAATTGAATCCACGGCCTCATGCAGGCAAGGCAAGCACTCTACCACTGAGCCACCTTCCCAGCCCCTAGTTTTTTCTTTAAAGAACTAAATAGTAAGTACCTTTGGCTTTGCTAGTAATAAATCCTCTGTCACAACTACTCAACTCCACCACTGTAGTACAAAGCAGCCATAGTCGGTATGGAAACAGTGTCATACCTGTGTTCTAAGAAACTTGTGTTCTGTGCTTGTGTTCTGTATTGACAAAAAGCAGACGGTCTGTAGTTTTCTGACACAGAGAAATTCTGTAGGTGGCATGAAGTAGATGTGTAGGAACCAAGCAGGACTATAAAAATGTGGAAGGAAATTCTAGGGACTGACTCTTAGGATGAGGCATGTAAAAGGTGGGGCAAATACTAGAAATAGAAGGGACTTTATTTGGGTTAGAATATGGAAGTGCTTGAAGGAAAAATGGGAATGCTATTCAGAAAGGAAATTTCCTAAAGTGTTTGGACAAATTTAAGCTATTCATGAACAATGGAAGCCATTAAATTTTTTTCTTCTTGGCTGCTGAAATATCTGTATTTTAGAAAGTTATCTTAGTGAGAGAGATGATTGGGGGAGATGGGACTGACATAAGTAGGATGGTACACTAGGAGACTGCTATGTTTGTTCAGGCCTTTGGTTTCATTGTTCTAGTCTTTTTAAAATTTATTATTATTATTATTGCTGCCAGTCCTGGTACTTGAACTCAGGGCCTGGGCACTGTCCCTGAGCTTTTTTACTCAAGGCTAGCACTCTACCACTTGAGCAACACTTCCAACTTTTTGAAAGTTAATTGGAGATGCCTCATAGACTTTCCTGCCCATGCTGGCTTCAAACTGAGAGCCTCAGATGTTAGCCTCTTAAGTAACTAGGTTTATAGACATTATAGACATGAACCATCAGTGCCTGGCAATATCATTTTTGACCAGTCCATCAAGATAATCATAAAATCAAGCTCCATCATGCTCCAGAATCTTTTTGAGCTGCTTTTTTCTGTTAAGGGTCAAGATCTTTGCTTATTCAAGTCTTTCAGGAGCTTTTTTTTTTTTGGTCAGGTTGTGGGACCTGAACTCTGGACCTGGGCGCTGTCCCTCAGCTCTTCAGCTCAAGGCTAGCGCTCTACAACTTGAGCCACAGCACCACTTCCGGCTTTTTTTCTTTTTGCTTATGTGGTGCTGAGGAATCGAACCCAGAGCCTCATGCATGCAAGGCAAGCGCTCTACCACTGAGACTCCTTCCCAGCCCCTTTCAGGAGCTTTTTTTTTTTTTTTTTTGGGTCCGGTTGTGGGACCTGAACAGCACCACTTCCAGCTATTTTTTTCTTTTTGCTTATGTGGTGCTGAGGAATCGAACCCAGGGCCTCGAGCATGCAAGGCAAGCACTCTACCACTGAGCCACCTTCCCAGCCCCTTTCAGGAGTTTTTTTTTTTTTTTTTTTTTTGGGTCTGGTCGTGGGACCTGAACTCTGGACCTGGGTGCTGTCCCTCAGCTCTTCAGCTCAAGGCTAGCGCTCTACCACTTAAGCCACAGCGCCACTTCCAGCTTTTTTCTTTTTGCTTATGTGGTGCTGAGGAATCGAACCCAGGGCCTCGAGCATGCAAGGCAAGCGCTCTACCACTGAGCCACCTTCCCAGCCCTCAGGAGCTTTTTTTACCTGCTGGTCTTTCCAAGTTTATTCTCTGCTATTTCCCCTTACCTATATGCTCTGTGCTTTCATAATTATCCTGTTACTTGTGGTCTTTCCTCTAACTCAACTCTGTTTTCCTTCCCCTTTACCTCCCGCTTGTGTGTAATTGTATCTCCCTAGAGGTTAGAATTAGCTGCCAAGGGACACATCCTAGGACCTTTGTGCATAATAAATGTGTATCTTCTCCGTTTGAAGTCCTATCCCCCCTCTTCTTGTGACGGACAATTGGTCACTATGGCAACTGACTGTGACGTCACAGGATAAGGACTTCAGGTGAAGTGGCAGGAGCAGGTGAGTGTATAGGAGACAGATTTTAATGTCTTCTGGAGGGTGCTCCCTCACATCCTCCTTCAGTGCTGGGGCATTGGAGGGATCTCTTGGGCTTTTTTTTTTTTTTTTTTAAATGATGCAGTGAGAATGTGTGCCTGGCATCTGCGTGCTGCAGCAGTGTGGGGCTGACAGAGTGTGTCAACTTGAGCTCTGGCTGTGCAGGCACCGCTGCTGCGTGAGCCTGTTATTCCATTCTGGATTGCTATTTTGATACCCAGATTGCATCATTCTTCCTACGTATAAACAGGGGGTCCCCAGGGCCCTGCAGCTACTCACTTCTCCACCAACACTGTTGTTGTGATGAGCTCTATTTAAATGAGCTGCCGGATTCGGGCAGGTTCCAGCCACACATGAGCACTGTCATTTTGGGGAACATGGAGGGCTGAAGGATTTTTGGATCGAGTCCTAAAAGACTGAGAGTGATGGCCTCCCGAGCTAGTTCCTGAAAGTTGAAAAATCTCGTTTTCTTCCTTCTGAGCTTCTATTCCAAGGCACCCAGAGGATTAGGAAGGAGATGCAGCTAGGAAAAGAGTCGCCTCTTTGAGGTCTCCCTCTTGCTGTACAGTTTGGGAAAATTGCTGCAGAGCCTTCAAGATAAACAGGAACAGGAGGAGTCAACCAAGCTCTTTCTTGCAGGAGCATCTCAGGTGAGCTGGAGAAATGCAGCCCTGGCTGAGGATGCATCTGAGCAGAGGGGAGAAGCTCCAAGCTGCTGGGTTCTCTCCACATCCCCGAGGCTTAGGCCCTGCAGCCCAGCTGGCTGCAGCATGTAGGGTGGGTGCTTCTGGGCAACTGATGAGCACTCTCCTCCAGGACCAGTGGTGGTCTCACCTGTCGCTCCCCTGACTTCTCTCCTCTGGCTTCTCTCCTAGGTGTTGCGCTAATTACAGGGTAACAGGGCAACAGGTAAGCCTGCTGGCAGCCAGGGGCAAAATGAGCCCTGGGAGGGGGTGGTGTTTTTGGTCAAAAATCTGTCTTTCTAACAGGGACTGAGCATCTGAGAAGCAGGTACAGTGCATTTCTTGAAGGTGATGTTGTTCTGGGTTATGTTCTGGGGAATGTTTCAGGGTCTTGCAGTGGGGGCTTTACTTGTTGCTCAGAATATTGGGGCTGTCTGGGGGTAGAAAAGTACACATTAATTAGTGAGAGTGGCAAGTCTGCCCAGAGAATACAAACAGAACGTTTTTGTCTCCTTGCTTAGTCCCTGACAGAGGCATGGTGAAGTAGCATGTCTGTCTTGTGGCTATAGAGGTAGTCCAGGGCTGCTCAGTGGCTTAGTGTACTACCTATGTTATGCAAGTATTGTATAGGTTTTAGCCAAGTCCCTGTTCTTCCCATGACCTCGATGCCATTTTCTGTATGATGGGGAATTGGCTAAATCAACAATGAAGGTCTTTTTGGTATTGTCCTACATGTAAGCTCTGGTAGAAGGAGCATCAGGCTGCTCTCGGTGAGATCTTGGGTCCCCACAGCAAAGTTTTATGGAGCCCTGGACAAGAGCTGATAAATGGAAGGCTTCCCAATCCTCAGAGATTTGTTTGGCACTGGGTGCAAGCTTTGCACGTGGGCTCTATATGTTCACTTGGTGGTTTGAGATAACCCACGACCAGCTTTAAGAGGCCTCTTTGGGATTTCTCCTCTACCCCAGTCATCTGAGGCCCAAGTTGCCTTGGTCCTGTTATTTATGTCAGAAAGGTAGCCTCCCTACTCTAGGCCCTCCTTTCTTGCTACCTCACTAAGTCCTGGGCTGAGCACACTAGGCCCAAACGGCAGTCACAGTAGCACCAACCCTCAGGCTATGCCTTAAGCCCTGGGTCTTTCAGGCACAGGAAAGTAAAAATGTGCCCTCCAACTCTGCCAGTCCAGACCACGCCATTATTATGTTCTGATCATTGTTAGAGAGTATTTATAATCAAACTAGTTAATTAAAATTAAATGATCTTGTTTACTTATAATTGAATCAGGGAGTAGTAGTAGAAAGGGCATGGTTTTAAAAGGCATCCATCTGCCTTCCAGTGATATAATCCACCCCTGTCTTGTATGATCTTTGACAGGTGACAACTTCTTGAAGCCTCAGTTTCTCCAACTATGAAATGGGGACAATACCTATTTCTGAGAAATGATTTGATGATTAAATGAGATAACACATACAAAGCACCTGGCACAGAAAGTTGTGTCAAGATGTAAATTTGCCCCACAACTATTGGAGACCAGAAGTTCATTTATTTATTTACTTTTTGAGACAGAGTAGTGGGCAGGCCTCAAACTCAAGATCTTCCTGCCTCAGCCTCTCAGAGCATTATAGGTGTGTAAATCTAGAGACAGTGATCAAAGTTTTTTTTACTGTATAACAAATGGATTGAATGACTTTGCCTTTCAGATATTCTCTCAGGTCCCTTCTCATTCTGGAAGTAGAAGCCCTGTTCTCCAGGAGGCTTCAATGTCCTGACTCTCTGTTTCTCAGTATTGATGTTTCTGGATGTGAACTAGAAGCCTGATGATTATTTTACATATGATATGACTTAAATACATTTTCTTAACTAGATAACAAATATAAGTACATGTTAAGTGTAATTATTTTTCCATTTTTCTCTCCTGTTGCAGTCCCTCTTCAGAGGGGTGATCCCCTATATCTAGGTCTCCTCTCAGCCACAAGCTTGTCACCCCACATTCTGTGGAATTTTTTTTTTGAGATTAGGTGTCATATAGTGACTGTGATTGTCCTTCCTGT
Source organism: Dipodomys spectabilis (assembly GCF_019054845.1). Classification (NCBI taxonomy): domain Eukaryota; kingdom Metazoa; phylum Chordata; class Mammalia; order Rodentia; family Heteromyidae; genus Dipodomys; species Dipodomys spectabilis. The sequence continues at coordinate 24,600,234 of NW_024870822.1, forward strand.
ATCTCCCAAATGCTGAGATTACATATCTGTGTTACCAGGCCTGGTTCTTTTGACTTTCTGATAAAGATTGTCATTTTGCTGTCTTTTCCTTTCCATCTTGCATAGAAGGGTATTCCTGAAGCCTGACTGCAGTAAGCAAAAGAAAAGCCTTGGATAATCCATATTCCCTGCTATTCTTCCCTTCCCCCCCCCCCCCCCCCCCCCACCATCAGTTGTGGGCCTGAACTCTGGGCCTGGGTTCTGTTCCTGAGCTCTTCAGCTCAAGGTGAGGGTGAGTACTCTACCACTTGAGCCATGGCACCACTTCTGGCTTTTTCTGCTTATGTAGTGCTGAGGAATTGAACCCAGGGCCTCATGCATGCAAGGCAAGCACTCTACCACTGAGCCACCTTCCCAGCCCTTTAAAAAAAATTTTTTTTGTCAGTTGTGGGGCTTGAACTCTGGGCCTGGGCGCTGTCCCTCAGCTCTTCAGCTCAAGGCTAATGCTCTACCACTTGAGCCACAGCACCACTTCTGGCTTTTTTTTTCTGTTTATGTGGTGCTGAGGAATTGAACCCAGGACCTCATGCATGTGAGGCAAGCACTCTACCACTGAGCCACCTTCCCAGCTTTCCCTGCTATTTTTTTTTTTTTTTGTCCGGTTGTGGGGCCTGAACTCTGGGCCTGGGCGCTGTCCCTCAGCTCTTCAGCTCAAGGCTAGCGCTCTACCACTTGAGCCACAGCACCACTTCTGGCTTTTTGCTTTTTGCTTATGTGGTGCTGAAGAATCGAACCCAGGGCCTCTGGCTTGCAAGGCAAGCACTCTACAACTGAGCCACCTTCCCAGCCCTTCCCTGCTATTCTTATTCCCAACATTTTAGCTATTTGTTTCAGAGAAAGGTAGTGACTTACCCACGGTTACACAGTCAGATAGTATGGGCCCTGGGCCTGGAACTTATATCTCAAAGCCAAGCAACACATCTGTGCTTTGCTTTATCATCTCAGGTTGGCTCTCTCCCATCATCCAGGAAAACTTCCAGGTGGCTTCTTACTACTTTCAGGGCTTCTGAGTCAAAGAATGCATGTAGAATATACCAACCCAAAAGAAATATAGTTGTCCAATCTGCTAAAAAAGAACCAAACAGGTAATTTCCTTTAATGACAATTGTGGATTATTTTTATATATAACATATGAACAAGTAGTTAAAAATGCAGTGTGATACTTGTTATACTAGAAAGATTTTCAAGGAGGGACTAATTAACTCATCCTAGGGGAAATCAACCCTGCTTCTTAAAGGTGGAACATTTGAACAGGGCTGAAAGGATGAATAGAATTTGTTCTGAAAAGGTGGGGAACAAGAAAGGGTACTTTTGTATGTGTGTGCCAGTCCTGAGACTCCTTGGAGCCTGGGTGCTGTCCTGTGCTTCTTTCTTTTGCTCAAGGCTATCACTCTACCTACCACTTGAGCCACAGTTCCACTTCCATTTTTTTAAAGTAGTGTATTGGAGATTGAAGTGTATTGGAGTCTCACAGACTTTCCTGCCTGAGCTGGCTTTGAACTAAGATCTTAGATCTCAGCCTTCTGAGGAGCTAGGATTACAGGCATGAGTCACTAGTACCTGGCTAAGAAAGTCCTTTCACAAGTGGGAATAGGATTGTCAGAGTCATGAAAGGGTTCAGCCTATTCAGGAGATAGTAGAGATATTTGACATGACAATGTCATAGGGTGCATGGCAAGATGGAGATACAGATGAGACTAGAGGGAAGTAGAGCCCATTTAGAAAGGACCCTGAATTCCATACTGAGGTTTTGGGGCTTTAAGGCTAAGGGAGGTAGAGGATGTGTGGTGAGGTCTCGTTTGATCTATTTCAGTTCTTGTTTTTCATCCTGTTAATGATGCTATGTTACTATGATTAATGTCTGGGCATCTGCTCTCAGAGAGTTGGGAGTCTGTGGTATTTCATTTTCAACAATTAGAGTACCATTTTAGTTTTGGAGGTATTTGGGGTAGGGAGGGTACCCCAAGTGATATCACCTGTGGAGAGTATCCTTCTCTGCTCTGGCCATTGTTCTTGACCAGCAGGAAAATATTTGGGAAATTCCAAGTGAAACTCTGTAGTCAAGTTCCATGGCTCTGCAATGACTGGGGAATTTTTATTTTGGAGGAGGATATTGAACTATGGATTTATATAGTTAAAGGGTTTTGATTTGTCCAGGTTAGAACAGTTTTTTTTTCTGGTTGTGGGGCTTGAACTCTGGGCCTGGGCACTGCCCCTCAGCTCTTCAGCTCAAGGCTAGTGCTCTACCACTTGAGCCACAGTGCCACTTCCGGCTTTTTCTGCTTATGTGGTGCTGAGGAATCGAACCCAGGGCCTTATGCATGCAAGGCAAGCACTCTACCACTGAGCCACCTTCCCAGCCCATAAATTTCTTTTTCTTTTTCTTTTGTCAGTTGTGGGGCTTGAACTCTGGGCCTGAGTGCTGTCCCTCAGTTCTTCAGCTCAAGGCTATTGCTACCACTTGAACTACAGTGCCACTTCTAGACAATTAGTTTTGACTACATGAAAAGCCATCCTAAATCTTAGAGCTTAAAACAATTAAACTTCATTCAGTTTCTGAATGGCAATCTGGTTAGGATTCTCTGGGTGGTTCTATGCTAAGCCGAGTTTGGTTAGTCTCGGCTTTACTTAGTCCTGTGTCTGCATTAAACTGGAGGGTCACTTGGATGTAGCTGGTTTAGGATGGCCTTGGGGGGCGGGGGCCTGAGATGACTGAGGCCTCTATGACTGTGGTATCTGTCACCTTCTAGCAATTAAACCCCAGCTAATATTTTTCACATGGCAATTTGTAGACATCAGAGAGCAAGAGCAAAATCATAAAGCCTTTTGAAGTCAAGGCTGGGGTTTTGTTCATTGTTACTTTTGTTGCATTCTTTTGGTCTCACTGCCAGACTAGATTCAAAAGGTGGAGAGACCTTTTTGATGGTAGGTTTGTGAGAGAATAGATGGAGTGAGAAGAAGAATTTATGGTCATTTTTTTTTTTTTCAAAACTCCGACTATTTGATTTTCATCACCAGAGAAATTTATAATGGTGGTTGTTACCTTACATGAAATTCAAAGTCAAATTCATGGAAAACTACTTGTTTTCTCACATTATCTAATTTAACAGTTACAGCATCTCTCTGTCTCTGTCTCTGTCTCTCTCCCTCTCTCTCTTCCTCCCCCTATCTTTCTCTCCTGATGTCTACCTGTCTGCCTGCCTGTCTGTCTCGGTGTTTTTGAGACAGGGCTTGCTATGTGACCCAGGCTGGATTTGAGCTGACCATCTTCCTATTCCAGCCCTTCTAAACACTAGGATTATAGGTGTGTACCACCTTTCCTAGGTATCACAGCAATTATTTTCCCTTTCTGCTTTACATAGGATAAAAGGGACACAAGGAATTACTTGTTCAAGATCATTGGATAGCCAGGTGTTCCAGTGGTATAAGTCTATAATCCTAACTACTTAAGAGGCTAAGAACTGGTTCAAAGGCAATCCAGGCAGAAAAGTTCCTGAGAACTACCAAAAATGCATAGCTGAAGTGCTAGAGCGATACCACTGAGCAAGAGCTCATAACCCTGTGTTCAAACAGGCAAGCAAACAAAATCACAACAAAAAAGTCACTGGGTATTAACCTTGTATTTGACTTATATTTGTCTGACTAAAAGTCTAGAGCAACTATCATTGTATCATTAACGTTTATATTTCGGAGATGAGCAGAAAAGGTGTGTCAGTTCTGTGGCAGTCAGTGTCATAGCCAGTCTTTCAGACCACCTCATCCCTGAACACAGGTACCTGCCCAACTCAGGAGATTCATTTCCTTATTCCTAGTGGGCCGACTGCTATTAGTGGGTCTGAAGTGACAATCTCATGCTGTTTACGTCACTCAGAAGCTCACTGTGCTAAGGAATGCCAAAGACTGTTACATTCCTCTGGGGAGAGAAAGTCAAGCTGTCCACAGCTGTACCCAAAATGGACTAGATGGAGGTAGTCCAGCCCCAGGGGCTGACTGGCCAGTACTGGCTACACTAAAAAATATCTACTATATAAACATGTTGGGAGACCCTTTCTTTCTCTGAATGGAAGAAGTTCTAGCTTTGAGACCTCTGAAGTAACATTCTGGGATAAACAAACTTGTCAGTGGTGGGAGCTGGGCTATCATGGAATGAGGAACTGGGAGCAGCATGAAGGCACCTGCTTGTACCACCAGAAGCACACAGTAGGCTTGGGCTTGTAGCAGCATGGCTTCTGGGGAGGAGAGGAAGGTAGGACCAAAGAAAAGACTGTGAGGAGGCCAGATGGTTTGTACAGCAGGCCTCTGATAGGATACTCACATTCAGTGTGTGGTTTTATTTAGTTATTTTTATTTTTATTGTTGTTATAAAGATGATGTACAAAGCCAGGTGCCAGTGGCTTACGCCTGTAATCCTAGCTACTCAGTAGGCTGAGATCTGAGGATCATGGTTCAAAGCCAGCCTGGGCAGGAAAGTCTATGAGACTCTTAGCTCCAATGAACCACCAGAAAACCAGAAGTGGCGCTGTGATTCAAGTGGTAGAGCACTTGCCTTGAGCTGAAGATCTGAGGGACAGCATCCAGGCCCAGAGTTCAAGCTCCATGACAAAAAAAAAAAAAAAAAAGATGTACAGAGGGAGGGTATACAGTTACATATGTCAGGTAATAAGTACATTTATTTTTAGACAATGTCACTCCATCCCTTTCTTTCTTCCAGTTTTTCTCTCCCATCCCCCCCCACAAGTTATATGGTTCATTCTTAACATAGTGTCTAGTGACTGCTGTACCTGTCACCCTTTGTCCCTCCATTTCTGTGCCTTCCCTTACCCTCCCAAAGACAGATGAATGAACAACAGTCTATGAATTTAAAGAATCCTATGGCAAAAGCAAGTATTGCTGCATACCTCTGTTTATATCTTATGTATAATCTGTTCTGTTGTTTTGACTCTTGTCCTTTTCTTCCCTCCCTTCCTAGAGTTCATCTCCTGTCCTGGGTGTAAGCGAGTATATCTTACCAGGGATGTAACTGAACACTTTTTTCTGCAGCACTTTCCTCCTGGGCAACCCAAAATGGCCAGGGTAAGTCAGGACAAAGAAATAAACAGCTGATCCTTTTTGGGGCCCCTGTCTGTATAAGTCTCTCCACTTACACTCCTAGTTGTTACTCTTCTATCAGTTTTCCTAGTCATCCATCTATCCCTCTATTCATCCATCCTTTCTTCCTTCCTTCTATCTGGAAGGAAATAAAAACATTTGAATTAAGAAAAGAAATGTAGGGGCTGGGAAGGTGGCTCAGTGGTAGAGCGCTTGCCTTGCAGGCCTGAGGCACCAGGTTCGATTCCTCAGCACCACATAAGCAAAAAGAAAAAAAAGCCAGAAGTGGCGCAGTGGCTCAGGTGGTAGAGCGCTAGCCTTGAGCTGAAGAGCTGAGGGACAGCACCCAGGCCCAGAGTTCAGGCCCCACGACCGGACCCCCCCCCCCCCAAAAAAAAAAAAGAAAAAAAGAAATGTAGTTTTTTTTCTATTAAGTGAAAATTACATGCTTTCTACCCTGTTGTGTGTCAGTACTTTTACTGGAAGGTAAATGTGCATTACTTAATTATTAAGCATTGCTTAATTTATCTAGGTATTTTTCCTCATAATTCGTACTGAAAAATAACAGTAGTGGGCTTTTATGCCCCTTTCTCTCAGGTAAAATTCACATACCATCCTGGATTTAATAGGTTCATTAGTTTTGCCTACTTAGCAACTATCATCTTTTGTGCAAGTTTTATATAACTTACTGCCTGATATCTCTTCAGTTTCCCACTCTACTAGGGCATTCTTATTATTTACTTCTTCCTATGTCTAATTCTTACTGAATATCTGTTGTATGCCAGCGCCCTGTCCGAGGTGATTGGAAGTCAGAATATGAATTCTACTTCTAGAGAATTTGTAGTTTAATTAGTAAAATTCAGAATCCGCATCGGTGTGGTGGATGAGTCAGGCACAGGCAGGTGTAGTTTCTCTAAACCTCCTCTTTTGCAGATGGTTCATATCAACCCTGGCATGCTATGTATTCCCAAATGAATGAACATTTAGATAGGAGAGAAACAAATACTCAGGCCAGGCAGATCCCAGGTGTGGAAACTTTAAATCTGAAACTCTCAAAGTTGGTCTATATTTGCTCTTTCTTGCCTGTATATGTCACCCTTTTGTGTATCTCCACATCTGAAGCTTTCTCCCCTCTCTGTTTTCCCTCTGTTGTAACTCTTCCCTCCCTTGTCTTCCTGGTGATCATGTTTATCATTCAATAACCAAGTTAAGTATTACCTTTTGGTGAAAACTTTCCTAGGCTGAAAACCTCCTTTTGGTTCTTTATCACTTGTGACATCTTATATATCACAGCATTATCCACTTAAATGATATCAACCTGCTCAATCTGTATATGCTTTGAGGGCAGATCCTTGGCTTGTATTCAGCTTTAGCATAGGACTTGTGTGAAAGGGCCCTAGTGGACTCTTCTCATTTAGTCACAAAGGGTGCTTTCCCTCACCAGTACTTCCAGTAGCTTTCTAGTAGCCACACTTTAAAGTCGTGGAGGAACAACCCTTCAGGGCCCTAGTCTCTGTACAGCATTTGCAACTTGTAGAGGAAGACACAAGGAGGATATGGTCAATAACAGCCAACTTTCTTTTAGAACTGTTCCGAGTGCAAGGAGAAGAGGGCAGCACACATCCTCTGCACCTACTGCAATCGCTGGCTGTGCAGCTCCTGCACAGAGGAGCACCGGCATGGTCCTGCCCCTGGGGGTCCAGTCTTCTCTCGAGCTCAGAAAGGATCTTCAGGTACAGTTCTCCCTCTCCTTACCTGCCTTGTGCTCTAAAGCACTGTTGAACTCTAAAATCTCTGGAGGATAGCTCTCCAAGCTTGTTTCCTAGCTGGAGGAAATAGATAGTTGGAATGGTTTCAGAGCCTTTTGTAAAGGAAGTAAGTCTGCTTAAGAGTCAAAGGAGTGACTCAATCTAGCCTCTCCTTATCAGGGTGGGCTATGCAAGTGTGGGTGAGATAGTGCCAGGAGCATAGCATAATCTTGAATCATCATGGAAGCTAGCTGAATGCTTACCTTCCACATTAAATGACTTAACAGTCTAGAAGAGGACTTACCTCTTTGCCCATCCAGTAATGTCTGTTTTAAATGACAATCTCCTTGACATGTATTTTTCTAAGGCCCTTGAATTGTGGGAGGGGATTTATGTTTGTCAAGCCCACAGGAAACAGAATTTGTCATCGATGTGATCTCTTCTGGAGCCTAGCAAGGCTGAGTAGCTGGTTTCATCCCCATAACAACAGGATCCTGATGAATGAAGAAGTTTAGGTTAATTTTGGAACATACATGCACAGAAGTAGCAAGCTCTTTCTCACCTCTGACATATGGTAGCATGCTAGTATAATGATATGCTATTTTGGGACAGCTGAACAAATGAGCCAGACTAAGCTAGAATTCCAACTTGTACACCTGGATCCTTCCTGTCCTGCAGGAAGACACTTCTCATTTGCACCCCTTCCCCTGCAGTGTTATTTGAAGACCGAGGGCTGCTCAGTGGACTCTTGAGTGGTCTACATGGGCAGGAGAAGCCTACATTCTCTATTTTCTCTGGCAGGAGTGAATGGTGGTTCTGGGGACTTTGCTTTGTACTGTCCTCTACACACACAGGAAGTGCTCAAGCTCTTCTGTGAGACCTGTGATGTGCTCACATGCCATAGCTGCTTAATGGTGGAACACAAGGAACACAGGTGAGTTGCTTGAAGTGAGCTTGGGAAGGCTCTGAACTACGTACGTGGAGAGTGCTGGGCTACCAAGGCATCAACCTCTTCTGGAAGCAGAGCAAGGTGGCACATACCTGTAATCCAAGCACTTGGGATGCTGAGGCAGGGGGATCATGACTTTGAGGCCAGCCTGGTACATAATGAGACTCAATCCCAAGGGGGAGTAATTCTGTCTCTGCCTAAGCCAATCTGTAGCTCTTTGTTGCAGTTGTGTGACTTCTTGAAAAGACTCAATAGGAAAAGAGTCTGCAGTGCCTTTGACTATCTCCAAATGTAATTTATGTACTCTGGGGGCCTAGCTGAGACAGTGCAGTGCAAGTAGAATTCTTGCTTGACTTTAGGATAGGAATCATTTTTTTCGCAGCATTTGCTTTTGTCTCTTCACCCTAGGTGCAGACATGTTGAAGAAGTTCTACAAAACCAGAGGATGCTTCTGGAAAGTGTGACTACCCAGGTGGCACATAAGAAATCCAGTCTACAGACATCAGCAAAGCAAATTGAGGACAGGTAGCTTAGGCAAATGCCTTGCCATTACTGTAAAAGTTTTGCTCCCTCACATCCTGGGTTCTAGGACATGTGATTAAGCAGGTGTGAGCAGATGTTCTAGAAGGCCTACAGCATGGCCTTAAGAGGACTCAAGGCCAATGATGGGTCTTCCAGTCACCAGTTGGTGACTTGAGGACAAGCTAGTTCAGGTTGGGCCAATATACATGCCTGTGAACTAGCCAGAACTGAGTGTCTGAGAACAAGGGTGCACAGTACGGGTACAGTTTATTATGAGGCTGTAACAGGTTGCTGGTACTCTGCCTTTGATCACTCCTTTTCCTAGGGTTTTCCATGTAAACCTACAAGTGACATGAAATCATTGGTATTTTATATAGAAAGAATAGGAACTAGCTGGGCATTGGTGGCTCACACCTGTAATCTTAGCTACTCAGGAGGCTGAGATCTGAGGATCATGGTTCAAAGCCAGCCCAGGCAGGAAAGTCCATGAAACTCTTTTTTTTTTTTTGTCGGTCGTGGGGCTTGAACTCTGGGCCTGGACGTTGTCCCTCAGCTCTTCAGCTTAAGGTAAGCGCTCTATCGCGTGAGCCATAGCGCCACTTCCGGTGTTCTAGTGGTTTATTGGAGATAAGAGTCTCACGGACTTTCCTGCCTGGGCTGGCTTTGAACCGTGATCCTCAGATCTCAGCCTCCTGAGTAGCTAGGATTACAGGAGTGAACCACCAGCGCCATGCCCATAAAATTCTTTATCTCCAATTAACCACCAGAAAACCGGAAGTGGTGTTATGGCTCAAGTGGTAGAGAGCTCATCTTGAGCTGAAGAGCTAAGGGACAGTGCCCAGGCCCAGAGTTCAAGCCCTACTACCCACCAAAAATAAATAAATAAAAGAATAGGAACTGTAAACACATCACATGGGAGAACAACATTATATTTTTTTTCAACTCTTTAAAAAAATATTTTATTTTTATTTTCTAATTTTTTGCCAGTCCTGGGGCTTGAACTCAGGGCCTGGGCTCTGTCCTGAGCAGCTTTTTTTCTTTTTTTTTTTTTGGGGTCCGGTCGTGGGGCCTAAATTCTGGGCCTGGGCGCTGTCCCTCAGCTCTTCAGCTCAAGGCTAGCACTCTACCACTTGAGCCACAGCACCACTTCCGGCTTTTTTCTTTTTGTTTATGTGGTGCTAAGGAATCGAACCCAGGGCCTCATGCATGCAAAGCAAGCACTCTACCACTGAGCCACCTTCCCAGCCCCCTGAGCAGCTTTTACTAAAGGTTGGTGCTCTACCTCTTGGGTCACAGCTCTACTTCTAGCTTTTTTTGTGTAGTTTATTGGTGATAAGAGTCTTATAGACTTTCCTACCCTGGCTGGCTTCAAACCGCAATCCTCAGATCTCAGCATCCCGAGTAGCTAGGATTATAGGTATGAACCTCTGGGATCTGGCTTCAATTCTTGTAATAGTTTCAGTAAGGGCTTTCTCTATTTTACTGATGAGGAGACCAAGGTTCAGAGTATAGATAATTTAGATAACATAGCTAATAACATAACTGAGCTAGTTTGCAAGCTAGGTCTGTGGAGACTTCAAGATTTTAAAGTCTTTCTTTTTAAAATAGCTTTATTGAAACATAATTTTTATATGCATAAAATCAACATTTTAAGAATGCATAGCTGAGCACCGGTGGCTCACACCTGTAATCCTAGTCAGCTGAGATCTGAGGATCATGGTTTGAAACCAGCCTGGGCAGGAAAGTCTGTGAGACTCTTAACTCCAATAAAATACATAGAACAAGCCAGAAGTAGAGTTGTGACTCAAGCGGTATAGAAGCTACCACAGAGAAGCTCAGGAACAGAGCCCGTGCCCTGAGTTCAAGCCCCAAGACTAGCAAAAAAAAAAAAAAAACCATAATTCTTTGGTCTTTTGGTACGTCACAGAATTGTGAAATTGTTTGTATAATTATTGTCTACTCTTAAAACATTTCATCTCCCCTCAAAAGAGGCCCTATATACATTGTCACTCTTTCCCCCCTTCCACCACCTATGGTCCTCAGAAACCACTAGTCTTTTTTTCTGTTTCCCTCTGCTATTTTTACCTTTTGACCCTTTTTTGGGAACATCCTCTTTTTTTTTTTTTTTTGGTCCATCATGGGACTTGGACTCTGGGCCTGGGTGCTGTCCCTCAGCTCTTCAGCTCAAGGCTAGCACTCTAACACTTGAGCCATAGCACCACTTCCGGTTTTCTGGTAGTTTATTGGAGATCAGAGTCTCATGAACTTTCCTGCCCTGGTAGTCTTTGAACCGTGATCCTCAGATCTCAGCTACCTGAGTAGCTAGGATTACAGATATGAGCCACCGGCACCCAGCTGACCATCTTGAACATCCTTTTTTTTTTCCCCTGTCAGTCATGGGGATTGAACTCTGGGCCTGGATGCTGTCATTCAGCTCTTCAGCTCAAGGCTAGGGCTCTACCATTTGAGCCACAGTGCCACTTTTGGCTTTTTCTGTTTATGTGGCTAAGGAATCGAACCCAGGGACTCATATATGCAAGGCAAGCATTTTACCACGGAGCCATCTTCCCAGCCCCACATCCTCCTTTTTAAGAGAGTAAATGACATGAAATCATACACCTAATTCTTTGTCTGGCCTTTCATACTGTGTCAGTTGGTAAGCTCTTCTGGGTTGCCCTGGATGTGGACTTCAGGCTTACCTAGAAAATCCAAGTTGAACTTTGAGCCATTGAGCCATTGTCCCACTCAGATCAAGGGGACTAAGTTGTAAAGGGTGGTGATGGAGGAAATTTTCTTTCCTTTGTCTGGAATCTGCTGGATCCTGATCTTAGCAGGAAGCTTTCAAGTTGTTGGCTGTCTCTCAGTTCTCAGGAGTCATGAGGGAAGGGCTCATTGTATTTTGTCCCATTTGTTTACAGGATTTTTGAAGTGAAGCATCAGCACAGAAAGGTGGAAAACCAGATCAAAATGGCCAAGATGGTTCTAATGAATGAACTGAACAAACAGGCCAATGGACTCATAGAGGAGTTGGAGGTACCTGTGGCTAGATGGATTAGTTCTCTGCTTTCACTGGGACAGAAGCCAGGCACACATAAAATTAGTCCCAGGGCCAGAAGCAGCATAGCTAGAATTTAGATACTCGGTTTCCACAGCTATCTGCTTTTTTTTTTAAACTTAATATTTCCATTCTGATTTTGGGAGGGTTAATGGTTAGAAACTCAATTCATACTCTTATCACTGCAATGACTCTTAGGCAGGTGCCATTCTCAACAAAGCAGATTTTTAGTCACAAAACACCCCACCTTCTCCAATAGGTTATGCCTAAGAGATGTAGGCCTTCACTTATTTCTCCATTCCTTGTCCATTCTATATTTGCACTACAGTTTCTCCACCACCTCTCCCTCCTTTTTACATCTGTCAGAAGACCATGGCAGCACTCTGTCCTGCTGTCTGGCACTCAGGGGTGCAGTCTCATCTGATTCCATCAGTGTTCTTGCTGATACAGACAAGACCGTCCCACTTCCCAACATCCGTGAACAGGATTAGGTACTCTGTCTTCTGTCTCTGTGCATAGGGCATCACTAATGAAAGAAAACAGAAGCTGGAACAGCAGTTACAGAGCATAATGGTTCTCAACCGTCAATTTGAACATGTGCAGAATTTCATCAATTGGGCTGTTTGCAGCAAGACAAGTGTCCCTTTCCTTTTCAGCAAAGAGCTGGTAAGATAAACCACCCCTCAGCCTGCTCTTAAAGCAGATTAGAACATTGCCTGTGTCACAGAGGCAGTGAGTTTGTCCTGGGAGGTGCCTTTTTTTTTTGAGGAGTAAGATAGCAACTCCATCCATCCCTCATACTCAATCACTGCTTCTGGGTTAGTAAGTAAACATCATCTTTTATCAAATCCTATAACACGAAATTCAGGTTTTGAAATGGTCCTGTCCTCTTCCAGCTAACTCAGCTGGAAATCATGGTTCTTTGTTTAAATCATGGATTTGGATAATAGCCTGAACATAAGTAGTATACAGACATACTATAGAGTTACTGATGTTTAAGTGGGGACCTAAGAGGAAAGGAGGAATTAGAAAAAGATTTTAAAATGTTGTGCTTATGAAGAAGATGATGCCAAGGAGAAGGAGGGAGAATTTTGAGAGAGGTTTAATAGGGTCTGTATTTTTGAATGTATTGAATCTAAGATGCCTTTGGACATCCAAAAGGAGAGAACCAAAAGCCAGTTTGATGGATTGTTCTGAAAGTTAGAAGAAAAGTCAAGGCTGGAGATAGAGAAGTGGGAGACAGGGATATTGTGTGAAGGAAGAAGAAAGTAAATCTGGAACCTAGGGACTATAATCAATTCTACACAGACAGAGGAAAGAAATGAGTGAAAAGAATGACAAACAACAATCAGAGGTTAGAGAAGTGAAGAGTGTAAGACACAGAAATTTAAGTGGTCAGTTTTATCTATGCTATGTGGGTGTAAGAGGATGAATAGTAAAGAGAAACTGAGATCTGGGAATCAGAAAGTTCCTGTTAGTCCTTTGAAAGAAGTTCCTGCAAAGTAGAAGAGTCAGAAACCAGAATAAGGAAACTGAGATGGGAGGTGAGGAAATGGAGATAAGGAAATTAAGTAGCTCGGGAAGGAAGCAGAGTTGGGAAAATGCTTTTTTTAAGTTTGGAGAACATTAATGTATAGGGAAGTTGACAATAGAGAAGACAGATGAATGGTGGAGTGAGCATACAGAAAGAAGGTGGGATTACAGTGAACTAGTTGACTTCAAAGGAGATTCCTTTCTTCTGAGATCAAAGGAAAGAAAGTAGCTGTATAATATAGTTCACTTTAGAGGAAGGATAGAATACATGTTTTCTTCTGATCTTTTTTTTCCTCTGTGAAGTAAAAGGTGATAATAGGAAGGTTAGGTGTTGGTTGAGTAGCATTGAAGTGAAGATTTTAAATAGTCCCTAGGGGCTGGGAAGGTAGCTCAGCGGTAGAGTGCATGCCTTGCAAGCATGAGGCCCTGGGTTCGATTCCTCAGCACCACATAAACAGAAAAAGCTGGAAGTGGCGCTGTGGCTCCAGTGGTAGAGCACTAGCCTTGAGCTGAAGAGCTGAGGGACAGTGCCCAGACCCAGAGTTCAGGCCCCATGACCGGCAAAAAAAAACAAACAAACAAATAAATAGTCCCTAAAGGGGCTGGGAAGGTGGCTCAGTGGTAGAGTGCTTGCCTTGCATGCATGAGGCCCTGGGTTCGATTCCTCAGCACCACATAAGCAAAAAGCAAAAAGCCAGAAGTGGTGCTGTGGCTCAAGTGGTAGAGTGCTAGCCTTGAGCTGAAGAGCTGAGGGACAGCGCCTGGGCCCAGAGTTCAGGCCCCACGACTGGACCCCCCCCAAAAAAAATAATAAAATAAATAGTCGCTAAAGATAGTGAAAGAAGAGGACAAGGTCTGACAGTGCCTCTGTAATTAATGATCATTTATGTGACCATAGATAAAATGGCTTTATTTTTCATTTTCATTTTATTTTTTTGCCAGTTGTGGGGCTTGAATTCAAGGGCTAGGCACTGTTCCCTGAGCTCTTTCGCTCAAGGCTAGTGCTCTACAACTTTGAGCCATAGCACCATTTCTGGTTTTTTGGTGGTTAATAAGAGTCTCCTGGACTTTCCTGGCTGGCCTCGCTTTGAAAGGCAATCTTCAGATATTTGCTTCCCGAGTAGCTAGGGTTACAGGCTGTGCCACCAATGCTTGGCATAAAATAGCTTTAGGATGACTGGACCTACCTAAGGTTAGGTGTTAGTGATGGGGAGAGAATTAGGGTACTAATGATACTGTAACTGAAAACTATGGGAAGCTGGGAAGACTTATTTGAAGTACAGTGCTCAGAGAGTCCATTGAGGCTGAAGAGCATGCTCTGAAAGAGGGAGCATTAACTGTGATCAGAGACTAGGTTGTTGAACTTTAAGGTCTCACAGGTAAAATGGTTCTAAGTGATGAATAAAATCTAGATATGGTGATTGAACTGAAAATAGAGGCAAAAGTGATAATGTTAAATCAGGAAAGAAAGAACCAAGATGTTGCTTGAGGACATTAGTCAACTATATGATGGCAGGGTAGAAGTTGGACACCACTTCCCCATATCCTGGGTAAATAGGAGTAGTGATGGAAATAGATGATGGGCTTCAAGGAGGAAGATGGCAACTCAGTAGGATGGAAGGGTTTTACAAGCTGGTGGAGGGAATAGCTACAGGGGCCTATAGATGCAGTCTTGCCTTGATGGCAGAATGAATGTCCTGAGGAAGAATTCCAAATCACATGAGGTCTGGGGGAACTGAGAATGTAGGGATTCCAGCAGCATTCAAAACAGGCAGGGGGTTAGTTGGGAGGGCATGAAGATACTAAGGGACAAGGAAAGGAGAATATAAGGATGAGCATAACCCAAAGATCCATGACTTTGAGGCTTTCAATTTGCCAAAGAGTGAGGGAGAAGGCGTTGTTATTCAGGTACAAGATGCCCAAATCTGTTGTCAGATTGTATTTCAGATGCAGCGATTGTTGGAGACAAGTTGTAATACAGATCCTGGGTCTCCTTGGAGTATCAGATTCACATGGGAGCCGAACTTCTGGACCAAGCAGCTGGCTTCCCTTGGTAAGCCAGGACCGTTTTGTGAAATTTAATCTAATTGACAAGAATAAATGTAGGCAATCTAATGGTTAGAAGGTGAACTGGGTAGGTTAGCATATACCAAAAGAAAGCATTTTTGAGACTGCCAATGGTGATGGTGTCATTCAGCAAAACGTGTGTGTGTGTGTGTGTGTGTGTGTGTGTGTGTGTGTGTGTGTTTGTGTGTGTAGGCTAAATAACATTGGCAATATAAGACTTTGTAACACCACCACTTAAAATCTGAATTTCCTGTTCTCTATGAATGTTCCCCCTGTTATCTTGGTTTCATTGCTAGAGAGGAGACAAGACAGTGGCCAGAATGCTGTATGGCAGTGCAGGTGAACGTGTGTATATAGCCTCACAGAGTATATGTGTGTGGATACAAGCAGGGGCATCTCAGAATACTGAGATTTGTATGCTTGTATATTACACATACATCCTTTGGGGTTGAGATGAAAGAAGATAATCCATGACCTTGTATATTTTTCTTCCATGCTTCAGAAATTTTTTGCCATTAAATCTTTAGGCAGAATATAGAGAATTTGAAGTTGTGTTTGTGTTGACAGGTTAATGGGCTTGTTAAATTAATTACCCAACCGCTGCCTTCATTTTAGGTTGTTAATTTCATTGAAAGTTTCTTGAACTTGGCAAAGTGATAAATAATATTAGATTTACTTTTTGCTTCCCTCTCTCCTTTCATTTAATTTAGTGGATCTTTGGTAGGCACTTTTAATAGGTTGTGGCCTGTGCTGGGCACTAAAGGACAAAAAGTGAATCAAGGGGCTGGGAAAGTGGCTCAGTGGTAGAGCGCTTGCCTTGCATGCCTGAGGCCCTGGGTTTGATTCCTCAGCACCACATAAGCAAAAAGAAAAAGGCCGGAAGGGGCACTGTGGCTCAAGTGGTAGAGTGCCAGCCTTGAGCTGAAGAGCTGAGGGACAGTGCCCAGGCCCAGAGTTCAGGCCCCATGACCGGACCCCCCCCAAAAAAAAAAAAAGTGAATAAAAAATATTGTCTGGTGCTAGTGGCTCATGTCTATAATCCTAATTACTCAGGAGACTGCAATCTCAGGATCATGGTTCAAAGCCAGCCTGGGCAGGAGAGTCCATGAAGATTCCATCTTCCATTAACCACCAAAAAATGCCCCCCCAAAAACAAAAAAACCAAACCAGAAGTGGAGGTATGGCTCGCTCAAGTAGTAGAATACCAGCTTTGAGTGATAAAGCCAAGGGAGAATATGCCCAGGCCTCAGTTTAAGCCCAGTATCTGCACATGTTCTCTGTCCTTAAGGGTCTTAGACTTTTTTTTTCCTTGTTGGTTGTGGGGCTTGAACTCTGGGCTTGGGTTCTGTCCCTCAGCTCTTCAGCTCAAGGCTAGTGCTCTACCACTTGAGCTACAATGCCACTTCTGGTTTTCCGGTGGTTTATTAGAGATAAGAGTCTTACAGACTTTCCTGCCTGGGCTGGCTTTGAACTGTGATCTTCAGATCTCAGCAGCCTGAGTAGCTAGGATTACAGGTGTGAACCACTAGTGCCTGGCTGTCTTAGTCTTCTTGTGAGCAAGCAGTGAGTTACCCAAGTGTCAGTAGCTTATGCCTGTAATCCTCATATTCAGAAGGCTGAGATCTGAAGATTGTGGTTTGAAGCCAACTTGGGAAGGAAAGTCCATGAGACTCTTATCTCCAATAAATTACCCAGAAAAAGCCAGAAGTGGCACTATGGTTCAAGGTAGAGTGCAGGAGGAAAAGAATAAAAAAAAAGAATCTCAGGGACAATCCCAGGCCCTGAGTTCAAGCCTCAGGACTGATACTCAAAAAAAAAAAAAAAAAAAAAGGTTGAAGGAGTTGGCTGACAAATAGATATAATCTACTCATGGAGTCCAGAGACTTCAGAGGGCAGTGCTGGTGCCAGGCACTGACCTGGCATGGGAGCTTCCTTAACCTCTTCCATATGATTTACCTAACACACGGTTATCCAGACTTGTATCTGGAGACTTTGTCCCAGGAATGACTCTGTACTCTTTATTATTATTATTTTTTTTGGGTCCAGTTGCGGGGCTTGAACTCTGGGCCTGGGCGCTGTCCCTCAGCTCTTCAGCTTAAGGCTAGCGCTCTACCACTTGAGCCACAATGCTACTTCCAGCTTTTTTCTTTTTGCTTATGTGGTGCTGAGGAATCGAACCCAGGGCCTTAGGCATGCAAGGCAAGTGCTCTACCACTGAGCCACCTTCCCGGCCCCCAACTCTGTACTCTTTACTACTTTCTAGCATGTTCCCTCCCAACCCTCAATGCTCATTCTGTCAGAGTCTTAAAAAAAAATAAAGCGTTAAAAAAATAAAGAGGAGTGGGTGCTATGTGAAGAAGCCCTGGTTTGCCTGTGGGCTAGAAATAGTCGGGCCTAAGCCAATCCCTCAAATATCCCCAGCCATCAAAGCAAGACTATACAGGTGCTATTACCATCAGCATTTTAGATGGAGTCTTAGAAATCACAGGTTGGATTTTCTTAATCTCTTATGCCTGATACAGTTTTGTTGAATGGTGTCCTTTGGTCCTAGAAGCATGAAGTAGTGGGAGTGAGGAGTACAATTGTACATAATCTTGAGAACATTTTTATCCTCTGAATTTCCAGGTTGCATAACGGCTGAAGGTGGACAACTGTCCCGCACAGATACCACTGCTTATGGGGGCCTACAGGGGCCTCCATCCTTTTATCCAAGCCACCGGTCCCCAGTGGCTCAGCAAGAGGCTCTCAGTCACCCCTCACACAAGTTTCAACCTTCAGCACTATGTTCCTCATCTGTATGCTGCTCCCACTGTTCCCCAGTCTCGTCTTCTCTCAAAAGCCAGGTCCCCCCACCCAGTATCCATCCGGCCCACAGTTTTAGGCAGCCCTCTGAGATGATGCCTCACCAGGTAGGGTCATTGCAGTGCCCGGCTGTGCTACCCAGGGAGAAGGAACTAGCCTGTAGTCCTCATCCTCCCAAGCTGATGCAGCCCTGGCTAGAAACCCAGCCCTCTGCAGAGCAAGAGAGCACACCCCAGAGGCCAGGGCAGCACCTGACTTCACAGCCAGTGTGCATCGTTCCCCCACAGGACATTCAGCAAGCAGCCCATGCCCAGTCCACCTTACACGCACCCTCCATCCAAGTCCAGTTTGGCCACCACCAGAAACTGAAGCTCAGTCATTTTCAGCAACAGCCACAGCAGCAGCTGCCACCTCCGCCACCTCCACCCCCGCCACCCCCACAGCAGCCACCCCCACCTCTGCCTCCATCCCAACATCTGGCTTCTGGTCAGCACGAGAACCCTCCTGGGCCTGCCTGTTCCCAGAATGTTGATATAATGCACCACAAGTTTGAGCTGGAGGAGATGCAGAAGGACTTGGAGCTTCTCCTGCAGGCTCAGCAGCCCAGCCTGCAGTTGAGTCAGACCAAATCACCTCAGCATCTTCAGCAAACCATTGTGGGGCAGATCAACTACATTGTGAGGCAGCCAGCACCTGTCCAGTCCCAGAGTCAGGAGGACACCCTACAGGTGAGCTGCCATGGACTAGGATGTTCAGGGAACGCTGTGTCCTTGGTTATAGAGTGGTACATGAAACAGCTTATTCATCTTAGGGTGGTCTTGAGCTGAACCTTCACATTTCAGAACTACCATAGATTCAACTCCTAGCTCAGCAAAGCTACAAAGAACATAGTATTAATCCTAACATAGATCTGAGTTCTGGAATCAGTACTCTCCAGAGTGGCCTAGCTTGGCCCTGTCCATAGCAAGCACCTTCTGAGCTGTGTGGGACTCCTGCCAGTGCCATGGCAAAAGAAGGTTGACTCTTATCTTTGTAACATCTCAGACTCCTTGCTGGAACTTAGAAGTTTCATACAGTGAGGGAAGTGGGGGAGAACTCAAGGTGTAGGGGGAGAGTATATATTATATCCTAGTAGGCATCGCTTTTTTCACACTGCACAGGGGTAAACTTAATTTTTGTTTCTGAAAGCCTCATCTCAGAAGACTACAAGGACACCAAGTCACATACAGCAAAGTTTATTGTCAGCAAGCTCATAGGCTGACCCTCTGGGCAAGGACCGCACTTGTCCTTGAGCGAGGGGGTTTATATGGCTAGGGGGATGGGGGTGGAGAATTTCACTAGGGGCGGGGAGTACTCTGCAGTCTGGTTTGTATGCAATGTGATGTTGGTGAGGTGTGTGAGAGTGGGGCATTTTGTTGTGGCAGGGCTAAGGTTTATGGTTGCAGCTGCCTATGTCACCTGATAAGGCCTGAGTCAGCTAGTTTTAGAGAATGGCCTATGTCACTGGATTTCAGGAAAGGCCACACTTCACAGCAGGGCCTATGATAGTGGAGTGGCTCCTAAGGCAGAGGAGGTTAGGCTAACAATTTCAAGTCTACTAAGGTAGGCACATTTTATATGTACAAATTATTTCATCAGCAACATTGTTTGGTCAACATTACCATGAATAAGTAATGGGGGTTAGAGTGGTCAAGCAGTTTGCCTAGTGATCATACAGTGCTGAAAAGGAGAGCTGAGACCTGGATCCACTTCTGCTGACTTTTTTTTTTTTTGTCGTGGGGCTTGAACTCTGGGCTTGGGCGCTGTCCTTGTGCTCTTCAGCTCAAGGCTAGCACTCTACCGCTTGAGCCATAGCACCACTTCCTGTTTTCTAGCAGTTTATTGGAGATAAGAGTCTCATGAACTTTCCTGCCCGGCTGGCTTTGAACTGCAATCCTCAGATCTCAGCCTCTTGAGTAGCTAGGATTACAGGCATGAGCCACCGGCGCCTGGCTTCTGCTGACTTTTTTTTTGTAACACCACAGAAAAGAGGCCTCAGTCTTTCCTTATTGGATATTGTCTCACTTTTACTTTTTGATTGTACTGGGGTTTGAATTCAGGTCCTTGCACTTGCTTGACAGGTACTTTACTACTTGAACTACACCTCTTGCCTTTCTTAGGGAAATATTGAATGCTGTTTCTGTTTTCTCTATTGAAAAAGCACGGTTTGTACCTCTGTAGTCTTTGTTGCTTTCCACCTCTTCATTGTTAGATCCTGCTTTTCTCTTTTTCCTGATCTACCCCTTCTCATTTTTTCCGCAGTATTGTCTTCTTTAAATCTATAATTACAGTTACATCTTCAAAGACAGTTTTTGATTCCTAAAAATGATAAAGCTTCACATTTGTGCTTTATAATTGGCAACTTCAGATAATGCTTCAAATGTTGTTCCCTGAGGCTTAGTTCTTTTGAGAGGGGGTGTAGGATAATCCCTATGATGACACAGAAGTGTCTGAGGTTCATAGAGAGCCACAAGCTCTGATATGGGGTGGGAGTATAGCTTAGTGGTAGAGGACTTGCCGAGCATGCATCAGATCCAAGTTTTGATATCCATCACTGCAAAACTAACAACAAAAGACAAATCAACAAAAGGATCCTATTTTATGATGATTAAAGTGACTATGACAGAGTTAGCTCAGAATGCTTGGTTTGGATTCTGTTGTAAGATTTTCATATGAGGATATACTCTTAGGAAGACTTTGGCAGTACTGGGGTTTGAACTCAGGGCCTTGTGCATATTAAATAGACACTACTATTTGAGTTATGCCCCCTAGCCTAAGATTATTTTTCTTTTTGAAAAAAATGTAAACACTTCATAATGTATAGGTCCTGACAAATGGTCAGGATACTGTGGGCACTGGCCCTTGCTGCTGCTGTTATTTCTGTAGTGAAACCTACCCCAATTCTTTTCTAGGTTACAGATGAGCCTCCAGCATCTGAGGATCCAAAGCCAGCTCTTCCTCTTGACAAGACTACTACTTCCTTACCCCAGACAGCTGGGGAGGAAACTCCTCACAGTGTTCCCACAATGGATAACAACACCCAGCACTCCTCTCCAAATGTGGTGAGAAAGGTACTAACAAAGCCTCCTCTTCTTGACGTGGGACCCTCAACCAGCAAAGAGCCTAGTCACCTGGATGAGGATGACAGGGTAGGGGGAGGAGTATCCCTGTTCCATCCCTGGATGCTTCAGAGCCCTGACTCATGCCTTCTGTCCTAGTGAATTAGCAGCACAGGTCCTTCTTTAGCTCTATCTGCACTCCTTAATAAACAAGTATCATAGGGCCTGCAGGGCTCATGTATTGTCTAAGGGGAAAGGAAAAGAGAATAGATTAACTGGACATTTACTATTTGGGACTGTGTATGGTGCTTCACAAACATTGTCTCAATCCCCCCAACAGTTTTATGAGGGGGGCCATTTTATAACTAAGAAACTGAAGTCCAGGGCCCATAGCTAGCAGAAGAAAAAGCTGAGGTTTACTTAAAATGAAATCTTTTAGAATACAAAGCTAAACCCTTTTCCTTTCTGAAATGAAAATAGGGAAAATATTTTCCCCCACTGGAAAATGGTTGGCGTTAGAATTTGAATCAATGGAATTTGTTGAGTGGGTTGTCAACAGGTTGTCTTGCAGAGAGATAGCTGAGGGACATCTCGGAAGATGAGTGATCCAGAGACCTTCCTATCAATTCACCTACCCTCTTGGTGGAAGTATTCATTCACTCTGGCAGTAACCCAGACTCCCACAACTACTCAGCTCTCAACTCTCACCCATACCCTATAGGCCTAGCCCTATCCTCCTTCTAGCTGGAACCTAGTACTGTAATACTCTGCATTCACCCCTGCCTGGGTACTGTGACCCTATTCTACTTATCCTGTTTCTTCTCAAACTTGGGACCTTAGTCTTCCTTGTACTTCCACACAGCCCTGCTCTTCATACTCAATCAGCCAGTTTTCACCCTTCCACCTTATTCGCTCAGCCCTATAGTACCCCTCTGGCTCTGCAAGCCCAGTTCTGCTAGTTGCTCATCAGGTTCTCCCAATAGCACCACCATGTCTTAGATCAGTCAGTCTCTGTGGTACTACAGAACAGAGTTTAGAAAAGGAAGAAGTGTCAAAATGAAAGGTTAATTTGGAAATTCCTAATGACTCTTGAAATCTGATCAGCCATCTCATATTAGTGGCCTTTTGTCTATACCTGTTCTGTCCTATCCTTTTGAAAATGGTTTTACTCAGAGGTGCTGTAAATAGGCTCTTTTGTGGTTTAACTCTCAGTGGTTTAACTTCTTATACTAAGATCATCATGCATCTATTTATATATTCATTCAGTGTTTAAAAATTACACACGCACACACACACACACACACATATACACATACACAAAATTCACATGTAAACATTCTTCATACATTGGTTGATAAAGAAGTCAGAACCACACTGGAGTTTACAGTCTGGCAAGAGTGATAAACAAGCAAAACAATTAATCATGATAAAGTGCTGAGATAATCTTTGGAGTATGAGCCAATGAAGCACCTAACTCTGGGAGAGGGGGTTCATAAAACACTTACTAGATGACATGGTTTGAAGTTAAGAATTGAAAGAGAAGGCTGGGTGCCAGTGGCTCATGCCTGTAATCCTAGCTACTCAGGAGGCTGAGATCTGAGGATCACAGTACAAAGCTAGACGGGGCAGGAAAGTCTGTGAGACTCTTATCTCCAGTTTACCACCAGAAAATGAAGTGGTACTGTGGCTCCAGTGGTAGAATACTTGCCTTGAGCTCACGAGCTCAGGGACAGTGCCCAAACCCAGAGTTCAAGCCCCACGACTGACCATAAACAAACAAAACAAACCCAAGAATTGAAATAGGAGAAAGAAGTTGGGTTAGTGAAGGGAGGAAAGGAAGAATAAGTTAGTTTAGAAGGAATTGGCAACCTAGAAGATCCAAAAGTGGAAGAAAGCCTGGGGCTCATAGAGGGTTTCAGATAATTGGGCTTATTAGGAATAGGAGATACACTGGAGATTGAACTAGACTGACTGGAAAGCCTTACAATGAATTTGCAATTGGAATTCAGACTTGGGGACAGGGGTAAATGACTGAAGGATTTTCAGCAAAGGAAGGTCTGAGTTAAATTTGAAAGGTCACTTTGGCAGTATACTAGAATAGTAAAGAGGAGAAATAGGAACTCGAATCTAATCAGTTGTCCTAGGAATGAAGAGGAAGCAAAGATTTCAAGTGCTATCAGATTACAAGAGTTTTAGACTCAGTGTCTGATTTCAAGAACAAGTCCTTTTGTTCCATACCCATATCTCTCTTGGCTCAATGGAATGGGAGCAGGGGAAAAGAACATTTTGTAAGCCGAGTGCAGGTGGCTCATGCCTGTAATTCTAGCTACTCAGGAGGCTGAGATTTGAGGATGGCAATTTTGTGAGAACAAAATTGCCATCCTCAAATCTCAGCCTCCTGAGTCTTAACTCTAATAAACTATTCAAAAAAGCCAGAAATGGTTCTGTGGCTCAAATGGTAGAGGGCTATCCTTGAGCACAAAGAGGCTTAGGGAGAGTGCCCAGGCCTTTAGTTCAAGCCCCAGGACTGGCAAAAAACAAAAACAAAAAAAACAAACTCCAAACAAACAAAAAATATTTATAGGGAGGAGTAAGTTAAGTTTTGAATTGCTGATGTTCTCCCTTGGAAGATATGTTAGAAGATGACTAGAAGACAGCTGCTTTAGAGGTCAGAATATGCTGGAGCATAGGGTCCTCCCTGTGGCTGCAGGTTTGGCAGTGGGTTAGTAAAAGTCCTGGGGACTCTTTCTCATTTTGAGCATCTGTGACCCTTATGAGACTGGGTCTCATGCCAAAGTTTGGAGGGTAGGATGGCATTTCTTTTCAGATGGTTTCTAGACTTCTTTAAGGCTTGGACTCCCAGATAAAGGAGCTTTAAGGTTGTCATCCTGGCCCAGGGGAACCTTTGTGTGGACAATGAGAGGTACAGAACTATACAGATAGTTATTGAAATAAGAAAAAAATGTCGACTTTCTTTTTTTGTTGTTGTTCTTGTCAGTTGTGGGGCTTGAACTCTGGGCTTGGGTACTGGACCTGTGCTCTTTAGCTCAAGGCGAGCGCTCTACCTTGAGCCACCGTACCACTTCTGGTTTTCTAGTGGTTTATTGGAGAGAAGAGTCTCACAGACTTTCCAGCCCAGGCTGGCTTTGAACTGCGATCCTCGGATCTCAGCCTCCTGAGTAGCTAGGATT
Source organism: Dipodomys spectabilis (assembly GCF_019054845.1). Classification (NCBI taxonomy): domain Eukaryota; kingdom Metazoa; phylum Chordata; class Mammalia; order Rodentia; family Heteromyidae; genus Dipodomys; species Dipodomys spectabilis. Next base: position 24,624,326 of record NW_024870822.1, read on the forward strand.
ACAGTATGAGCCTGGCTCAACTTTCTTTTTGAGGAAATTCGTTGCTTTGAAGTTTGGTTGGATAGGGCAAAGGTGTGAAGCTTGAGAATACTAAATATTTTAAATACTTTATCATAGAAAAATGATAATAATACTTTGTATGTGTGTGTTTACTTTTTAAATAGGTTTTTTTTACATAGATAATTCCATTTTATCTCTTTGTTTATCCTAGCAATACTGTGAGGAAGATACTTTCTTATTTCCTTTTGAAAGATATGGAAACTGAGACACAGAAAGGTTAAGTGACCCCTCTAAGAGTTAAATGGCTGATCATGGGCATTGTTAAGTTCAGAATATGGGTCCTAACTCAACCCTGTGCTCACCAACTAAGTTAAATTGCCTCTTTTTGTATACTTCAGTGGGAGAAATAGGACTGTATTTTGGTCTCTCACCTGATGGAATTTCCTACCTGATAATCTTTGAAACAGCCTGAGGCCTTCTGGGTAGAGGTCTTCAGACCAGCCTCTTTTGCTCTTGGTTATGTTTATTTGGTTAAGGTATGTTGGCTTTTAGCCACTCCTTATCCTGTGAGTACCAGGAAAATCAAATGTCTACTTGAAAGGTGCTGTAAGAGAAACCTGTGGCACAAGGCAACTTTCTGTGCATTAAGCGACAATCCTGTATTACCACAAGGAGGACTTCATTAGAGCAGAGCATCCAAGGACTTTAGAGCTGATGCTAAGTGAGTTCATGGTGAAACATACTACAGTTGAAAATCAGACATGGAAGTTCTAGAATGGGTTTTCTAGAGACTTATGCTTTCTCAGCAGCATGTCCTACCACCTTCCTTGTATCTAGCAAGATATTTTAAAACAAATTTTGACTTCTTTTTTTTCTGGCAAAAGCTGTTGCCCAAGTTTCCCCCTCCTGGTTCAAGGTCACAACTCCACAACAGAACTTCCTTATATCCCTAGTGAAATGGAAGACATTTTGACAGCTTCTTCTCATACTTTGGAACTGGTCAACTGCTGAAAATACACATGCTGCTTTCTTGAGCTCTATCATGGAGTCAAAGCCATAGGCAACATAGATAACTTATCTGAGTTTCACATCATCTACAAGAGAAAGCTCTCTGCTACTGCACAGCACAGTTCCAGATCTTCCACTGAAGACTTTAAGGAAGATGCTCTTGGCTTTAAGAGGAGTCTGGGATGTATTTCCATTAGGCATTCCTGTGACTCAGATTAGGAAGAGTGATGCAGAACAATAAAGGATGATGACTCAGATGGACAGAACTTACCATTATCAAATCACTTTTCGATGCCCAAACTCTTAACTTTATAATAGCTCAATGAAATTTACATAAGCTAGTGGAAGAGGAAATTCAAGTGTGGAGCTGGGAAATGACTCAGTTGAGCTCATTCTCTAAACTCTGGTATATGTGAGGCAATACTAGGCATCTTGCTTTTACTATCTCCAAATACGCTGTTAAAGACCAGATCATGGATACTCAACTTCAGCAACAGTCTTTTACTCAACTTGGTCCTGAAACTGTTGAGGATATTCCCAGGGCCTGGTGAAGCTTTCTTAGAGTCTGTTCTATGGCCTGGTCAGAAACCTGCAGAACTGTACAAGGATCTACTCTGCCCCATCCAGACAAACACTTGTCAGGTCTGACTGCCTGAATGTAACATCTGAGAAACCTGTCTTTTCAGTTCCATCTTGATTTCTTTTCCAGACCAAACCTAAGCTCTTTGTTTAGGTCTTCTGGTCATGAGAAAACAAACCCTATCATCTCAGACTATAAGTTTCTTCCACTAGCCTGGATAAAATACTTCTGACCAAATTCTAAGCTTCCAAGATTTTTGCGAGTTTTATATGGTTTTTAGTTCAGACTTACAGAATCTTATTTATTACTTCCTTATTCCTTCTACCTCAGACTCTGGGATCCTCTAATTTTCTGTCTTCCTCAGATCGGAGGGCCACCAGAAACTTTTCATATTTCTTACCTCTTCACTTTCCATGAACCTTTTCTCATTTGACATTGGTCATTTGGCATATATCCATGTTCATTACATCCATAGAAATAGCCTCAATTAATTTGAGAGCTTTTCATTCAAATGGAAGAGTACTCACTGTCAATAAGAGCAATAACTTCGCTATTAAAAACTCAGAATCTGAAACCAATTACTGCAAATGTTAGTCTCTTCCCTTATCCATCTTATTGGGCTGTTTCAAGATCTATGGTTAAAGCAATATGCCTAATTTTGAAGGTGTTGAAGCACTCAAGGATTTAATTCACAAAGCAGTTTACCTCTGTCCTTGCTTTATCTGTTTCCTCAACTCAAGTGAAGGCCTTCAGTGTATTTCCAAGACAAAACCCTCAAGTCACTGTCCCTTTTCTGTTGTACATTTACATAGTAGTCAGACTTGGTGATTTTAACCAGTAGGGTGGAAAATCCCAGAAACCAGATGTGCTCGGGCAAAGGTTTAGCAGCAGACTAGATGGCACAAAACCAAGGCATTATAACCTGCATTAACTCATAAACAACACTCAGGTATCTAGTTAGTATCCTTTCTTCTCCTCTCTTCTCCTCTCCTCTCCTTTCCTTTCTTTTCCTTTCTTTCCCCTCCCTCTCTCCCTCCCTCTTCTTCCCTTCCTTCCTTCCTTGGCAGTACCCTGGGGTTTGAATGCAAGGTCTTGAGCTTGCTGGGCATATGTTCTTTTTTTTGGGGGGGGGGGAGGGTCTGGTCGTGGGGCCTGAACTCTGGGCCTGGGCACTGTCCCTCAGCTCTTCAGCTCAAGGTTAGCACTCTACCACTTGAGCCACAGCGCCACATCCGGCTTTTTTCTTTTTGCTTATGTGGTGCCGAGGAATCGAACCCAGGGCCTCATGCATGCAAGGCAAGTGCTCTACCACTGAGCCACCTTCCCAGCCCTGGGCATATTTCTTATAACTTGAATCATGCCTCCCTGAACTTTTTGCTTTAGTTCATTTTCAGATAGAGCCTCACATTTTTGCCTAGACGGGGCGCAGCATGATGCTTTGATCTACACTTCTCGTGTAGCTGAGATTATTATAGCCATGCCTGGCTTTTTTTTTTTTTTTGCAGTCCTGTTGTTTTTTTTTTAAACTCAGGGCTTCACACTTGCTAGGAAGGTGTCCTACCTGCCACATTCACAGCCAAATGGCTTTTTTTCTTCGATTAAAAATATGGAATGCTTCATAAATTTGGGTGTTATCAATGTGCAGGGTCCATGTAATGTCTGTATCATTCCAGTTTTAGTATATATGCTGCCAAAGTGAGCATCTGGCTCATTTTTTTGAGATGGGGGATCTTGTTAACTTTTTTCCTGGAATTTCCATGAACCACAGTCCTTCTAGTCTCCATGTCCTGATGTAAGCCACTGCATCTACCCCTCTAATTAAATTCTTGATATAACAAGTTTATATACATGGTTTGTTTTCCTTAGAAATTTTTCGTTTTCTTATATTAAAGCAATAAGCAGATTGGAAGCACAGGGCCAAGACTTCTATAATAGCCACAGTGACAAAGGATAAGACAAGAAGTATCACTTGGTGATCCCATAGAAGATCATTCATTGAAAGAGCAGGCTAAGCTCTATTCTCAAACTTTCTGAAAGCATCACTAGACTACTTAATGGTTCACCTTAGTTTCTTGATTCATTAGGCACCATTTGCTCTGCTTAATAAGACAAGATTTGAAAGTGTTTTAAAATGTTAAAAATAACATTTTTGTTATTGAAAGAATGTTTCAGATTTCTGGTAAATTAATTTATGCGGCATGCTACCCTACCTGCATTGCTTTCTCCCCAGCAATATTATTTTGCTGTAAGACCTGGAAATATATATTAAACTCAGGGAATGTGTACTACGTGTCTGTTTATTGATTTTACAAGTACTTCTTATTAGGGCACTAGCTTCTAGCTAATAGCACAAAACAATTAAGACCAGCAGGCAGATTTTCTTTTTTCTTTTTTTTTTTTTTTTGGGTCCGGTCGTGGGGCCTGAACTCTGGGCCTAGGCGCTGTCCCTCAGCTCTTCAGCTCAAGGCTAACGCTCTACCACTTGAGCCACAGCACCACTTCCAGCTTTTTTCTTTTTGCTTATGTGGTGCTGAGGAATTGAACCCAGGGCCTCAGGCATGCAAGGCAAGCGCTCTACCACTGAGCCACCTTCCCAGCCCCAGCAGGCAGATTTTCAAAGCCAAGTCTTGATTCCTGATCTTGGGCCTGAATACGTTTTAGAAATCTTGATAATCACTCTGTGTCTCAGTTTCCCTTCCCGTTCTTTCTAAATTTTGACAACATCACATGGCAAACATTGGGAACTATATTATCAATACATTGAACTCCAGAAAGAGACTAAAGTTGATACAGTGGAAAGGGGTAGAACAGCAGAAGACAGGTCACATGGTTGAAGGATGCATAGATAGATGACTAGTAGAAGCTTTTGGAGGGTAGAGAGGTCTCAGCTTAGGCAAGATGTCAAGTCAGCTGTTTCAGGCAATTAAGACAGATGACAGATAAAATAACAGAAGGGTTTAGGGAAAGAGAGAATTTAGAGCAATAGAAGAGGTGATAACTAAGGGGGAGGTATGAGAAGATTATTTTGATTTTTTTTGAGACCAGGTCATACTATTTAGCCCAGGCTGGCCTCAAACTCATGATCCTTCTGCCTCATCCTCCAGATTGCTGTCACTATGGATATGAACCATCACACCTGGCCAAGAGAGTGGGTCCTAGGCTCAGATAGTCTCCTCTTATTCCCTAAATATGATCTAAACTCCTTTGTTAGTGAATGAATTTGGCATTTTGACTTCTTCTCTGAACTAGATTATAGTTTGATTTCATTTGTAAATCTGAAAATGCCCATTTCTGGTCAAGGTATCAGTTACACAGTCTAGAAGTATAAGTGATAACCTTGTAAGACTTTACAGCAGGAAGTACATTTTCACCATCTCTCACTTGATCTCTGACCAATCCTGGGTTCTGGAAAGGACAGGTGCTATCATCTCCACTGGCAGCTGAGCTCTATGTGAGGCACCACAGGCAGCAGAGTAGTGTAGAGGCATTCCTCATATGATACATGAAATCAGTATACATACACATGTTCACACACACACACACACACACACACACACACACACATACACACACACACACTTATTTAGCACTTCATCCCAGACAGCTAGTTGAAGTATTAGAAATAGCACATAATGAATGCAGGTTTCAGAAATGCCATTATGTTTGTATAGACTATAGAAATGGGGCTGGGACTGGCTTCCTAATATAACTGTGACTGAATTCTTCTCCCATAGAAGCTTCTTCCAACAAGCAGAGCTTCATCACACCTCCTTATATAACTAGCCTCCTTGTGATTGCCTATAGATATGAAGATGAAAGAATTTAATTTCTTTTCTTGTTTTTATTTTTGGGTCCAGTCGTGGGGCCTGAACTCTGGGCCTGGGCGCTGTCCCTCAGCTCTTCAGCTCAAGGCTAGCGCTCTACCACTTGAGCCACAGCGCCACTTCCGGCTTTTCTCTTTTTGCTTATGTGGTGCTGAGGAATCAAACCCAGGGCCTCAGGCATGCAAGGCAAGCGCTCTACCGCTGAGCCACCTTCCCAGCCCCATGAAAGAATTTAATTTCTATCCTTCAGTCTCTCAGGACATACTACTGGCCTCAGGCTATCTTTTGGGTGTTAGGGGAGCAGATCAAGCACTTCAAAACAAACTGTGAGATAGCTTCCACACTGCTGCCATGGCTTACTGTATATATATCTTTCTCTCCTTTATTATTACAGTAACTCACATCTCATGGTATACAATAACTTATTAGGACAGGAGAGTTGATATATATCATATATGATATATAATATAATATATATAATTATATAATGTATATTATATATGATATATTATATATCACATATACTATATCTCATATGTATTATGTTATATACTATCTATCATATATAACATATATATGATATATAATATATATATCATATATAACATATATGATATATATCTTATATATAATATATTATATGCTATATATCATATACATAATATATTATTATAATATCCTATATTAGGACAGGAGAGTTGTGATCTCTACCCCTAATGTGGCATTTTGACCTTGGAGATTTTATCTTGTGAGCATAACTTGTGACATACAGCCTGATAATTTTTAGTTTGATAGTCTAGATGGCTTAATGCTTAGCAGCAAAGATGTCACTGAGAATTATCTGTGTAATTCTGAATGTCTACTGTGGGTAGATGAAAATTGAGAGTTAAGAATTGGAAACATGGGCTGGGATGTGGCTTAGTGGTAGAGTGCTTGCCTAGCATGCATAAAGTTGTGGGTTCGATTCTTCAGTACCACATACACAGAAAAAGCCAGAAGGGGCTCTGTGGCTCAAGTGTTAGAGTGCTAACCTTGAGCAAAAGAAGCTCAGGGACAGTGTTCAGGCCCTGAGTTCAAGCCCCAGGACTGGCAAAAAAAAAAAAAAAGAATTGGCAACATAAGTTTTTACAGGCTGTTAACAATAATGAGAAGAGAAAGATGATAACAAGAAAGAAAAATAGAAGGGAAGAAAGGAAGGAAAACAGATGAGTGAAGGACAAAGAAATTGAAGGACAGAGGATGAGACAGAGAGAAAGGAAAGAGGCAGTCAGCTTTTGGAAGAATGTGGCTTTGAAGCAAAGGTCTGGATCCTAAAGTTATGAAAAGCCAATCCCAAGTGTACTAGTGGTAAAACAGTGAAAGGATCCTGTGGGATTGGGAATGTAATGAAGATGGCTACTATTGCTACTTCTATTCAGCCTGATAGTGTGTATGGAGTACGAAAGAAATATGTCACTATTACTTGATTTGTGTGCACAGAAATGCATAAAAAAATTCTGAAGTGATTTTAGTAGGGTCTCAAGGTACAAGATCAAGACATAACAATGTGTTGTATTTCTATATACAACCACAAATAAAGAGAAATGGAAATTTATAAAATTATGTTTTAAAGAAACATAAAAATCTTTTCTGAGACATGTTTTTCTCAAGTGCAAAACTAGGGTCACAGCAACAATAATAGCACCAGCAGTAGAAGCAGCTGTTTGTATATATGAAGGATGTTTGACTTATAACCATCAGTCTCTTTTGTATACATTTAATAAATACATTTTCTTCACACTAAAGGCCATCTGAAAAATTATTGTTATTTCACACACTAATGCAACTCTTCATTTTATGCAGTTAAATCTCCCAAAGAACAATATAGCAGACATTGTTCTAAATGTTTATATAGACGATTTCTCTAACCTTCACCCTTTAATGGTTATTCTGAGAATTAAATGAAACAGTACATGTAAAACACTTGGCAAATTGCCCTGTATGTAATAAATTCTCAATAAACTAAGTCATATAAAAATAATCATTTTTTGGGAGATTCAGTCTCTGTTATTAGTAGAACTAAGCTGCTGTTCATTTGGCTTAAGATCTGTAGAACAGTCACATATTGTTGTTTTAAAATGTTTAGTAGCTCATTAATTCATTGATTCATTCAAGCACTGCACTTGGGTCTAAGAATACAGGAGGTAAACAAAAGAGTCAAAATCATGTCCTGATGGAGATTATGATTTCATAGGGAAAGCAGAAATTAATCAAATGGCATCACAGATTGTGCTATGAAACTAAAATTGCAAGGACCAGACATTATGAGAGCATTAAAGGCAAGGAGTCTAGTCATGGCTAGAGAATGAAAGGGCTTTGTTGCAAAACTGGCAGTTATTGAGTTCTGAAAGATAAATGGGACAGGGGGCAGGGGTAAAAAAATGTTCCACAGAGATGGGGCAGTCTGTTTAGAAGAGGTGAAGGCTATGGTGAAGTAGGAGGAACTGAAGACCATGTCTAAGGCATTGGAGCCCAGAGAATAAAGAGAGCATTGGTGTACGAGCTGTGGTTACCAAGGAGGGTAAGAAACAGGTCATTAAGGCCCTGGAAGCTATTTAGCATTTTCTCATTCATTCTAAGAATAATGGAGGGCACTGCAGAGTTTTATGAATAGGAATGATATGAACAGATGTGTATTCTTCAGTGAGAAATACTTTGTATTTTGCCACTTCTGATGTCTATGGAGATTGAAAATCATGTTAGACTAAGGCACTATTAGTAGAGAGGAATTAGTAGATGGGTGAGAGATATTGGAGGCAGGTTGATGGGGCCTGGCATTGGTTTGGGTAAGGGAGGAGGGGTGCCTCATTGATCCAGCTTGCAGAAGCCATAGTGGAATCTGAGCATATCCCCACTTAATACCCTGACTCTACTCTTGTCTGCTTCTATAGCACTCCACTTCCATGAGCATCATGGGATTTTCCAACACTCTGGAAATGGAGTTGTCATCTACGAGACTGGCAAGGACCCTAGAGCCACAGATCCACAGCGTGAACAGTCTGACAGCTGGTTCGCCCCAGGCAGTACCAAGCCTTCGAAGTGGCCCTCCACAAACGGTGTCTAACTTTTCAAGTATTCAGAGCCATACCATGCCAAGCCTGACAGCCACTCATCTACAGTCCATACCAAACCTTGTGCGTGGCACATACCAGTCCACGCCCAACCTGATGAGTGATTCTCCACAGGCTATCACAAGCCTAGCAAGTGATCACTGTCAAGGTGGGCCCAGCCTACTGTCTGGTCACACCCAGGCAGTGCCAAGTCTGACCACTTATCCTCTGCAGAACATAACTTCAGTTTCAGACATACAGTTGGAAAGTAGATCCAGTTCCAGTCCTGGCTCTGGCCCAACTTCAGAAAGCCTGTACCCCAGGGATGGGGCTGATGCCTCCATGGGCAATGCCCTTTGTAAGGTAAGTCCCAGGGAAATGCCTTTACACTTCCTCTGCGTGTTACTAGGCAATCTTTGGCCACTGATGGTCATGTTCTGGCTTTAGCTTAACAGCTCTGAGAACACTGACGACCAAAACAATTGATTCTTTTCATTCCTGTTGACTTTTCACTTTTGAAAGATGGAAAGTGAAGATTCCACTCGTTTCATTGATTCATTGGGACAAGGTCCCAAAACCCCAAGTTTGGATGTTCCCAAAGACTTGGCCATCTCTTCAGAACTAGAGGAGCCAATCAACCTCTCTGTGAAAAAACTTCCTGTGGCACCAGTAGTTAGCACCTCTACAGCTTTGCAGCAGTACCAGGACCCAAAAGGTGAGATTCAGGTAAAGCAGATTGTCTTTCATGTTGGCTAAAGACTTGAGAAAATGGACTCAGCACTCTCAGGTGAGACAGAAGTGGACAGACAGGCTTAAAGCCTGGGGACACTGCATCTTTCTGAGGCTAAATTCACTTGTCTCCTCCAGAAGTGACTTTCACCATTCTGTTTCCTTCACCACGGCCAGGGTGGTCCATGTAGTCTCCTTACAACATTCTGCATGCCAAAAGTCCCAGGGCTCCAAGTTTCATAGAAGGGGACCAAGAAGAACTCATCCCAAGAGGGCTAGCATTAACAGTATTATAGGTAGAAAGCATTTCTGACTTTGGAGTCAGGCAGATTTAGTTGGGATACCAACTCTGTCTCTTTTTTATTTGGTCCTGGGTGAGACACCTGACCAAGAGCTGGTTTCTTTCTTTACTAATAGGACTAGTTTTACTGTCTTCATAGATTACTGGGACAAATAGCTATATTGAAAACACTTTGTAAGTTATTTTGCAGCAGTAAGAATTTTCCTTGTACCCAGCAATACTGTGAATTTGTGTTGTGTCACATAGTAGAAAGAGTTTGGACCTTTGGAGGTAACCTGATTTTCTTCTCAGCTCCTCAAATCCCTTCTTATACTAAGCTAGACTAGAGGTTTCCTACTGTGAATGGCAAGGGCTAGTTGAGTAATTAGGAATTGAATATCTACTGATCATTTGTGACCTTTTCTATTCAGTATTTGAAGTATGTTTAATTTGCAATTTTCAGTCTATTTTATAGACATTTAATAAATAAGAGAAACATATTTTCTCCTTTTTTCCTCACATTGACTAAAAAGATCAACCAAAAAATTATTGGTTCTTAGTATGTACAATAATGTAACCCTGCATTTTATGTAGTTAGTTTGGACTCTTTGCTCATGTAAAGGAACACAATTAAGGATAATGCCTGATACACAGTGGGTCCATGTTCCTTCTTTTTGCCCCACCCCTGCCCGATACCCTCTGTGCAGACTGTCTTATGCAGGGCTCCCTGGAGCCTCTGGACCACAGAGTGGGAGCTGGATTCTCAGAAAATGCTAGAATCTTAGCACTTAGCTGAATAGGTAGACTACTCAGAATAACCTCTCTGAGAAGGTGAGATATCCTGTTAGAACAGGTGATTTCTGAGTTCATTTTGAAGGTGAGAAGCTGGGTCCTCAATGCCTGATCTAAAACATACCTGTGGGAAACCTCTGTTAGGTATGCTTCTCTTCCAGGGATGGTGAATCTTTTTTGGAGCCTTCGATGTTCTGGTAGGTGGTTGGTCCATATAAGATCCACAATACCATTTGCTACATGATGGGACAGACGTGTGTGCTTTTCATCTGTTTCCTGGGACCCATCTGCCTGTACTGATAATTCTGATGCTAGAAATAACCAAATGGCCGTTGGCAGAAGAAAGGATTCTCTACCCTTGACAGAAAGTGCCCTTTCTTCTCTCTTAGGAAGGAAACCCATGGTAGGATTGTCACTAATGTGAATGATTATGGTGTAGGTAACAATTGTGTGACAGATGTGTAGTCAAAGGAATGAACCTTACAAATGAGTAGAAGGTATGACAGAACATGTTGTCTTGGATGTATATCACAGGTGTTTATTTGTCTTTTACTTTAGAGTATGAGAATTTTGAACAAGGAGCTCTAGAGCTGGATACAAAAGAGAAGCAGAGAATCAGGTAAAGACTTTTAGCCAGCCTCTCCCTCCCCATCCTCAACTTCTGATCCTGCAAGGTTGGCACAGGGAGCAAGCATCCTTAATGATTAAACGAAAAGCAGAAGTTTGCTTGAACCTGATTGATTAAACTAAAAGCAGAAGTTTGCTTGAACCTGATTGGCACAGGGAGCAAGCATCTTTGATGACTAAACTAAAAGCAGAAGTTTGCCTGAACCTGAACTCTTCAATTAGACCTTTAGGTGGGGGTCTATGTGGTTGGATGCTTGAGCTAACTGTGGTAGGATGTCTTCGATTCTTCATTGTGAGGCATATGCTGTGTGTGCAACCCTCACTCCACAGGGTACCCTTCCCTCCTCTGGAGGTTTCCCAGTATCTGACAGGGTCTGACCAAGTAGAGCTCATCAGGAAGGCTGGATGTGGATCTGTAGAGGGTTGAATTGAGAATGTCTTAAATAGTTCAGGTATAGAATTGTAGATGAACCTGACTTAGAGGTTAGAGCCAGAGAAGGCTCCTGATCAAATGCACGTTTTTCTCTTACCACAGAGCTTGCAGTAATGAGCCCAAGATTCCCTATGTGCGACTGGAGCGACTCAAGATCTGTGCTGCTTCCTCAGGAGAAATGCCTGTGTTCAAGTTGAAACCCCAGAAGAATGAGCAGGATGGGAGTTTCTTGCTTGTTATTGAGTGTGGCACTGAGTCTTCCAGCATGTCCATTAAGGTATAACTTTTTTCTGCCTCGGATTAAACCTTGGCTCTGTGTAGGGAGCCTCTCCTTTCTCTCTGATACTGCTAGATTTCTGGCTTTTGGGTTTTTTGGAGTGAGGGTTATAGCTTTGCAGACTTTGTCCTGCAAAGGAGATGAGCAGAAGGAATGAACTGTCCAGCATTCATGAGTCTTGACTGGTTTGTGGTCCTGGTGTAGAAGGTGCTAATAGCAAGTGCTCAGTGATTATCATCTCTCCCCTGTCCCTCAGCAGCTTATTGGAACTGTGCTGTAACTGCTCACTTATTTATTCCTCAAGGTCAGTCAGAACAGCCTTCCTGATGCCATCCAGGCCCCAGGTCTCGGGGGAAGAAAGGTCACTGTCACATCTCTGGCTGGACAGCGACCACCAGAGATAGAAGACACATCTCCTGAAGAACAACGTCTCATTTCTCGAACTCCTGGTGGCAAAAAGGGTCCCCCAGCCCCAATAGAGAATGAGGACTTCTGTGCTGTGTGTCTCAATGGGGGAGAGTTGCTGTGCTGTGATCGCTGCCCCAAAGTATACCACCTTTCCTGCCATGTGCCAGCCTTGCTCAGCTTCCCAGGGTGAGTCAGTACCGGGTTATCACCTGGCTTTCAGTTACCTTCCTGGATTATATTATTGTTCCAGGCCAGGTTTGTGGAGATCTCCAGGCCTACAGTAGTGTGCCTTCTTTACACAGACAGGTAGATGTTGGAAATCTGCTTTGCTTCCCATTGTCCTCTGTTCTTAGGTTCTTTATGAACACAGATTTGTTTCTGTACTCCTGCCTAGCCTCTCCTAATTCCTATTTTTCTGGAGTTACTAAATCTTTTTTTTGGTCGTGGGGCTTGAACTCTGGGCCTGGGTGCTGTCCTTCAGCTTTTCAGCTCAAGCCAAGCACTCTACCACTTGAGCCACAGTTTCACTTCCAGTTTTCTGGTGGTTTATTGGAGATAAGAGTCTCATGGCTATTCCTGCCTGGGCTGGCTTTGAACAGTGATCCTCAGCCTCCTGAGTAGCTAGGATTATAGGCATGAGCCAGCAGCACCTGGTTACTAAATCTTGAGCTACTGAATTTCTTTTAAGTTTGTGGCTAGGAAGCCATTCTCTTAGAGGCAGGGTTAGGAACTTAGTTTCCTACACCATCACCTCTCATGCCTGTTCTGGGGCAGAGGGACAGGGAAGAGTATCCTGACCAATGTTCTGAGACCTAATATGGCTCCCTTTGCCCATGCAGGGGAGATTGGGTATGTACCTTGTGCCGAAGCCTGACACAGCCTGAGATGGAGTATGACTGTGAGAATGCCCGCTATAACCAGCCTGGAGTACGGGCACCTCCTGGCCTGAGCATATATGACCAGAAGGTAAGGAGGGATCTTTAGGAGTGAGGTTTTCTATGTGGAGCCACCTCCTGTGTCCACAGAGTTTGAGAGCCCTTCTGGGTACCTTTCTTTTGTCTGTGTTAGTCAACTTCCCATCACTGTTAAGATCAACTCAAAGGAGGAAAGCTGTGTTTTGGAAGAGAAGGAGAGCTCATAGTTTTAGGGGTTTCAGTCTGTGATCTTCATGGTTACTTATTGTCTGGGACTATGGTGAGGCAGAAAATCTTAGTAGGAAATGTGTAGGGTAGAGCAAAGCTGCTTACCTTATGGTGGCCACAAAGCAGAAATGGGTGCCAGGGACAAAATATACCCTTTAAGGGCATGCCACAGTGATCTGCTTTCTCCAACTAGACACCCTACCTCTTCAAGGTTCCACTCCTTCCAATAACACATTCAATTATGAATCCACAATGGATTAATCCATTGATGAGGTCAGGGCCCTCACGATCCAGTCATTTCCCAAAGGTCCCATCTCTGAACACTGCTGCATTGGGGACCAAGCTTTCAATTCAACATGTGAGATTTGGGGAGACATTTAAGATCTAAACTATCTTAAGCTATGCCTGACAACTTGACCCGTTTCAAGTCTGGGTGATTTTCCTTCTCACAGCAGTTTTTCTATGATCTGGACGTCTCAACTCCCTTAGTATGTGGCTGGAATTCTGTGGGACAGAGTCAGATAATCAGGATCACTATCTTTAGTTCTTGTTGAGCTAGGTCCAGAACAAAGTAACACTGTTGCTAATCTTGTTTCTGCAGAAGTGTGAGAAGCTGGTACTGTCCTTGTGCTGCAACAGCCTCAGCCTGCCCTTCCATGAACCCGTCAGCCCTCTGGTGAGGAAGACCTCACTGTTTCTGTCTGTTACTGTCCAGAGGCTTAGAGTTCCTAAGTTGTGGGGCAAGATTATGGTAATACCAAGGGTTGGCCCAGGTCATGGCCGCTGGATGTATTGATGGTATTAGTTTGTGGATGATAGGCCATAGCCACTCCAGCTTCTCTCTTTCCTATCACTACAGCTACTGTATCATACCTAACTTAGAAATGACACATTGCTTTTATTCCTTTCTCTCTATCTTTTTTTTTGTTTGTTTGTTTGGTTGTGGGGCTTGAACTCTGTGCCTGGGTGCTATCCCTGAGCTCTTCAGCTCAAGGCAAGCGCTCTACCACTTAAGCCATAGTGCCACTTCTGGTTTTCTGGTGGTTAATTGGAGATAAGGGTCATGCAAACATTCCTGCCTTGGCTGGCTTTGAACTGTGATTCTCAGATCTCAGCCTCCTGAATAGTTAGGATTACAGGCGTGAGCCACCAGCACCCGGCTCTCTCTATCTTCTTTTTATTTATTTATTTATTTATTTATTTTTGCTATTCATCTTTGCCTTTCTTCTGGTCTTATACCTTATTCTCTGCCTCTTCTCCCTATTCTCTGCCTCTTCTCCCTTCTTATCTATACCTACACTTTTCCTCCCTCTTCTTCATTTGCTGTCTCCTTCCCTATTCTCCTTCCTCAAGGCGCGGCATTATTACCAGATTATCAAGAGGCCCATGGACCTGTCAATCATCCGTAGGAAGCTACAGAAAAAGGACCCAGCTCACTATACTACTCCAGAGGAAGTGGTATCAGATGTGCGCCTCATGTTCTGGAATTGTGCTAAGTTCAATTATGTATGTCTTGCCTGTTTTCCTCTTTCCTCTTTCCCAGTTTGCCCCAAGACTATCGTATTTGGGTTGGGGTGGAATCAAGGTGGGGGTTTATTTGGTCCTGGGCTTCTAGGAGGAACTTGGAGCAAAGTCCTGGGATGTACTCTGCTGAGTATTTAAAAACTCTTCCCACATTTGGCCTCAGCATGGTCTCAGGAGGACAGAGTGACTATACAACTTGGGTACCTAGTGAGGTCACTTCTGCTTTAATAGATGCTACCAAAATGGTTATGCCAAGTTCCAGACATCCCAGGATAGGCCATCCAGGCTTTGTATTATTGAATAGGAGTGTTCTGGAAGAGATGGGCTGGTAGAAACCAATCATATCATCCCTTTTTTCTGCCCTGTCAGCCTGATTCAGAGGTTGCAGAGGCTGGACGCTGCCTGGAAGTGTTCTTTGAAGGCTGGTTGAAGGAGATCTACCCAGAGAAACTGTTTGCCCAACCAAGGCAGGAAGACTCAGACTCTGAGGAAGTGTCAAGTGAGAGTGGATGTTCCATCTCCCAGGGCTTCCCATGGCCCCCCTACATGCAGGAAGGCATCCAACCCAAGAGGCGGCGGCGACATATGGTAAAGAGTTGCTGCCAGTTGGGTTGATAGCTGGTGGGTAGGTGATCAGGCAGCAGGGGGCACTGGAATCATAGGTACAGAGAAACTTGAAGTGGAGCTTCTTAGATAGCTACTAGTGACAGTGAACCCTCACTTCCATTCCCTTAGCTTAGAAGGAATACAGGGCATTACAGGAATCATCAACTCTGGTTACCGCTGAAGAGAGGTACTTGTTTAGGGTCACCTAGAAAATTAACAGCAGAATCGGGGTGAGAGATGATGTCCTTACTCTAGCCAGTGCTGGTTATACTACATTGTCCAATGGTTGTGACATCCATAAGAAGAGAAGTACCTAGTTTTAGTGTTTGATCTTTTAGGTTAAAGGGGGAAAATGAAGGAATCTTTTTTGGAAAGAGAGGGAGTGATTGTAATAGAACTTCTGTGGCCTTTTGGCTGGTTCCACCTGTGTAGACCTGAAACCTCAGTTTGATCCTGTTAAATTTCAGTGAAATGTATTGTCAAGTCTACTGTGCCAAAGTGGGACCAGCCATCACTAGCTATTTATGATACTTAGTGACTTCAGTGAGCTTTACTATTGCATTCAAGGGGTAGAACAAAACACTGACTCTGGAGAATCCCAGTCTTGATCCTTACCTTTTTATGTTAATAAATCCTACATTTGGTTATTCTAATTCCATAAATATATATTTTTTCTTTTTTTTCCTCTCAGGAGAATGAAAAAGCAAAGAAAATATCATTTCGCATGGCCAACAGCATCTCGCAAGTATGAGAGCTAGAAGGAGACTGACTCTGGTGGCTGGTGTCCCATCTTGTTGACCATTCTTCCTCATCCTTCAGCTTACTCTCTTCCGAATGTGGATGTGAAATGAGTCTGTCAGGCTGTGTAGTGCTCTTCTTCACCATTTGCATCTACAGCATTTGTTTGGGAGCCATAGTGCATCCACTACAGAGAAGATTTCAGTAATAAATAGGAAAGAGGGAGGTGTTCCTTATTGCCAGAGTAATCAGATGTGTAGGGTCCACTTGACAAGACCATACCTGGTTGGGCTTAGGAGCACCTGGTTTCCTTGGTGAATTCTGTCTGCTGAGGAAAGCAGACCTTTCTCACCTCTTAGTGTCCAGGACTCAGGAGTAGTGCATATGTCTGAACTCCTCCTGGCTCAGAAGTGGGTGCAAGAAGGGAGTAAAGTTTGGACATATGTGGACCTATGGAAGGCCTGTGATCCCTAGCCCAGAACAGCCAAAGACTGTCACTGTTTGCCTTTGCTTGTCCTGTTGTGACAGAGGTACCTGCCACTGGCAGAATAATAGAGGCATCTAGAGGCCACAGGTCTCAGTTGATGCCTATTCGGGTTTTAAACGGTTTTCAGGGTATTTGTTTTTCTGACTCCCTTTTCTGAGGTTTACTTAGGTGGCTGCTGGGAAAGTGTTCTGGATGGCATGCATTCTTGTCTGAGGTGGGAGACTGCTGAGATCACTTACATCTTCTGGCTCAGATTTCACTTGCATCAAGAAGATATCAACTTCAAAATCTGCCACTGTGCCACTTACTTCGGGTCCATAGCACTACTTTGGTGTCTTAACTTGCCTTCCTTGAAGTGACTGTTGTGCTTGTCAGTGGCCACACCTTCATCATCTCCATCCAGATTTCTGGATCCTGATCCCAAGGATCCTGATCCCTGCTTGGGAGAACTGTGAGGCAGCTGCTGTCTGCCTCTGGCACAGAGTTTGCTGGGTAAGGAGAGTGACCCAGAACCAGCTTACTCTGCTGGGTCTCTCCTCCTGCATAGAGATTCTATTTTTCCACCTCTTCATGTTCATACAGCCAAAGATCAAAAGTGAGTCCTTGTACTAGCTTGCGTCTAGGTTGTCCACAGCCTAGAAAAATCCAGTACTCCATGGCACTTTTTTGTTTCTGGAGATTGGAGAAGGACACAGCAACAGGCCTAGGCAGTCCTAGAGGAAGTTTTGTCAAAGGTTGAGAAGGCTGAAATTGAAAGGTGAGGAGCCAGTGTCCTTTGGTGAACTTGAAGTAACTTTAGGGCCTTAGTTCTTGGAGAACACAGGAAAAAGAAGCCATGGTAAAAGGAGCTCCAGTTTGCATCTCAGGTGGATCTTCATGTTCTGTGCTGAATGTTTGTGAGCAAGTGGAATGGATAGTTCCTGGGGTCAGAGACTTCCCAAGCAATGGCCTGGTTGAGGAGGGATCTCTTAGTAATATTGTTAGGGAAGCTATAGACCTGCCATTTCAGTGGCTTGGCTTGAGATAGTTCTTCCTAGTCCTCACATGGCATGACTAACTTTGGAAGAGTCTCAGGTCATAGTTTTATGATACAGTTTAAGGAAGTTCTTTTGTAGGGTCTTTGCTAACGAGAAATTGTATCTTAACTAGAAAGCATTTCTTCCCTCTTCTTGAGTCAATTGTACCACTCATTTTGTTCTTCATTAGGGTTAACATCATCTTTCTTCATAGCCAACTTTGCCCATTGACTTGATGGTTTTTCAGCTGCATATTATAAGCTTTTTTAAGTAGATGGGTTTCCATAATTTCACTATCTACTTTTAGGCACTAAGTCTTCAATGTAGTCTTTGGCCTTAGTCCTTGCTCTTTGGGGCTGATATGACTTTCTGGTTTGGCTCTGGTCATTTCCTTCTCAATTCTTAAATCTTTCTGAAATGATCCCTGAAAGTATCATCTTTGCATAAAAAAAACTGGTTTGGCAAAGGTCTTCCTGTACTTCCCCTAGTAATTCCTGCTCTTAACCATCTTTCCTTTGTGTGGCCCAAATTCCTACTACCTCTGAGTGAGCTATATGGTGTTTGGTCAGTGAGGCATGGTAGTCTTAAACATATTTGAGCTCTTTTCCCAGAATCAGCTGTAGGCCATATTTTAATGAGAAATGCCTGGACAAAAACAAAAACAAAACCTTGTTTTTCTTCTATCAATAAAGTTCCTGGCTTGGGATCTTGGCAATGTGGTAGAGAGCCCCATATTCCTTTCCCATTGTAGAGATCCTGCATGTTGATAGGCTTCCTTTAGGCACCTGAGTATACAGGGGTGGGAAGTTGGGTGTCTTTTCCTACAAAGGTTTGAGGCCTTAGGCCATCATACCTTCCTTACACTGGTTATCCTACGATATTGTTCATCCCCTGGCTTTTCCAAATACCTATGGCCAATACTTTTAGTTATGATTTTGTTTTTGCATGCAAAAAACAGAAAATGACTTTTTAGAAATTTAAAAAATGAAACAGGACATACATGAACCCCCGTTTGCCAATTATCTGCCTTGCTCTTAAGCTCTTTGTTAATGCAGATTCTCATTAACTTGTTCCCATATGGTCCCACTTCGAAGTCAGTTTAGCTTTTTTAGCCTTTGACAAAGTCATGCAATAGAAATATAGTAAGTTCTGGCTTCTTAGAGTATAGCATACAATCTTAGAAGAGAAAATGATTCTTGGCTGTGCTAAGAAAGACAGTAGAGTGGTTTCAGTTGATGGAATTTTGGAGCAAAAATTGGTGCACAGTGAACTTGCAAAGTGTCTTCCACCGAAGATGGGTGTATTGACCCTTCCTGAGTACAAGCATGGGTGTATCTGAGAAACCCAGCTTGTCTCAGGTAGTGGTTGGCAGCCACCAGGTGCTCCTTATGCTCTGCTCCATGTCAGCGTCCTGATATCAATCTGATGTGTTTGGTTTCCTGGACCCATTTTTGGCTGTGAGTCTTAAGATGTAGGCCCCTCCTGTTTTTCTTGTGCCCTTCCCCATTCCCTCTCTCATACTATTGGGTAACCTCTTGCACTCCTTTGTTACTCTTGAGTACGCCCCTCTTGTCTTTCCTCTTTGCCCTCTGCCCCACTCACTGCTCTGGAAATTCCACGCTCCTTTAGTCCTATCCATTTCCATGGCCTTGTCCCTCTTTCTTCTCCTAGACTTTCAGCTTTCTCCTGGATTTCTTCTCGCTAGCCTGAATTTAAGGCTTATCACACACTGACAATCTTTTCAGTATCCTGAACTTTCCCATTCTCTTCAGCTTGTGAAATTACCAAATTTTCAGTTTTTGCCTTAGTCTGTTTTTTGCTCCCTCTTCCCGGCCGCTAAGCATGACAAATTCATAGTTGACAGTCTCAGCATTGACTGGCATTTCTTTAACTTGTTACTCTTCTTTCTCATCCATGTCCTTCCTCTCAGCATATACCTGACCTTATTGTGTATTTCACAGAACAGAGATCCTAAAGCAGAGATCCCTGTTCAGGGCTCCACTCTCCTCCTGTTGAGCTGTGTCTATATATTCCTCTCCTTCTCCCTCTGTTTCCTGAATTTTGCTATTTACCCTCCAAGGCACAATAAATGAGGGGTTTGTGACCTCACTGACTCTGCTGCCCCCACTTCCTGGGTCCTCATCCTCCATTGTTTACCCCATACAATCTTTATAAACAACCAAGTTCTCCTGATTTAAAGCTTAGGCAATTGTCCCTTATCCTTTTTCCTTTGCCAAGGTTCTTTTTAAAAATAATCATTTTGCTTGTTTTTTTTCAGTCCTCTGTAGCTTTTTTTTTTTTTTAGTGGGAGGCGGTGTCCCAGTCTTAGGGCTTGAACTTAGCTCCTGGGTGCTGCCCCTGACCTTTTGTGCTCAAGGCCAGCACTGTACTGTTTGAGGCACAGCTCCATTTCTGGCCTTTGGTGGTTAGCTGGAGATAAGGGTCTCACAGAAGTTTCTGCCTGAGTTAGCTTTGAACTGTAATCCTCACATCTCAACTTCCTGTTTAGCTAGGATTATAGGCAGGAGCCACCAGTGCCTGACTATTATTATTATATTGGTGGGGGAGTGGTTATAGGGCTTGAACTTTGGGCCTGGAAGTTGTCCCTGAGCTCTTCAGCTCAAGGCTAGTGCTCTACCACTTTGAGCCACAGCGTTACTTCTGGTTTTTCTGGTGGTTAATTGGAGATAAGAGTCACATGGACTTTCTTGCACGGGCTGGCTTTGAACTGTGATCCTCAGATCATAGCCTTCTGAATACCTAGGATTACAGGCATGAGCCACCAGCGCCCGGGCTGACTATTTTTATTTTCAATGCCATCACTGACTATGCAGTTGCCAAATTAAAAAATGCTTTCAGTCCTCACTACCTTGAATTCTCCACAGCAGTTCATTTCCTCTACCATTTCATCCATTAAACACTCTTTTCATTTGTGTTTTAGTATACTACAAGTCTGGATTATTCACATTCTTTCTAGCCATACAGGCTAAGTTCCTTACCCAGGCATAGACAGGGAGTTGTGTCTTTAGTTGTCTATAGTTTCTCCTCTCCAGGTGTTGGGTAGGCATGAAGAGTCATAATTGCTACTGACCTATGCCCTCTGTATCTATTTTTGTTGAATCCCTTCTCTTGGACTCAGTTATCCTCATGCCAAGTATGTTATAACTGCTGGAAGGAAAGAATCTGTGAGTTCTTCCCTTTGTCTCTCCAAGTACAGCACAGAGCAATCTTAGCCCATCTAAATTAGTTTAAGAGTATGGATTGGATTTTAAATTTTAAATTGCAGTCTGGCTAAACTAGGTTATCAGGCAAGAAGGCAGCTCATTACTATGATCCCATACCGGTTGGAACCTACCTGAGTGTTAGTAGGAGCCCAGGATTATGTAAAGTATGTTTCCATGGATGGTTCAGTACTGCATCCAGGATGAGAGTCCTGTCTGGTGGGTGTCTACCACTGATAACATTCCAATGGAGGGGAAACTGGGAAGTGCTGTGTTTCATATTTTGCCTGAGTTTGCTAGGATCTGCGTGCATACCTTCAGTTGGGTATTTCTTACCTCTTCTGATCATCCCTGCTTACTTGCTTTAGATTTTACTAGAGTTGGAGGAAGATGTTGGCTGCTTGGTGGAAAGATAACTGATTTGAGAGTTTGGATACCTCAATTTTGGCTTTGCCAATTATGGGTTGTATGACCTTGGGTAGTTTCCTCCTCTATAAAGTTGGAGTGGGAGTTGCTGAGAACAGGGATATTTCAGAGGCTCTCTAGCTGTAAAGATGATAACTTTGATTCTAACTATAAAACTCAGGATACAAAGGGACCAGAGCACTCTGGGGTTGAGACACAGCTAGAGGAGTCCTGATCAGGACAAGGAAAAGGACTCATAGGCCAAATTGAGTTGCTTTGAGGAATGTCCTTGTCGTGGTGCTGCTTCTTGAGCCATATGCCCATTCCTCAAGCTGTACCCTTCTTGGATGTCTAGGATGAGTTCCTCCTAGGCCTTTTCTAGAATGGTCATTGGACCCAAAGTGGCTAGGGGCATGAGGGAGAAATATTAGGGAGGAATATTATAAGAGAAAGCATAGTTGATTTTAAATGGACCTACACATTCAAGAACAAATAAAAAATAGCACTTTTCTTGACCAGCAATTGTGTCCTAGAGTGTTTCAGTGAAAATTGTCGAGCCATCTGCATGGCCCTTTTTTTTTTTTTTGTCGTCAGTTGTGGGGCTTGAACGCTGGGCCTGGGTGCTATTCCTGAACTCTTCTGCTCAAGGCACGTGCTCTATCACCTGAGCCACTTCCAGTTTTCTGATGGTTTATTGGAGATAAGAATCTCATGGATTTTCCTGCCCAGGCTGGCTTTGATCTGTGATCCTCAGATCTCCTGAGTAGCTAGGATTACAGGTGTGAGCCACCAGCTGCAGGCTGCATGGCCTTTTTGACTGGATTCCAACCTCAGAAAGAACACAAGGTAAGGAAGCCCTTCTCTCTGGGGAAGAACAAAGCTGTTTCTTACTGCATGGATACAGTTTGTTCTTCAAAATATAGGCGACAAATCTGAAGTAGAGTTAGGGAAAAGGCATCTTATGAACACCTACAACTGCCAAGTTCCAAACACTTCAAGAAGGTTCTCCAGTTACCTTCTGCTAGCTGTCCTCTCTGTTCACTCTGCACAAGCATTTTCTAGCTTTGGGGGAGGAGCATGTGAGTTACATAAAGAATATTTGTTAATTTGGAGTGAAGTGTGAACCCATTTCTATTTTCCATGAATTCCCTACTTCTTAGGTGACATGACATACTTGACACTACAAAAGCTAAATACACTAGAATTTTGAATTCTTAGCGTCCTTTGAGACCAGGATATAGGTCTAGCAAAGTCTTCTTTGTGGAGATGTTACTGGTGAGGAGGTGGGGTTTCCATGGCAGCAGGAACAGCAGAACAAATTGAAGTATCCAGTGCCTGATGGCAATGATAATTTCTTCAGTCTGCTGAAGAATATACAATTCTGTATATTACTTCAGGAACTGTTTTTGTCTGCGTAGCTCTGAGCTTAATCCTCTAAAGATCCGGTTAATAAATTCATGATAAAGTTATGGACTCACACTTCTCAGCTCTGGATTGACACATCTTGTGATCTGTTGGAGGCTTTTTACATGTCTCAATGTCACACAACACTATAGCCATCTCCAGGTTCCCTTAACATATTGTTCCTCATCGTCTTATATCAGCAGCTAGGAAAAGGGGAAAGAAACTAAGAAATGTGGTGTGAGACAAAGCCAAGGAAGTTTGTGGGTTTTTTTTGTTTGTTTGTTTTGTTTTGTTTTTGTGGGTCATGAGTCTTGACCTTTGAGCTTGGGCACTGTCCCTGTGCTCTTCGGCTGAAGGCGAGAACTCTACCACTTGAGCCACAGCACCACTTCTGGTTTCCTGGTGGTTAATTGGAGATAAGAGTCTCATAGAGGGGCTGGGAAGGTGGCTCAGTGGTAGAGCGTTTGCCTTGCATGCATGAGGCCCTGGGTTTGATTCCTCAGCACCACATAAGCAAAAAGAAAAAAGCCAGAAGTGGCGCTGTGGCTCAAGTGGTAGAGCGCTAGCCTTGAGCTGAAGAGCTGAGGGACAGTGCCCAGGCCCAGAGTTTAGGCCCCACGACCCGACCCCCCCCCCCCCAAAAAAAAAAAGTCTCATAGACTTTCTTACCCACGCTGGCTTAGAACTGGACTGGCGTAAAAGTCAGATCTGAGCCCTCCTGAGTAGCTAGGATTACAGGCATGAGCCACTGGTGCCCGGCTGGAAGATTGTGTTTTAAGGAAAGATAACCATGAGAGAGAGAGAGAGAGAGAGAGAGGAGAGAGAGAGAGTGTGTGTGTGTGTGTGTGCCTTTCTTGGAGCTTAAACTCAGGGTCTGGGTACTGTCCCTGAGCTTTTCTGCTGAAGGCTAGCACTCTACTACTTGAGCTACCACTTCTGGACTTTTTTTTTTTGTTAGTTAATTGGAGATAAGAGTCTCATGGACTTTCTTGCCTGGGCAAGAATCCTCAGATCTCAGCCTGAGTAGCTAGGATTACAGGTGTGAGCCACCAGCACCCAATGCCCATATGTTTTAATGTTTGAAATAAATCTTCACTGACTCTCCTATTCATTCCCAGACTGACCCGACTTTCTGTTGTTCTTTGTCCTTGCTGATTTTAAAGTAGAAGTAGTTGTTTTCTAGGTCCCTAGAACATAGTATCTCTTCTCCTTACTCTTCAGGGTTCCATGGCAAGCTCCTAACAGGACCCACTCCTGGAGAGAGTCCTCCCCTTGCAGATAGTTCTGCAGCAGGATCTCTTCCTCACCTGGCCTGTGGATTATTCTGTCCCCTAGACACTACAGGCATAGTATCCAAGGCATAAAGCTTTAAAGGCCCTACAAAAATAAATCCTAAGCTGGGCACTAATGGCTCACCTGTAATCTTAGCTACTCAGGAGGCTGAGATCTGAGGATTGTGGTTCAAAGCCAGCTGGGCAGGAAAGTTCCAGAGACTCTTATCTTCATTTAACCACGGAAAAATCGGAAGTGGCACTGCGGCTCAAGTGGTAGAGTGCTAGCCTTGAGCTGAAGATCTGAGGGACAGCACCCAGGCCCAGAGTTCAGGCCCATGATGGAAAAAAAAAATAAAATAAGAAAGTCCTAAAAGGGCTGGGAATGTGGCTTAGTGGTAGAGTTGCTTGCCTAGCATGCATGAAACCCTAAGTTCAATTCCTCACCACCACACAAACAGAAAAAGCCAGAAGTGGCACTGTGGCTCCAGTGGTAGAGTGCTAACCTTCAGCAAAAGAAGCTCAGGGACAGCACTCAGCACTGACTTCAAGCCCCAGGACTGATAAAAAAAAAGTCCTAAAAACATTAAAATAAAAAATGGCAAACCATACATAAAAATGCCTAATTAAATGTCTATGAACTATACAATTATGTTAAGCTCATTAAGAACTCCAAGCCTAGTGCAAATTAAATAATTCCTAGTTAAATAGCATCAGAAGCAAAGTTACTAAATCCAGTTTCAAAAACTTGCAGTAACAGAGTTATTATAGACTGTAGACTTTCTTCCTTTCCTCCTCTTCCTTTTCGTCCTCCTCCTTCTCTCTCTCCCTCTCTCTATTTTGGCAGCAATGGAATTTGAACTTGGGGCTTCATTCTTACTAGATAGGTAGGTACTCTGCTGTCCGTGCCATGCTTCCAACCCTTTTTTCTCTGGTTACTTTCTTAGGTCCTGCTTTCTCCCTGGGCTAGCCTAGACCTTGATTCTCCCATTCAGCCTTCCTGTATGTAGCTGGGACACTACCAGGCCTAGCTTTTTCTGCTGAGATACGATTTCACAAACTCTTTTGTCCCAGGCTGACCTCAGACTGTGATCCTGCCAATCTGTCTCCCAAGTAGGTAGGATCCCAGGCATAAGTACCATACTTGGTCTTTTTAAAAATAATTTTTATTGTGATTAAGTGATTACATAAATTTCACAAATTCACACTTGGTCTTAACATTTTTTTATTGTGATATGTGGTATAGAGCTCCTACAGTAAGAATGCATGGCTTTCTGGAAAGAATTCATCTATGGACCCTGGAGCTATGCAGAGGGTGCAAGGACCTGTTCTATAGATGTGAATCCTGAAAGCTTTGCACAGGATTTGGCTTGGGAAATGAGAACACGTAATAAGTTCCTAAAAGATACTTTCCACTTGTAGCAGAAATCAGTAATTATTGTCAGTATCCATTATTCTCTTAATTTTAATAATCCCTTCCCTCACTTTTCCCAGCTTAGATGTTGTCTTTAGAATAATTTCTGGCCAATCAATTCTGAGAAGTACTGATGTACAAATCTTAGGACATGTTTTCTATGAATTTTTTTCTCCTCTCCCTTCCTCCAGACAGGAACACAGTTATGCTGTTGGGAAGATCCTCTCAGGAAGAAAGTATCACAGCCTTAGAGTTTCTACATACTAACTTCAACAAAATAGGAAATAAATTACTAAAAAGAACTAACTGAAATAAGCCACTATAAGAATCGGAAGCAATAATGAACCACAGATGAGAATGGGAGATATGTAGGGTAAAATATCTTTTAGCATATATTTAGGCAATGGAGAATGAAGGAGAGGAATATTTGAAGAAATAATGGCTGAGACTGTCCAAAAGTGAGTTTATATCACAGATATAAACTGCAGAACAAAATACTCTAACTAGGAAACATAACATGAAATAGATATATTCTAGTGAATCTACAGAACAGAACAAAAGGCAGAGAAGATCAGAAAGGGCAGCAGAGGACCAGGTACACATTTTCCTTCCAGTATTTATACTTCCTTCCTTTATTTTCGGTGTGTTTGACACGTGATTAGCTCCTGAAGTGTGAATAAAAGTTATGTAGGTAATAATATTTTTTAATTATGTAAGTCATTTCTAGATGAA
Source organism: Dipodomys spectabilis (assembly GCF_019054845.1). NCBI lineage: Eukaryota > Metazoa > Chordata > Mammalia > Rodentia > Heteromyidae > Dipodomys > Dipodomys spectabilis. The sequence continues at coordinate 24,650,333 of NW_024870822.1, forward strand.
AGTCTTAAAAGCCACTGCTTGGTTCTTCAATTCTTCATTTTATTCTGTTGAGGTGGTTCTGAGGGCGTATATTGGCACAAAGTTGCTTAATCTTTAAACAGTTTGATATGCAACATTGATATATGGAGAAAGATACAATGGGCCATTGCCCATATCTATAGCAGATCTTTGCATCAAGAACTCTTGTTGCATTAAGTTAAGCCAGTGAGAATTGTAGGTCATTTATTAGTACAGCATAAACTAGCCAACATTCAAAGAAACTTGGTTCTCTTTGAGGAAAAAATAAGACATAGCAAAAACATAAGATTCAAGGCTTTGGCTTAGGTAAGTAGCAGAAAAGTTGATATTGGTGACTAGAAAGATTGTGGTTCATGTTATGCAGTAGAAAAACATTTGATGAAGCTTGGAGGTCATATACTTAATGTATTTCAGAACTGAGTAAGAGGTCATTGGTAAAATCTTGTTTAACATTCTGTTTACCAAGGAAATTCAAGAAGTGAGTTCAGAAAAGAATTTCCTTGTTTTTAGGCAAGAATGAAAAAGAAATCCAAAAATATAGGGAGTTAAGGATTTAAAGAGGCAATTGCTTTTTCTTTCAAACCTGGAGTTCTTTGTTGAACTGAATAATCAGTTTAACTCTGTGGGATTCAAGTGTTAAATATATTTATGGTGTGAACTCTTGAATCCTAAGGGGAGTGGAGATGAATGGTCAGGAAATCATTCTGAGTGAGGTCTTTGATGCTCTTTGACACTGAAGGCTGAAAGAAGAAGTTGAGAAAGTCTTTGAATATTGAAAATAATTAAAATTCAGCATTCACACTAGGATAAAATTAAAACCCATGGACATACTATTCTTTGTTAAAATTTTAAGTGCATTAAAGAATTTCAGGAAAAATGTAAAATTAGGAGTATACTGACTATTAAAACTTTTCACTGGGTACGACTGAAGGAAAAGATTCTAAGAATGTGCCTATCCCACCAAAACCTGTGGGGAAAGGGAAAGAGAAAGAGGTCATGAGAACTGGTTCTCAAAACTAAAGTATAGTAAAGCTTTTGGCTATGTTCAAGCAAATAGAAGTATAATGTGACTTTTTAATGTGTTTTGTTTCCAGAAGAATGATGACCTTAGACTAACCAGAACAATACTAAGACTTCAAACGGACCTTGGATTTCTGAGATATAATAAAGAATGATGGATAAGGGGTTGAGAAAGCTGTTCATCCCCCAGACAGGTTTATTCTTCTACTCATACCAGCAGACAGGCTGAAAGGGGAAGAACCTCTTAGAAGACAGAACTAGGGGCTAAAGAGAACAACAGATAAGGGAGCTATTCACAGATGAGAATCTGAGAATAATGAGTATTTCCCATCTCAGACCAGAGGCCCTCAAAATATTGCCCTATTGAATTTCTTGACTTAAGAAAATCAGAGTCCTTCTCTACTCCCAAGTTGATCAACAAACTCTGCAACAAATTGCACTAATTGCTTCTATTTTTGTTATATCGACAAACCTCAATTCTGATGTCTGTGTCCCTAAATGTCAAGCAGTTTGATTGTATTGCCATAGAGTAAACAGCGTGTAATACTTATCAGTAGTGATAATAATAATTATACAGATTGAATGAGAGAAGATTGTTTTGTAATAATGACCCTGGAAAAAACCAAGTTCCTTGGCAGTGTCTAGAATTTGTCATGCTAATGGTCATAATGTTGCAATCTGTTATGCCCCAGAGCAATGATGATGTCAGCTATTGTAACTAGACACAATATTGAATTCAGTCTAAGGCACAGCATCAAGGATTCCCTAAGAAAACCTGGGCTCTCTTTGTGTATATTGTAGGGAGTTGAGTGTATTTAACTTTCTTGTGTAGATTTGTTTCGTCCTCTCTATAAATGTTAGTGACATTTGCACACTGGAAATGAATATTTGTCTATTTGTGAGTCTGTCAACTCACCTATTTACCTATCCATCTATATTTTACCATGCTCTTTAAAATCTTCTCTCCCTCCTTCTCCTTTACTTTTCCTCCTTACCTTCCTTCATTTATTCCCTCTCTTTCTCCTCCTTCTTTCCTTACTCCCTCTAATTTTTCTATCAATACTTTTATTTGCAAGTGCCACTTTAAAAAAATCAAAAAGTTACTAATTTCCAGACAATGAAAACAAGTAGTCAACCACATTGCTAGTTCCCTAATGTCTTACCATTTGTCTCTGCTGAGGAAAGAAGAAAAAAGATGGTGTTAAGTTTTCTAAGAAAAGATAGAATAGGAAATGCTTTAGAAAGATACTGAGTTTGAGTCCCAGTCTCAGACAAAAAACAATAGGAAAGTCAGGGAGGGCTTCTTTGAGGAGGTGGAAAGTGAGCTGAATTCAAATTATCAGGAAAAAAAAAAACCGTGCTTGTGCCTCTCTGAGGACAGTACAGTACATGCAAAGGAAACAGTCAGTGCAAAATATTTTAAATAGCTTATAATAATACCATGAAAAAGCAAATGGATAAATTTAGGACAGATGGAAAATGGAAGAGAGAACAGGACAATGTTATAATGCAGATATGCAAACTACAGAATTTCACAAAATTATTAAAGTTGAGTTGTAAACTTGAGTTTTATCTTCCTGAGAGTTAAGGTTAAACCAATATATAATCAGTCTCATGGCATGCTTTCTGTCTTTCTTTCTTTTTCTTTTTTCTTTTTGTCTGTCATAGGGCTTGAACTCTGGGCCTGGGTGCTGTCCCCTAGCTCTTCAGTTAAGGCGTGTGATCTACCACTTGAGCCACAGCACCACTTCTGGTTTTCTGGTGGTTTATTGAAGATAAGAGTCTAATGAACTTTCCTTCCCGGGCTGGCTTTGAACCTTGATCTTCAAATCTCAGTCCCCTGAGTAGCTAGGATTACAGACATGAGCCACCGGCACCCAGCTTGTGCTTTCTTATTTATTTTTTAAATTGTAAGTAGTTGTTGAGTTGCCATTCAACAAAGCAGTTCAGGATACAGTGCATCTAGGTCAATGTCACCTTTTCTTCATAGGGATAAGTCATATCAATTTTCAAGTGGATGAAGGATCCACTAGTAGAAATGAAATAAGTCTTGCATAAACTTTCCCATATGGAGCACTGAGCAATTGTGCCAGTGTGTTAGGGCCTTTCTCCCCATAAAGTTCAAATCTCAATGCTTGGAGCTTGTCAATGTTACATAGTGGGTTAAAGGTACTTTAAAGATATGATTAATGGAATTAAGGACCTTGAGATGGGGAGAAATCTTGCATATTTTGGGCAGGTCCAGTCCAATCATATGGATCATTAAAGCCTAGAATGTTTCTCAGCTAGACATAGAGGATAATTTAGCTTTGGAAGCATAATCAGAAAGATGGTATGTTGCTGGCTTTACGATTGAGGAAGAGGCCATGAGCCAAGGACTCTGAGTACCCACTACAAGCTGGAAAAAGCAAAGAAACAAATTTTGAGGCCTCCAAAAAGGAACATATCCCTGCTGATATTGATTGTAGCCCAGTGGGGATTCATATTGGATTTTTGACCTACAGAATTCCAAGAGAGTACATCTGTATTGTTTAACTCACCAAGTTTTGGGAATTTGTTACGATATTCTAATGAAACTAATATAGTTAGGTTAACATTGATTGCAACAACAGAAGTTCACCTACTTAACTGGCTAAGCAAAAAATTATGATAAGTATTTGGAAATAGACTTCACAGGCAGGGATACAACTTACTTCAGAAAATTTTGTGACTAGGTATGGGAGACTCTCTAAACTCTTACAGCTTTTCCTCCAGATTTTTTTCATCCTTCCTATTCTTCTTCCATTTTTTCTTTGCAGCCGGGTTTTCTACATTTCTCTAGGACATATGGAGGAAAAAATGTGGGTGGGCAGCTCCTGATTTTCTATGTTAACCATGTTTGATGATGGCTACCTAGAGAAGAACTGAAATCTTTTAGCTCAATTCTAATTTCCTGGAATGCTTGTTGGTTTGGCTTGAGTCAGATACTTGGTAATGTGCAGTCATCTGTAACCAGATGTCCCGCTTGCCTTGTCAGAGGAACCAGGGTTAGTTTCTGTAAGGTCTACTCTGGATGGCAAGCAGACCCATCCTAGTATCTGTGTTACCTAGGCAACTGGGACACCTGGAAGAGGTCACATCCGCTGAGGTCACATCTGGATCTGATGTGGTCACACCTTTCTCCCACCTGGTCCCACCTCCTCTTATCTGGTTCCACCTCCCTTTACCTGGACACACCTTTCCCCGCCCCTACCCTAGATAAGGCCTAGCCCAGGGCCAGATGCCCTCTTTGCCAGCCTCGTGGAGTGCCAACCTGGCCTGGTTCCAGCAGGTCTACTGAATAAACCTACCCCTTACCTGACTACCATGTGCATGATGTACTTCTTACTTGGCTACCTCTTTTTAAAAACCTAACAGTTTCCAGAAAAAAAAGTCTTGTAATTCTTGTTCTTTTGTGTGTGTGTGTGTGTGTGTGTGTGTGTGTGTGTGTGTGTGTGTGTGTGTGTGTGTGCGCGCGCGTGCTAGTACTGGGGCTTGTACTTAAGGGCATACGGGTTGTCTCTTAGCTTTTGCGTTCAAGGCATCACTTGAGACAAAGTTCCATTTCTGGCCTTTTTTTTTTTTTTGGTGGTTAATTGGAGGAAGATAGAGTTTCATGGACTTTTATGCTGTAGCTGGCTTCAAATGATGATTCCTACATCTCAGCTTCCTGAGTAGCCACTGGCCCCCAGCAATGTAACTGCTGTTCTTAAATGTAACTTAAGCCCAACTCATTTTATAGAAAAGAAGTAATTTAATGGGTTGAAACTAGCAAGAGATTTTAAAACAAGTATCAAGGTGCACATTGGTAATGTAAAGCATACATCTTTTGGTGGAACATGGTCTGAAATGTTTGAAAAACATTGGTATAGGTAATCAGGTAGGAATCGCCTTCAGGGTTGTAATAAGCATGCTGAAAATGATCCCTCTAGTCATGTGTATTTATTTTTTCCCAAGACTGGGACTCAAACTTGGTATCTGATGCTTTCACTCACTGGTTCTCTACCATTTGAGCCACACCTCCAGCCCCCACCCTACTTTTTTGTCAGTCATGGGGTTTGAACTCTGGGCCTGGGTGCTGTCCCTGAGCTCTTCACCTCAAGGTGAGCACTCTATCCTTATTTTTAATGGTTGAGTTCAACCTAAGATAAAACCCAATCCAGTAGTTTTCAGCCTGAATTTAGATCAAGTTCACCTGATTTTTTGGGGGGTGGGTGAAGAGGCATGGTCTCTGTAGCCCAGGCTGAAATAACAGGTATGGAGCATAATGTGCAGCTCTCAATTCCTTTTTAAAATGATATAATAGGATCTAGTCAATCACTAATTCTGGAAGTATAACTTGTGAGTATTTGAACACAAAAATAGAAGGAACTCTTTAGACATCTCCTGAAATTTAGGCAAGTACTCTATCCTTGTGCTACCCACCAAACCTTTGTCTCTAGTATTCAGTTAGGTTTGGCAATCACTGACCTACTTTCTATACAAAGGAATGGGTCATCTGTATGCTCTCCATACAGTTTTTCACACTTGTATCCAGACGTTTGCTAGATATGAGGAAGGAAACAAATTGAAGTTATTTCTTGGAAAGGGTCTGCCATGTGAATGGCTTCACAGCAGCTCATTAAAGGCCCATCACACACTTCGCAGTTCAGGGAAGCAGATTGCAGAATTTGTCTCCTTTTCTGAACATTGTGTCAGCAATATTTACATTTGATTATTATATTTTTAATATTCACATTCACATTTGGATGGATGGTTATTCCATCTTCCCATGGCAGCAGGGCTGGATAGGAGGAGGGGATAGGCACAGTGAAAATTCAGTCCCTTGTTGGACAATAGTTCTGTACTATCCCAGGACAATAACCAAGAATTCCAAAATTCTACAATATAGCACATGGTGAGGATTATGCTTGAAAAATGTTCAAAACTTACAAGACACTATGTTGAAAACGAACTTTACAACTGGAGATGGGGAGGAAAGGGATGGTAGGGGAAAAACAAAGGAAGGGGTAACAATGCTCCATAGGAAATGGACTTATTACCTTGCTCATGTAACTGTAACCCTTCTGTACAGTATCTTTACAATAATATATATGTATATATTAAAAAAAAGTCCAAAACTGAGCAATAAAATGATCTGTTGTGCCAGGTATTGACCATTAATCAAATTGATTTTAGAGGACACCTACCTCAAACTTGACTAGTATGAGTTGAGTATCTTCTCCACAGCTGCTAGAGAGCAAGGGCCCTCAGGCACACCAAGCCTTGATTTGTTCAACAGAACATTAGCATACAACTGGAACCCATATTTCTAGTCTCTATTCCAGGGGGCATGTGCTCAGGTGCTTCAGAGAAGTTTGTGGGTAAAACCTAGTTCCGGAATTTGTTATTGAATCTAAAAACCTGCTGGTTGGGATCAAAAGCCCCTACCTCCCCAGCAGTGATATACAAAGGACCATTTTCTGGTCTTTTTTCTGTTAGGCCATCTGAGGACCCACCGCAGTTGCCAGGCTTTCCAGCCCTACCTCCAACTTTCTGGGCATTCAGGCCAGGAGTTTAAGTGAGAATTGTGGCGTGGACATCACTCCGCACCACTTGCTTCTAGGGGAGCTCAGGTTAGCGTTCTCAGTTGGATCTCTTTAGAGGAGTCACCTGCAGAGCCCGGAACCCGAAGCACGCGGCGCCGCTGTGGTGCGGCCGGAACCTTCTCACCAGCCCCTCGCGGGGTTCCGAAGGGGCTTCGCGCTACCCGGCACATTTTGTCCCCACACGGTCCCCGTCTACCTCCCCGGTGACTGCTCCCGGCTGCCAAAAAGTTAAGTTTCTCTAGGTGTGGAGTTCCTGGCTCGGCGGCCACCGGAGCGACGTGTGCGCGTCTACAGGGGGCCAGCGGGCCTGGGTGAGCACCGGGCCGGCCCGAGGAACCCACGGGAGCAGGTGGGCGGCCCGGGCGGTGACAGCCGGGGGCGTTGCTATGGCAACCGCGGGGCAAACGGGCCTCTGGGCCTGGGGCTGCGGGTGGGCTGGCGGCCCCCGCCGTGGAGGGGCGCGGGGAGGCCCGCGGACCGTCCCGGAGGCTCCTGGGCCGAGACTTTAGGACCCCCCGTCCCCCCCTCACACCCCCCACCCCCGGGTCCGACGTTTGTGGCTGGTCCCCGGCTGCCCAGGTTCGCCTGCACCTCCGCATCTCCGCCCCTGTCGGGGACGCGCACCCATTTGAAAGTTTCAAGTGAACTCGCGATTAGGGTAAGCGTGTGGGAAAAAAAAAAACCACCACCACAGCCGCAGAAGTCCCGGAGTTGCGAGTTCCAACAACAACTAGAGCCTGGCACCCAGGAAGACCTCATTCTGTGGTAGCTATTTGATGTCCTTTGTCCACCACACAGGCTGCTAACAGGAGGGAGGATGACTAAGAGCAGCACCCCCCCCACCCCCCGTGTGGCTCTGTGCACAGGCAATTTGAGCACGAAATCGTGGGCTTAAATGAACCTGTATGTGATAATTAAATGAGATGCACATGTAAAACACTGGAGAGTCATAAAGCTTTTTTTTTTTTTTTAATACTAACTATAGTCTGATACTTCTGGCCCCACATCAAAGTTCAGAACGACTTTCTTTGTTGTCTGTCTATCCAACAAATCCAGTATCAGAGGGGGATACTGGAAGCCACGCATGGAAAGAGGGTTCTGTGAATGGGAAAACATGTAGATTTTGAACCTAAGCTTCCTCTTCCATGTTCCTGCCTTCAACTTGTGACCAATATATTGGTCATTTAAATATACATTTACAGATAATTTAAAGAATACATTGAAAGATACATTTAAAAGTGTATCCTTTCTTAGTCTTTAGTGTTCCTATCTCAATGGGTCATATCTCCTTCTATCTAGTTTTTTTTAAAATAATTTTTATTGAGATTAAGTGATTACATAAATTTCACAGTATTATGGGATAGTGATACTTAAAGTCATAAACACATTTTAACCTTCACAAGGCAAATTGTCTTTATCATGGTCTATAAAGTTTGTGAATTCTATACACTTTAACAATACAACTATTTCTTCCAAGTTGGGTTCCTTCTATTTTGTTTTCACGGCAGAAAACTTGGTTTCATCCTTGGCATCTACCATTCCTTTAGATCCAAGTAATCTTCAGTTTAGTTTAATTTTATCTTCACTCCAGATAGCATTCCAGTCACTTATTTATATTCTAGCCTCTATCACCCCTAGACCAAATTATGGTCTTTTGTAAGAATCCTCTTAAAGGATAGGATGAAAATCCTATCCTTATATTCCCAACTACCTTTTGTACTGTAGCAGGAGCAGTGCTTTATAAAATAAAATTTGATTAGTCTTTCCACTCTGACCTTTGCCTTCAAATCCACCATAGCTTCTGGTTATTAATAGACAGAAGATACAATTCTTGTTAGTCACCTAAAATTTTGGTGACCTTACACTTTTATCATCCAGAAAAAGATAGTTTATGTAGTGGTGCTGAAGATTGAACCCAGGATGTTATGCATACTAGGCAAGCATTCTACCACAGAGATATACCCCAATCTTTGAATTTTGTCATCACTCTTAGAAATTCCACACCTGTTAGCACTCACTCCTCTTCTCCCCTCCCCTAAGCTCCTGGAAAATACGAATCTATGTTTTATGTGGATTTTCTTGTTTTGCACATTTCATAAAAATGGATCAAACAACATGTTTGATGATGAATGAGATTCAAAGTTTATTTCTTGTAGTAGGTAATATTTTATTACCTTTTATAACCAATAAAATTTTATTGTTTGGCTATACCACATCTTATTTATCCATTCATTCATTAGTTGATGGTAATTTGAGTTGTTACCTTTTTTGTGGATATTATAGCAATACTGCTATGAATATCTGTGCAAGTTTTTGTATGAATAATTTACTGGTCACGTAATAACTCATGTTTAACTTTTTTGGGGAGCAGTACAGCAGTTTGAACTCATGATCTCTTATTTTCTAGGCAGGTACACTTTAATCACTGAACCATGCCCCAGCCCTGCTTTTTGCTAGCTATTTTTTTTTTATTGTGAAAATACTGTACAGAGGGGTTACAATTACACGGGCAAGATAATGAGTACATTTCTTATCAAGCATTGTAGCCTCCTCCTTTGTTTCCCCTTCCCATCCCTTCCCATCCTCCCCCTGCCCTCCCCCATCCTCCCCGCTCCTCCCTCCCTCCCCCCCACACCAAAGTTGTAAAGTTCATTTTTGACATAACGACTTGTACATCTCATTGTTGCAATGGGTCCACCTGTATCCCTATTTAAACGTTTTGTTTTTCCCCTTCCCCTCCACAAATTATACCAACATCAAATACAGTGAAAGCAGGGGTTATACTGTGGGGGAGGGATTTGCTAGCTATTTTTGACATAGGGTCTCACTTCTTTTCTGGGCACTCACTTATGCACACTTTTCTATTTTAGGGTTTCCCACATAGCTAGGATAATATATAGGTACCATCATGTCTAGTTCTCCCTTGAGAAGAGTCTTGAACCTTTCTGCTGAGGCTAGTCTCAAACTTTGATACTCCTACCCTCACCTTCCTAAGCAGCTAGGATTTCAGACATGTGCTACTTGCTTCCAGCTTATGTTTAACTTTTAAGGAACTGCTAAACTCTTTTCCAAAATGACTGCAACACTGTACATTCCTACCTGTAAAGGATGAAGCTTCCCATGTTTGCACATCCCCACACAAACTTGTTATTATCTGTCTTTTAAATTTTAGCTATCTAAGTATATGTGAAATGACATCCGATTGTGATTTGTGATGTGTGTGTGTGAACATGCACCTGAACTCAGGACCTCAAGCTTTTGATTGGCAATTTTGCTCATAGCTGATGCTCTACCACTTTTTTTTTGTTGTTGGTTAACTGGAGATGAATCTTCTGGTTCTATCTGCTCATGATCCTCAGAGTTCTGCCTCCTGAATAGCTAAGATTTTAGGTGTGAGCCACTGCTGCCTGTACCATTATGGTTTTGATTTATATTCTCTTGTTGATGAGCTGAGGGTGTAGTTTGTACACTGTTCTCTGTAGGTCTGTCATAAGTCATTGAGAGACAGGTAACAGACATGACAAAGAGCCTGGTATATGGCTTATTTTATTTCTCCTTTGACTCATTTATTAAATTATGAGTCAAACACTATGCCAAGGTTTTGAAGTACAAAGATAAGATGCAATCCCTGTAGAGTTAACTATGTGTTGAAGAGGGAAGCAAGTCAAGAAATATAATACCCTGTGTGAGGTGCTATAACAGACTCATAGATTGGTGCTATGGGAACTGGAGGGAGGATGGTGGGGGAGGGGGATCAGGCAAAGGGGAAAGGAATCGAGGCAGAAAGAAGGGCACACTCAGAGGTCTGGAAGTGGAAAAGCATGTGGATCTCTGAAGATGTGGCTGTCCAAGGGAATAATAGTAAGCTATCAGTGCCAGTTTACTATGCTGGGCTGAGATCTGAAGTCAGTTTTGATGGAGAGAAACAATTTTGGTGAAAATTGATATGTTTTAGCTTCCTTACTCTATGCATAACTCAGAATTTTTTTGTTTCCATTTCCTTTGTGTTTAGTATTTCCCACAAACTTCTGCTGTTAGGGGTTTTTACTTCTTGATTCTTTTTTCCTTTTTCCTTTTTCTTTTTGGTCATGGGGCTTGAACTCTGGGCCTGGGCACTGTCCCTCAGCTCTTCAACTCAAGGCTAGCGCTCTACCACTTGAGCCACAGCACCACTTCAGGTTTTCTGGTGGTTTATTGGAGATTAAGAGTCTCATGGACTTTCCTGCCCGGGCTGGCTTTGAAGTGCGATCCTCAGATCTCAGCCTCATGAGTAGCTAGGATTACAATTGTGAGCCACTGACACCCGGCTTCTTGATTTTTCTCATATTGTATTCTGCCACTGTAATACTGGCCTCTTAGTGTGCCTCTTACTTTGGACTTCGAGCTCATGGAGACTTGCCCTCTGTGCCCCCATGCTTTGTCTGGGGAGGATCTGTCTTCTATTTGTCCAGGGTTTAGTCAGCACAGAAGAGACTCAGCAAATAGACCTAGGTCTGGTGGACAGAGTGTTGTTGGAGAAGGTTCTTGAACCAGAGGTTTATCCTCTGGTCCTTCTGATGTGAACTTAGTTGTATTCTCACTTCTGATTTTCTTTCATGGTCATTCCCTGATGGACTTTGTTCCAAGGCTGTGTAACTCAGTTCCCTCTTGCTTTGTCTTGATTTAGAGTAAATAAGGGTTGAGGTGTGGGCCAGGAGTTTTTGTCTTGTTGGAGGCAGCCAGCTTCCATATATCTAGTGATTTACTCCAAGAAGATGCATAAACTGGTCCTTCAGCCATGAAAGAACGTGTGAAGTTCCAGAGATCATTTATATAGGACTTTGATCTGAATCCTTCTACATTAAGGACCATCAGAGGAGGAAGTAGAACTGTGGCTCAAATGGTAGATTACCATCCTTGAATGAAAAAGCCAAGGGAGGGTGAGACCCTGAGTTCAAACCCCTTAGCAAGCATGTACGTGTGCGCGTGTGAGCGCGCACGCACACACACACACACACACACACACACACACACACACACACACACACACACACACACACACACACAGGAAGAAAGAACAGAATTATTAAAGGAACTTGGAAATAAGATGGGTTCTAATCCATGGGATCGAAGGTATGACAGCTGTTTTCAACTATTTGAAGGGTTACTTAAGTATAGTAGACAATTTCCAGATTTGATCTTGCATTCTGGTCTGCCACTTACTTTTTTCCAATCTAAATTCCTTTCAGACTAAAATGATTCAAAAAAATAGCAGGGAGTGCCTGGACTGATTAGATCTAGATTCTTGAGGCAGATTGAGTGGCAGCATTTTAGCTTTTTGAGCTCAGCCATCAGTGAATTGAAATTGTAGTAGCTGTATTTATTATATTCAGAATTGAAGGAGTTATTAATAAATCATTCCTTAGTCCCATATTATCTCTGTTCTACAGACTAATTTTTTTCAATAGGATTTCCTTAATTATATCAAATGTTTCATTTCCAGAATGTTTAAAATGTCTGATTGCTATAATCTCCAGGGAAACTAGAGTCTTAATTACATCCAGTATTTTTTTAAATTTTTATTTGATTCTTTAGATAAGATTGAAAGTAAATTATTTTAAAGGATATGGCTACTTTTTATATTACTGTACTTACTGCAAATTTAGAATGTTTTGTTCATATTATTATTATTACCTTAAATACTTTAGATTGTTGATTAGCATATAGAGTTGTTACTACTTTCAGAATGAATAACGTGATGACACTGTTTTACTGTCCTCCTCCCTCATTTTTTTTTATCATGATTTATATTTTTTAATTCTTCTGGCTATTTCCATAGGGCACATTAAGACATGCTTCCTAGGAAGCAGAGGGCACTGGAGTTTGGTCTTTTCCCACATAGCTGCTTTTTAGTGAGTAAATGTTGGTAATAATTGGGGGAAGTGACTTTTAGTTCTAGATAACATTTTCAGTATATATTAACAATTTAAATTTTGCCTAGGGGCAATGGATGGTGAAAATCTTTTTTTTTTTTTTGAGACAGGATCTTGTTATAAAGCCCAAATTGGCCTTGAATTCATGATTCTCAAGAATCCTGGGATTATGGTCATGTTCCACCATGTTCAGTCTTGAAGATCTTTAAATGATATTAAGGATAGCTGATTGTGCTGGGGATTTTGAAAAGATGGGTAGTCTCTAGAAAAATCTGACCAAGGGGACATGGGATAAATTTTTCCTATCTAGAAGGATAAGATCTACTAAAGAAGGACTAGATAGCTGGGCTTTGGTGCTCATGCCTATAATCTTAGCTACTCAAGAGGCTGAGATCTGAGTTTTGCCAGCCAGATAAACTACTAAAACAGCTAGAAGTGGATCTGTGGTTTATGTGGTTGAGTGCCTAGCTAGCCTTGAGCAAAAGAAACTTAGAGATAATGCCTGGGCCCTGAGTCCAAGCCCCAGGACCAGAACACACACACACAAAAACTAGACATATTTGTAAGAAGTACATAATTAGGGGCTGGGAAGGTGGCTCAGTGGTAGAGTGCTTGCCTTGCATGCATGAGGCCCTGGGTTCGATTCCTCAGTACCACATAAACAGAAAAAGCCGGAAGTAGCATTGTGGCTCAAGTGGTAGAGCCCTCTCCTTGAGCTGAGAGCTGAGGGACAGAGCTAAGGCCCAGAGTTCAGGCTCCACCATCAATGGAAAAAAAAAGAAAATTGCTCATAATTAAGTTGCAAAAATAAAAAAGTATTAAAAAAGAAGTACATAACTAACTATGGACCTGCAGGAAGAGATATGAGATAATTTTGGGTTAATATGTTGAGAAATGTTATGTCATTGGTGTCCAGTGAAATGATGTCTTGGAGAGAGTAAGTAGGGACTTCCCATCATTGAAAACTGTGTAAACTCTAGCATCCATGTCAGCATGCATCAGATTTTCTGTGAAAGAAATTCATGCTGCACCTGTTATATTCAGATTCTCTTTTGAATTCCTCAGTCTGTGGCTGCCTCTCCACTACTGCTGCTATTATGTGGCTTCTCCACTCCAGGTTTTGCTACAGTGAAATTCATATAATTGCTTTTAAATGACTGGATAAATTGTAGTATAGAAGGCTGCATTGTGGTAGGTGACATTAATGACTGACATTAAATATCTTAGGGAAAGTGAATGCAGCCGTAATAATGCTCAATGTACAGACATGAAAAGGGAACTAGGAAACTTGTTGAGACAGGTGGTGATAGATTAGGTGGAAGGAGTGACTGTACAGATGCACTGTACACATAAATGAGCAAGTTTAGTTCATATGTTGTTTTTGCCAGTCCTGGGGCTTGGACTCAGGGGCTGGGCACTATCCTTCAGCTGCTTTTGCTTAAGGCTAGCATTCCACCACTTCCAGCTTTTTCTGTGCATGTGGTACTAAGGAATCAAACCCAGGGCTTCATGCATGCTAGGCAAGCACTCTACCACTAAGCCACATTCCCAGCCCAATGAGCATGTTTAATGGAAACCTTTTTCCTTGTGCAACTATTTGAAGATGATAATAAAAAGAAAAAAATTTAAAATATTATTACATATATTTTTAGATAATATCCACAAAGTGTATGTATTGAACATGTGTATATAAGCTTAGACACACACATTTTTTGCATAGTTGAGTTATTTTAGTTTTGTCCTCTGTTCCTATTGTTACAAGGTGATATTAAGATATTTTTTGGTAGAGATCTTTGAGTATAATAAAAGTGCCTTTTATTTCATTGATCAAAGTGATTTTTGAAAATACACTTCTGTATGTCTTCAAAGTACCAACAAAGAGCTTTTGTGGAAGTAGGAATTGAAAACTGGTGGTTTTATTGTGAGATTATTTGAGAACGATCTATAAATAAAATAGTATGGACATTCAATTAGTGTTTTAGATATTTAAGAATAGGAAATAGGGTCCCTATTATCATTTCAGAAAATTGTGTTTTCAAAGTTACTTATTAATTGGAGTCTGGAGTATTGTATTTGTGCTTTAAATGGCACCACAATTCATTGCAGATCTGGCCAGAGGTAATATATGTACAGGAAGATTAAATCCATCTTCCTGAAGAACTACTAGTTATTTGAAATGATTAAATTTGATTGTAAAATAAAATATGAAGTACAAACCACCAAGAGTTCAAAAAAATACAGGTACTTTGAAAGAAGATACAGTGCATTTGGCTTTCAACTAGTTTGTTCATTGTAGATGAAATGCCTTTAAATGGATGCAGGCTATCAAGCCAATAAATTTATAAAAGAGAAATAGTTTCAAATTTTCTTTTTAATATAAACTCAGCCTTCAAGGACAGAGAGCTCACTTTCAAGATAGACTTTCTTCTTTTGTGGTAAGGCTCTAAGTATGGTCTCTTTTCCTAAGTCAGTGTGAAATAACCTGAGCTAAATGTGGATGTTATTAAGGCTTCCGCCTTGTCGAGTATAAACTGAACATGAGGCAAATGTTAATATTACATGGTGCTTGACATATTTCTGTGTTACTGAGTGGACAGTGGCACTAGCTACTTGTAAAAATATCATACATAGCATTACAGAAAAATAATAACTCATGTACCTACATAAACAAACTTAAGGAAGGTAGCACGGTAAAAATCAGTAAGTATATCTAAGATTACTTTTCTTATCTACAATAAATAAAGCAAAAAAATCATACAGGCTTTTGCAATGTGAATTAAGACTAAATTTCATTTGCTATTCTGACAGCCTAATTTATTTAATGATGCATTCTTTGATTTTTCTTCTTGGTCATTTTCTGTTTCTTAGTTTATTATTTCTATAGTAAATGAGCTCTAGAATGCAGAGGCTAAAGTCTTTTTAAAGATTTTAAAGACTTTCCCCCAGAAATGCATTTCTTAGTATATAAAGACTGTATTTAGAATATTAGCAATGATTTAAAAATGTGATGCCATATTTTGGTAGTTGTATCATATTAAACTTTATAGCGCTTCCTGTTAACTCTTTATGAGATGTGTTTGGGTACTTGCACCCCCCATATTTTCCTCTAGATGCATCTTCTGACTCATAGCCTTTTTCTATTCTGCCACTCAGCTCTTGCCTGCACTGGCTACCACCTTCAGGATTGGTGAGTTGATACCCAGGCTTTCCAGCAGTTTATGGTTCACTTGGTTGGCTTATGTGGGTGTATTGATTAGATACTGTCAGTTGTGTAAACTTGACTGTCAGGATTCTAGAACTTCTATTTGCTGTATTTCTTCCAGGATCCTGAATTAGCTCTGAGGTTACATGTGAAACTTTATTTAGCATGTGGTCCTGATCCGCTTGCCACCCTGTCTTTTTTCCCTTCTTGCCTGTCTGCTGCATCTTTATTTTCACTTCCATGTTGTATGTTCTGCATATTCTCTGCTGGAATGAATGAATTCTAGAGAATGAAGATATGATCATACATATAGCTTATTACTCTTTTATTCTTTTATGTGCTGTGATGTTCTTGTGGGCTATTCCTTGCATTTACATTTAGCCTGATATTAACCCAAACCAACTATTGTTACAGAATTACCATCTCATGTCTCTTGACTCATGCATCATCTTTACATATTCTAGTAACTCAGTTTCTGATGCTGTTTACCTAATTATTTGGAAAGAAGATGGAAGTAAAAATACTTGAAGGTTCACTTAGGTACACTGGGAAGTTTTGCTTGAACAAGAACTGCTGGAATTGATTTGGTTGTGGCAGCATAAATACAGCACCTTACATTAATGTCAGCATTTCTGTGAATTAGTTGGCAGATGTCACAATTCTCATTTTATAGCAAATGATTGGGGTGTTGAGGTTAAATAACATACTTAGGAATAGAATGTTCAATAGTACAGTAGGAATGGGATCTGGGTATTATTCCACATGGTATTATGCTTCTCTGAGTTACTCTGATTGAGTACTTTTAGTTCATGTTTAATCAGTATGTCCTTAGTCATTTATTATTAATCAAGGAATAAACCATATTGATTTGTTTAAAAATCAATATTTAATGTTATACCTCACAGCCCATTCTTGTCTTATTTCTTTTGAATCTGTCAAAATAAATTTTTTTTTTGGGTCCGGTCGTGGGGCCTGAACTCTGGGCCTGGGTGCTGTCCCTCAGCTCTTCAGCGCTCTATCACTTGAGCCACAGCACCACTTCCGGC
Source organism: Dipodomys spectabilis (assembly GCF_019054845.1). Lineage (NCBI taxonomy): Eukaryota > Metazoa > Chordata > Mammalia > Rodentia > Heteromyidae > Dipodomys > Dipodomys spectabilis. The sequence continues at coordinate 24,667,137 of NW_024870822.1, forward strand.
TTTTTTTTTCTGCTTATGTGGTGCTGAGGAATTGAACCCGGGGCCTCATGCATGCAAGGCAAGCGCTCTACCACTGAGCCACCTTCCCAGCCCAAAATAAATTCTTTTTATATAGAAATATTTAGTAAAGAAATTTATAAAGAAATGAATTATTTCTATAAAGAAGGAGATTATAGGCTTATTTTCTTTTTCCCAAGTAACTTTTCTTCTACATCTAAAAATATATTCTGAAACTTTGGAAACATTTCCACTTTAAAATTAAATTAATACCTTTAATTTCTTTTCTAAAAAATGTATTTCTCCAAAAGAAGATATTGTTGATATCATTGACATTAAAAAAATGACTACCGATAGTCTGAAATTCTTTTTTTTTTGTAGGGGGGGGTGTCCGGTCGTGGGCCTGAACTCTGGGCCTGGGCGCTGTCCCTCAGCTCTTCAGCTCAAGGCTAACACGCTACCACTTGAGTCATATGCCACTTCCGGCTTTGTTTTCTGCTCATGTGGTGCTGAGGAATCGAACCCAGGGCCTCATGCATGCAAGGCAAGTGCTCTACCACTGAGCCACCTTCCTAGCCCCTAGTCTGAAATTCTTATTGTCTCTTTTAGTGCATTTCACTTGCTTCCTTTCAGAATTATATATGTATTTCCTTAGTCTTCATCTCAAAATGATTGAGTTTAGAGTATATTTACAATTAAGATGAGATTATGTATCATATAAAAATACATGTTTTCTAGTTTTTTAAATTTTTATCAATGAACCTCAGAGCTTGTATTTTATTCTTCTCCATGAGGACTAGTTCTTGAAATAAATGGATTATTGTATGACATTTGTTGAAAGCAAGATTTATTTTTTGTTACAATATTCTGAGGTTTCCTAAGTAAGTATGTGCTATTTTTATTTTTAAGGAACTTTTTATTTTGAGATTACTATAAAGTTAAATGCACTTATAGAAATAATGCAGGACTAGGATGTGTGATTCAAATGGCAGAGCACCTGTCTAGCAAGAGAGATACCCGAATTTTTGCCCTTAGTACAGTGCTGCCAAAAAAAGGAGGAGGAGGAGGAGGAGAAAAAGGAGAAGGAGGAAGAGAGGCAGAGGAGGAGGCGAAGGAGAAGGAGGAGGAAGAGGGAGGAGGGAAAGAATAATGCACAGATTCCTTTACTCAGCTCCTCTAAACGTCACATGTATATATAATATCACAACCAGGAAAACTCAGATTTCACCAGTTTTATACTCACCCCTCTCTCTCTGTGTCTCTCTCTGTCTCTCTTTCTGTCTCTCCCTCCTTCTCTCCCTCCTTCTCTCCCTCTCTCCCCTGTCCTCTCCTTTCCTCTTTTCCCTTTTCTCTCTGTATATGTGTTGTTCTTTGCAGAGGTCAAGTTGCTGAACTGCACCATCATTGTAAGGTGCTCTTATACTCTCCTCTACATTTATACCTTCTTCTATTCATAATCCTGGCAAACACTGATGTATTTTCCCTTCTCTATAATGTTTTTAAACAAAGGTAGTCAGATAAGATGATGTTAAGCGAAATGGATCCCAAGATAAGGACACAAGTGGTTTTTCTTTCTTGCTATTGTTTCTAAGGTATTTATAATGTACCATGTGATTTTTTTGTTGCTTTGTATGTCCCTCCCCCATGGTATAACCCCTGTTTTCACTGTATTTGATGTTGGTATAATTTGGGGAGGGGAACAAATTGTTTAAATAGGGATACAGGTTGACCCATTGCAACAATGAGATATATAAGATGCTATGTCAAAAAAACGAACTTTACAATTTAGGCTGGGGGGAGGGGCGTAGTTGTGGAGATGGGTGAGAGGGGATGGTAGGGGAAAAACAAAGGAGGAGGCAACAATACTTGATAAGAAATGTACTCATTACCTTGCTCAGGTAATTGTAACCCCTCTGTACAGTATTTTCACAATAAAAAACTTATTTAAAAGAAAAAAAGGTAAATTACCTTTGTTGTAGGTTCTTCTCTTTTTTTTTTTTTTTTTTGGGTCCGGTTGTGGGGCCTGAACTCTGGGCCTGGGCGCTGTCCCTCAGCTCTTCAGCTCAAGGCTAGCACTCTACCACTTGAGTCACAGTGCCACTTCCAGCTTTTTTTTTTCTGCTTATGTGTGCTGAAGAATCAAACCCAGGGCCTCATGCATGCAAGGCAAGCGCTCTACCATTGAGCCACCTTCCCAGCCCGGTTCTTTTCTTTTTATTAGTTTATATTAATTTACAAAATAATGGGCTTCCAACCAGATGCTAGTGGCTCATGCCTATAATATTAACTACTCAGGAGGCTGAGAACTGAGGATTGTAGATCAAAGCTAGCCCAGACTTGAAAATCTGATCTCCAGTTAATCACCAAATAGCCAAAAGTAGAGTTGTGGCCCAAGTGCTAGCCTTGAATAAAAATATTCAGGAACAGAGCCAAACTCTGAGTTTAAGCCCTAAGACTGGAACACAAAATTTGACTTCATTGTGACATTCATATATACATATTATATGCCTTGGTCATATTGACCATTCTCTTATCCTTCTCTCCCCACATCTCCATTTTCTTCCCTAATAGTCCTATTTCTACTTTGTCTTTTCCTCCCCCTGACTCCATATACTGGGGGGAAAATGTACTTTTCTTTCTGAATCTGGCTTATTTTGTGTAACATTATACTCACTAGTTCATCAGTTTTCCTGCAAATGACATAAGTACATTCTTATTTATAGCTGAAAAAATATTCCATTGGGTATAAATATCAATTATTTTTGAAGCCTTGGGGATTGAAGCCAGGGCCTTGTGTATGCTAGGCAAGCACTCTGCCTCTGAGCTACATTCTCAGACCTATACCACATTTTCTTAATCTATTTCATTCATGGGTGGTTATCTTGGATGATTACATAACTTGTAATTGTGAAAAATGCCACAGTAAACATGAGTGTGCAGTTTCTCTATTGTCTGATGACTAGTTCCTTTACTTGTATACCCCAGAGTGGTGGAGTGGTGGTAATTGTAATTTCTTGAGAAATTTCTATACTAACTCCCATAGTGGCTATACTAATTTATATTCTCATTAAAAGTGTATTAGTGTTCCTTTCCCCTGACATTCCTAGTCAATGTTTGCTGTTTTCTTGTTGGTAGCTATTCTTACTGGGGTGAGATAGAATGTCAGTGCAGTTTAGATTTGCATGTACCTGATGCCTAAAGATATTGAACAGATTTCATGTATTGGCCATTAGTACTTCTTTTGAAAAGTGTCCAGTTAATTTGTCCATTTGTTGATTGCATTATTTGATCTTTTGACATTTAATTTTTTATTTCTTTGTGTGTTCTGGACATTAATTCCCTGTTAGATGAATAGCTGGCAAAGATTTTCTCCTGTTCTGTACAGTCTTCATTCTGTTGTCTTTTTTGCTATATAAAAGCTTTTAAGTTTGATGCAGTCCACTCTTGTTCTTGTTTTCTCTAGATATTCAAAATATCACGACTTTTGCCTAGCTTCTAGTGTTTTATAATTTTTTCTATAGTCTTTTTTTGCTTCATTGGTTACATTTATTTCTAGATACTTTTTTTTCTAGATACTTTTTTTGAGGCCATCTGGAAGAAGATTGCTTTCTTGATTTCTTTCTTAGTTTGTTAGTATACTCATTCATATATGGAGAAACTACTACATTTTGTACATTATTATATCCTGCTACTTTGCTGAAAATGCCTATCAGTTCTAATTTTTTTTTGAGTTTAAAAAGTTGCTATAATAAAGGTGATATACCGAGGGGTGACTCTTTCATAAGTCAGGTATGAGTACATTGCTTTCTTTCTTTTTTGGGGGGGAGGCAATGTCACCTTGTCCTTCACTCTTTCTCAGTTTTTTCCTCCATCCTAAAAGTTTCCAAGCAGACTCTTTAGGGTCATTTATAGAATCAGCTGCAAATAGAGATAATTTGACTTCTTCCTTTCCCCTTCATTTCTCTGTTATCTCTTTATGCTGTTTTATTGCTCTGTAGTGCTGGTATGGTGGCCATGAATCGCTTTAGTTTTTGCTTATCTTTGAAAGTCTTTATTTCTCCTTCAATTCTAAAGGGTAACATACTGATATAGTTATCTTGTTTGGCAGGTATTTTCTTTCAGGACTTGAAATATATCAGCTGCTGCTCTTGAGAGGTCTGCTGTTATTCTGAAAGGTTTGCTTTAGTCAATAACGCGGTACTTCTTTCTTGCAGCTTCCAGCATTTTTTCTTGTTTTGTACTCTTGGCGGTTTAAACTATAATGTGAGGCAGAGGAGATCTTTTCTGCTCATGTTGATTATGGATTCTAAATGGTTTCTGTATGTGATTGTCTAAATCTTTCTCTAAATTTGGGGATTTTTTATGCTTTTATTTTCATGAATACATTTTTCAATACTTTAGTCTGCATCTCTGTACTTTCTTCAATGCCAAATATACATAGGTTTGGTCTCTCAGTTGTTGTCCAAAGACCTTGAAAACTGCAATTTTAATTTCCTATTTTTTCTTTATTACTATCTGAATTTTTAAAATGTTTTTCAATGTATTTCTTTGTTGTTGTTTATGCCAGTACTGGGCCTTTAACTCAGGGCTTGGGTGCTATTCCTTAGCTTTTATTGCTCAAGGCTAGTGCTCTGCCACTAAGCCACAGCTTCATTTCTGGCTTTTTGGCAGTTAATTAGAGATAAGAGTCACAGACTTGCCAGGCACCAGTGGCTCATGGCTTAATTCTAGCTACTCAGGAGGCTGAGATCTGAGGATCGCAGTTCAAAGCCAGCCCGGGCAGGAAAGTCCATGAGACTCTTATCTCCAATAAACCACTAGAAAACTGGAAGTGGCACTGTGGCTCAAGTGGTAGAGCACTCGCCTTGAGCTGAAGAGCTGAGGGACAGTGCCCAGGCCCAGAGTTCAAGCTCCACAACCAAAAAAAAAAAAAAAGTCATAGACTTTCCTGTATGGGCTGGCTTCAAACTGCAATCTTCATCTCAGACTCCTGAGTTACTAGGAATATAATTGTGAACCACTGACACCCAGCTTTCCACTAGTTTTTTTTTTTGGTCCAGTCGTGGGGCCTGAACTCTGGGCCTTGGTGCTGTCCCTCAGCTCTTCAGCTCAAGGCTAGTGCTCTACCACTTGAGCCACAGCACCACTTCTGGCTTTTTTCTTTTTTCTTTTGTGGTGCTGAGGAATCGAACCCATGGCCTCATGCATGCAAGGCAAGTGGTCTACCACTGAGCCACCTTCCCAGCCCCTCCACTAGTTTTTAATTTGATATTTTTAGTTTTTTATATTTCTGAGTCTTCCATTTTTTTTCCAGAATCTCTATCTCCTTGCTTAATTTCTTACCCAAATCTTGTATTGTTTTCCTTACTTCATTCAGCTCTTTATTTGCACCGTCTTTGCTTTATTTTTTATTAAGGTTAGCCGTCGACTGTGATCCTCTTACCTATGGTTTCCCACATACCTATTATCACAGATGTGTGCAAGCAAGCCTGGTTTATAAATGGAATAGGAGTCTAGCTAACTTTTTCCTACAGCTGGCCTCAAAACCCCCACCCCTGGCCAAATACTTCATCTAGCCCCTGGTAACTATTAATATATTTTTAATTTCTATGAATTTCCTTTTCTAAATATTTGATGTAAGTAAAGTAGCAACTTTTTTGGTCATTTTATATTATTTTACTTAGATTTTTCAAGGTTTTTCCATTTTAGGTAATTTTAGTCTTACATATTGCATATTCAGTATCAATTCTTAATCAGAGGTTCTCATGGACTTTTTTGCAGATATCTGAAGCTATTTCTGTGTTTTCTTTCTCTCTATTAAATAGAGTGGTAGGCTTTGGGGATTGAATTTCTTCCCCTGTATTGTATCCTGGAAACTGCTTCAAGATGGTAAGCTGGTATGATTGTAGAATTTACCATATCTATTACTCCTCTCTCCTTACCAGAGTCTTTGTTCCCTGTTGTGTGATGATGGAAAACCATTGTTTCATGTATTGTCCAATTTTCTAGAAGTTTAAGCAGGAAGGTAAATGTTACCTTTCTTATTTCATTTTTATCAGAAGCAGAAACCTTTGCATCTCTAGGTGTGTGTTTTTAACAATTTTATCAAGATGTACTTAAAATAATTAAGATATATAAACTATACATGTTTAAAGTACATAGTTTGATTAATGTGCATACCTGTGAAATGTTTATCAACCCAAAAGATCGCTGGTATTTCTTTTACTAGTTCTCTCCTATTAATTCTTGCCACCATCCTCATTCTCACTACAGATCACTTTCTCACTACAGATTATTTACATTTTCTACAATCTTATATAAGTAGAACAATGCCTTATAAAGTGCATATGGTAACTCACTGCTTTTTATTGCATAATAGTACTGCATTGTGGCTACTCCACAATCTGTTCATCCGTTCATTTGTCCATGGACATTTTGTTTTGCAGGATTTAACAATTAAAGGCTTGGTGTAGGCAGCTGTTTTCACTTTACTTTGATGAATACCTATGATTGGATAACTAGTTCATAGGATAGTTGCAGGTTAAACTTTACAAAAAAACTGTCTTCCAGAGTGGTTGTACTACTTTATACTCTGCCATCAACAGCATAGGAGGATTTTTATTGCTCCACATCCTTCTCAGTACTAATTTGTGTGTAATGTGAGACAGGAGTTGAAGTTGAATTTTTGTTTTCCTTTGGATACACAGCCATGTCAGCTTTGTATATGAAAAATTTTTACTTACCTTGTTGAATTCCCTTGCAACCCTTGCCTATTCTTGCCCCAGTACCAATGTGATTACCACTGTAGTATTGGTAACTGATAGTATTAATCCAAACGAATCAGTGTGAGTTTTCCAACTGTTTATTTTCAAGATTGTTTTGACTTTTCTGAGACCTTTGCCCTGATGAATATATTCTAGAGTGAGTTAGTTATTTTCTATAAAATGTGTAGCCAAGTTAAGAATCATAGAATAAAGTTTGGTAAATTCATGTCTGGTAGTATTTCTCAGAAGTCCTCTTGCAGGCCTTCTGATAATATTCCTTAGGCTCACTGGCTGTATTTATTCCGTTTCAGTATCTATATTTTATAAAATGTTCTTATTTTTCTTTCCTTTTTACCTTCCCCTCTCCCTCAGTACACATACACTGATGATTGACTCCAGGACCTCATGTATGCTTGCTAGGCAAGCACACCACCTAACTACATTTCCAGGCCTTTGTGTGTGGTAGTACTAGAGCTTGAATTCAGGGCTTCACCCTTCTTTGCTCATAGCTTATATTCTGCTTGATTGTGTTTAGAGCTCTGGGTTTTTGCTGGTTAATTGGAGATAAGTCTCACCAGTTTGTCTTTCTAGGCTGGCTTCAAGCCTCAATCCTTATATCTCAGTCTCCTGAGTAGATAGGATTACAGGCATGAGCCATTCTCACCTGGCCCTGGCTGGCCTCCAACTTGTGATCTCTTTGCCCCATTCTTCTAAGTAGCTGTGGTCATAGGTGTGTGCTACCACTCAATTGTATCTTGTAACTGCTAAAAGGGAAATTTAGACTAATAAATACTTTTCTTTAGATCTTTAGTTTCCTTTTTTTCATGTCTATCATAGAACCGAAGTGTTACTGATTCAAACTTAAGAATGTAAGTGTTGTTTTAGTACAAGAAAAACAAGGTAACTTAGGACTTCAATGATTTATGTCTATCTCCAGGGATGTGTAAGAGAATGGTACTCTTGCTCTGAGAATTAAAACTTTAGAACTGATATTTTTCTTTTTCTGATACTGCATTATGTTTACGAGGTGAGTATTAGGGAAGTGTTGATGGATATAGCTGTTTTTGTTTTGTTTTATTTATTTGTTTGTTTGCTTACCCATTCTGGGGATTAAACTGAGGGCCTGGATACTGTCTTTGAACTTCTCTTGGTCAAGGCTAGCACTCTACACTTTGAGCCATAGCTCAATTTCCAGCTTTTTGGTAGTTTATTGGAGATAAGAATCTCACAGGGTTGCAGGGAGGATGGGAAGGGATGGGAAGGGGAAACAAAGGAGGAGGCTACAATGCTTGATAAGAAATGTACTCGTTATCTTGCCCTGTAATTATAACCCCTCTGTACAGTATTTTCACAATAAAAAAAAAAAGAATCTCACAGACTTTCACAGTCCTCAGATCTCAGCCTCCTGAGTAGCTAGAATAGGCATAAGCCACAGGTGCCTGGCTTCATGGATATAATTTTTTAACATTATTATTATTATCATTATTTTTATTATAAAGGTGATGTAGAGAAGAGTTACCATTTCAGAAGTCAGGTAAAGAGTATGTTTCTTTTTGGAAAATGTCACCCCTTCCTTTGCTCTCTTCTAGTTTTTCCTTTTCATCCCTACCCACAAGTTGTATACTTCATTTTCAACATAGTGTCTACTGAGTGCCACTGATGTATTTGTTTACCCTTTGTTCCTCCATTTCTGTGCTATCCTTTACCCTCCCAAAGACAGATAAATGAACAAACAAAACAAAAAAAAATCCTCTTATTTCCATTTCCTGGAATTCATTTCAGCATATATTATTTTATATGATTACAGGCCCAAAGGCGTTAAACCTTTGGACTCCTCCTCTAATAGTATCCTTTGTTGGTCACTGTGTGTGAATGCCCTAAAGTCCTGTAAAATTTATCATGACATGATGTATTTTGGATCTAGCTTTCACATACGAGGAAAAACATGTGCTGATAGTCTCTCTGAGCTTGGCTTACCTCACTTAACATGATTTGTTGTAGGTCCATCTATGTCATCTGCAAATGACATAATGTTATTCTTCTTAATGGCTGTGTAAAATTCCATTGTGTATAAGTAACACTTTTTTTTATTGTGAAAATACTGTATAGAGGGGTTACAATTACATGGGCAAGATAATGAGTACATTTCTTATCAAGCATTGTTGCCTCCTCCTTTGTTTCCCCTTACCATCCCTTCCCATCTCCTACCTCCCTCTTGCCTCCCCCCCATTTTTTTTTTTTTTTGGTACAGTCCTGGGGCATGAAGTCTGGGCCTAGGTGCTATCTCTGAGCTTTTTTGCTCAAGGCTAATGCTCTACCACTTGAGCCATAACTATGCTTCTGGCTTTTTTGGTGCATAATTGGAGATAAGAGTCATCACACAGATTTTCCTGCCAAGCAGGCTTCGAACCTGGATCTTCAGATCTCAGCCTCCTGAGTAGCTAGGATTATAAATGTGAATCATCAGTGCCTGGAAGTAACACATTTTTCTGGTCCATTCATCCATTGTAGGTCATCTGGGCTGTTTCCATAACTTGGCTGTTGTGAATAGCACAGCAATGAACATATATGTGCAAATGTCTTTATGGTATCCTGGTTTGTGATGTTCTGGGTAGATGCCCAGGAGTAGTATGGCTAGTTCTTAAGGAAGATGTATGTTTAATTTTTTTTATTATTAAGAATATTTTTATTGTAAAGATACTGTACAGAGGGGTTACAGTTATATAAGCAAGGTAAAAAGTACATTTCCTATCAAGCTTTGTTACTCCTCCTTTGTTTTCCCCCATCATCTCTTCCCTGCCCTCTTATCCTAATCCTACCTCCACCTCTCCTGAAGTTGTAAAGTTCATTTTCAACATAGTGTCTTGTACATTTCATTGCTATGATGGGTCAACCTGTATCCTTATTTCAGCGGTTTGTTATTTCCCTTCCCCTTCCCAAATTAGAAAAATGTATATAAAAGATGCAGGGCACCAGAATCATATACAGTGAGTACAGGGGTTATACCTCTGGGGAAGAACATACAAAAGAAACAGAAATCACATAGTACATTAAAAACAACAGCAACAAAAATAAAACCTCTTGTGTCCCTATCTTGGGGTTCGTTTCACTTAGCATCATCTTCCATGGTCATATGTACATAGCTTTTGACCTTTTCTGCTTGTTCTAGACATATATTAGTTATTGCAGATAAGGGAAATCATGAGACCTATGTTTCTTTGGGCGTGGCTTATTTCACTTAATATAATTTTTTTCCAAGTCTTTTCATTTCCTAACAAATGGGGCAGTGTCATTCTTTCTAATGGAAGTACAATTCCACTATATATATCACATTTTTAAAAATCCATTCATCTACTGAGGGGCATCTGGGTTGGTTCCATATCTTAGCAATGGTGAATAATGCTGTGATAAACATATATGCTTAATTTTTTGTGGAACCCTCCAGACTTCTGGCCCAGAGTTGTTTTACTAGTTTACATTCCCACCAACAGTGCATGCAATAGGGCTTTTTTTCCCACCACTTATCTGCCTGCATTTGTAGTTGTTGGGGTGAGATGAAATCTCAAAGTTGTTCTGATTTGGATCTCCTTTTTGGCCAGGGATGTTGAGCATGTCTTCATATTTTATTTTATTTTTTTTGGGTCCGGTCATGGTGCCTGAACTCTGGGCCTAGGTGCTGTTCCTCAGCTCCTCAGCTCAAGGCTAGTGCTCTACCACTTGAGCCACAGCGCCACTTCCGGCTTTTTTCTTTTTGCTTATGTGGTGCTGAGGAATCGAACCTAGGGCCTCAGGCATGCAAGGCAAGCGCTCTACCACTGAGCCACCTTCCCAGCCCGATGTCTTCATATTTTTTTTCCCCCGTTCTTACCTCTTCTCTTAAGAAGTCTCTCCCTTGCTCCTTTGCCCATACAGGGATTGGTTTATTAGCTTTGTGCTCCTTGCATATTTTGGATATTCGGCTTTTCTTGGATGAATAAAGATCTTCTCCTAGTCTGTTGGGTATCTGCCTAGTAGAGTAACTATGTCCTTTGCTGTGCAGAAACTTTTTATTTTGAAGTAATCCCATTTGTCAAGTCTCTCTCCTATCTGCTGTGCCCCCTGGGACTCTTCAGAAAGTTTCTACCTGTGCCTATAAGTTCTAGTGTTTCTCCTACTCCCTCTTGCAGTAACGTCAAAGTTTCAGGTATGACATTTGCAGTAAAGATAGCCTTTCATGTTTCTGAGCTCTTTGTTGATGTCAGTTCTCAAGGTATCTTATCTCCTTGTCAATTTCATCGTTTCCTGGATCGAGGTGTGTGTTCTTGTTCTTGTCATATTGAATATCCTCCACTCTCTTCATCATCCCCTCCCTGTCTTCTACGTGTCTGTGGATCGCTCTATCCTCCACTCTCTTCATCATCCCTCCCTGCATTCTATGTGTTTGTGGATTGCGCTTTTATTCTGTGGGCCAGTTCTCTCATCAGTGCTTCCAGGGTTCTTTCCTCCCTGTCTGCTTTCTCTAGAGGCTTCCCCTGCGTTATTGGTGTTTGAGAGTGCAATGTTGTCCTGACTGTTCATGAATTTCTGTGCTTTCACTGTGGTTTGTGCCTCTAGGTTCAGTGTTTGTATAGCCTGTTAAGATTAGGTGTTAGGGATTAGGCGCAGTGGTAATGTGCTGTGGTTTTCTGGTTTTCTCCTGGGCGCTGTGCCGTTGGCGTCCCCCAGAGAGCCATGGGCAGGTTTTGGGTTCAGCTGAGTGCCATATGCAGAGATGCAAAGACGGGCTTTTGGGGCCCGGCTAGGCATGAACCATGGAGCTGTGGGCTGTCTGCAGCTTCTTGCATGGGAGTGCGCTGGCGGGCTTCCAGGTCCAGCACTGTAGGCCTCCGGTAGTGTCCCGCCTGGGAATACCAGGGTGGGCGCGGATCCCTGTCACTGTGGTTGGCCGGTGTCCCGCCGGGGTGCAAGGGTGGGCTTGGCCGGGGGAGCCGCTGGGCTGTGAGCGGCCGGGTTAGCCTGGGCGCGGTGGGCGCTGGCGACACGCCTCGCGGGCAGGCCTGTGCACCTGCTTGCCCGCGACAGAGAGGTCCCACCAGCCGTTCTGGATTAGACGACCAGACTGCCGTTGGGGTTAGCTGGTGTGAGGTGCCGCCTTGAGCCGGGCTTCCAGGCCCGCCAAGGAGGCGGTGGGTTGGGGCTCCTGCTGAGACCGTTCAGGGGTTCGAGCCCCTGCATCTCGAGCGCGTTCCTGGCCTCGCAGGCCCCGCTGAGACACCCCCAGAACGAGGGCCACCTCTGACGCCCAGTCCCCAGCCTCGCGGCCAGGAGGGTGGCCGGGCCGACCAGAATGGGGAAAGGAAAGGAAGAAGAGAACAAAATCCGAGTGGCTCGGGTTTCTGTGCTTCCTTGTGGATGCTTAGCTTTGACTCCTGATGGTGGGTGCTGCGGGGCTGAGTCTCTCAGGTGCTTGGCGTGGTCTCCCAGAGTTCCAGGTAGAGGCCCTGCCCCCGTGAGACCAGAGCCGGCTCAAGGTAACCCCGCCACCGCTCTGCCGGCTGATTCCCGAATCCGGGACGGGGTTGTCTGGCACTGTACCCAATGAAGGACCGGATTCCGCAATAAGATGTACACTTTTACAAATGAAGATGTGTTTGCTGCCATCTCAAAATAGATGTCTTCATAGTGCTGCATTTGTTAGTGACCTTTAATGGCATAGAAAATTATATTCTAGTCTATGCTTTTCAAAATTTGTCTAACCATATTGTAGTATTCATTTTTATTTTTAAGTTGTGGTTTTATAAACATGAGACATTATAATGTATTATTCTAGTTTCACAAATCTCTTTATTCTGTTGTAGTAAATATATGTAACTATTATGAATGAATTTTTATAGGAATTTCTATCTCATTTTAATGGATTTACTGTACATTGGATAACTGAAATGTAAATTGTAATCTCAACTTGTAGTCTTCCCAGAATAATAAAAAAATCGAAACATTGAAATGAACTGGGTAACCTCAGGACAGTGATGGAAGGAACTAAGAACTTTATTCATTTTATTTGAGTGATCATATTGTTTTATGATAAAAAAAACAGGCCATTTTGCTCTAGATGACAGTTATTTTGTAGTGGAGAAGTATCTTGTAATTAAGAGACAGTTTTTCAGTTTTATGCATACTTCTGTCAGCTAAAAATGGTTGGCAGCTTGACTTTCCATGAGTAAAGAGGTGGAGATAATATTAACTTTGTAGGGAGCCATTTTTCATTAATCACATATATTGCTTTAAAAGCAGTATTGTGAAAATGGTTTAGAATCACCAGCCAAATTAAAAAAAAAATAAGCCACAGAAGAAAAAATTCTACACCTGTGATTCACAGGCTCTGAGACTGATGATAATTGATACAGTGCTTAGCTAGATGCTAATTTTGTATGCTATAGATATGAGGCATGAAAGGAATTCAGATTCTGGGAAGAGTCACATGGGCTGAAGCTGTACATTGAGTTTTTAAAATTGTTATTATGAAAGGGATGTCCAGAAGGGTTACAGTTACATAAGTCAGGTAAAGACTGCATTTCTTTTTGGATAATGTCACCCCTTTCCTTGCTCGGTACACTGATTTTTGGTTTAAAAAATAGTATTGGGTATTCTTCGTCCTAAGAATATTAGATCAACAAAAATTCACCAAATTGTTCATAACATGTTATCCAGGTATAATTCCTTGCTTATGATTTCCCTCTGTGTGCCATTATAGACAGATTTAGCTCACATGTTTTTGAAAATGGGATGACTAATAGAACCAGTTTTGAAACGGTTTGTTATAGCTGAATTCTTTTTTTTTTAATTTTTATTGTAAAGATACTATATAGAGGGTTACAGTTACATGAGCAAGGTAATGAGTACACTTCCTGTTGAGCATTGTTACCCCTCCATTGTTTTCTCCCTACCATCCCTTCCCTCCCAACCTTCCCCGAGGTTCTTTTTTTTTAATTGTGATTAAGTGATTACATAATTTCCCAAATTTCACAGTATTGTGGAATAATAATGCTCATTTAAAGTCACAAGTTCATTCTAACTTTCCTGGAGCAAATTGTCTATCACGGTCTATAACATATAACGGTGTACACATATACACCATACATGTGATCTATAGCTGAATTCTTAAAGAAATTTATTTCCATAGGAATCTTTACATTTTTATGTCTTCTAAAATTATTATTCCATTTACAAGTAATAATAAATACTAATTTTATGGCACTGAACTATGTATCATATGTATGCTGGAAACTTTTTATAGTTTTGATTTATTTGATCTTAATATATTTTTCCATCTTATAGATGAGGAAGCAAACAAATATTGCACTAGCTAGAAAGTGACAGAGATGAAATATGCACCAGAATATCTGCTTTAACACTATTACCTAGTACTTCATTTGAAATTAGGAAGTAAATTGTGTTGTTGGTGTTTTTCTTTTCATTTCTTGTCAGTGTTTTAGACATCATTTTAACAATGTTTTAGGTTAGCTGTAACTATATTTAAGATCTCTCCGAAAAGGTTGTTCAGTAATTTTTATAAGTTCCACTAGAGGTCAGTCTATTACCTGACAATACATTGTCTTCTTAAAAGTGAAAAACTTAAAATTTACTTAGAAAGCATAAAAGAAAAGCCCTCTCAGTTTTTGGAGGTAGTAACTTCAATTTAACATTGCTGTTAATATTTGCAATAAATGTATGTGATATTCTGGTTAAAAAAGAAAAAAGAAAAAGTAGCTGGGTGCTGGTGGCTCGTGCCTGTAATCCTAGTTACTCAGGAACCTGAGATCTGAGGATAGAGGTTCAAAACCAGCCCAGGCAGGAAAGCCCACGAGACTCTTAATCTCCAATTAACCACCAGAAAACCAGAAGTGGTGCTGGGGCTCAAGTGGTAGAGTTTTTGCCTTGTACTGAAGAGCTCAGGGACAGTGCGTAGGCCCAGAGTTCAAGCCCCATGACCAACCAATAAATAAAATAAAGTAGACTATAAAAGAGGCTTGTGTACAGAATAATTGTTGAATGACAATGTTAGAGACATCTCTTTTTGTGTGTTTTACTAGGGATCAAACCTAGTACCTCATATATGCTGGGCAACTGTTCTACTACTGAATTACACTCCTGGCCCTAAAAGACTCGTATTTATAGTAGTAAAAGTACAGATGACTATTATAATATTCAATAAATTATATTTGAAGAATTCAATCAAGATATCCCATGAGATATCTGGCATAGATAAACTAATTACCTTGAACTTTGTTTCTTCTAAATTAATCACTTGTGAAACATTCAACCAATTTTTGATTACTAGTACTTCAAATTCCTTTTCTTGACTGATTTAATTCAGTCAAGGATATAGGATATATTTAGACAGCAATGAAGTAGTGAAACAATTAGGAACTCTGATAGTTCTAAAGCAGTATGAATCTTGGAAATTTTCTTCAAAGGAGCTTAGAAAATTTCATTTCTCATCATCTAAACTTTACAAATAGCAAGAATATTATATTAAGATGCAGAAATTATGTATTTGGAAACAACATTTTGAGCTAATTTCTGTGCTTATGAAAGAGGAGAGTCTTATTTTCGAGGAATTAGATATAGTCATTTGGATCTAGCATGGTACTGAGTACAGAATAATTAGTCACTTGACCAATGATGTTAGTTCTATGTAAGTAATGGTTCTGGCTACTATAGGTTAAATAAGCCTTTTAGGCAGCCTTCAAACTAACTGGAACAGTCTGACTGGACTTCAGATTTGTCACACTAGAAATCAATGGCAATGTGTAGAAGACACCAGCGAAGGGAGGGAAATTACATAGTAGTGCAGTCAGCACAGTTTGTTGGCCTGGATAGATAATATGTTCAACCTACGGGGTCATTGATAGAATGAGGGACTATGGGGTCTTAGAGATAGACGGAAGCACACAGGATAGCAGAATTCTAGGTAAACACATGGTATCTACGACCTTCAAAGGCAGCAGAGAAGAACAAATGAACACGAAGGTAAGAGCTAATGGATTTCTGATAAACTTATTTCCTACCATGGACTTTGTGTGTCTCAGGTACTAGGCCAAAAACTTTAATGAACAATCTAATTTTCTCCTTACAACAATCTTGTGAAGCAAATTTGAGTCCCTTTTTACAGACAAAATGACTGAGGCTCAATGGGTTTCAGTAACTTGCCTGTGGTCATAATGCTTATGAATGACCAAATTGAGATTGAATCCAGGGCTTTATGACACTTGAGTGTGAAACTGTGCTTCCTAATGCAGAAAGCATTTTCTTTTTGCCTCAGTTTTATGCTGCTTGCAGTGTAGGGATGGCCGAAGGCTTATATCCAATGTGAAATTAACTCCATAGGTAAACTCCAATTACAACAAAAGGAGAAGGTCATAACTTCCAGGGAGGTGGCAATGGGGATATTTTTGTTAAAAACGCGAAGTTTCTTAACCTTTGCCTACAAATCACCATGTTCACCTCCATTCTTTGGTTAGATAGTGGTGGAGCTGTCTCTTGTACTTCTTTCTACTTTGTTGCTTTTCCCCCCCTCTCTTCTAAAATCCACTAATTATCTTGCTAGGTGTTCTCTCTATGTTAGCTTAGGTTTTCATAAATGCTACTCCTAGAGGTGCCCTCTCAAGGACTTTCCAGAGTCTTAATAGGAAGAGTGGTGGGCCCACCTAAAAGGAAGTTTAGGGATCACTAATTTGGTCTGCCAGTGTACTTTTGTCACTTTATTTTTACACCTGCAGGCAGCAGTGCTTCTGAGACCTTTTAGTCCTTTAAAGATAGCTTTGATCCTAGATCTTTTTCTGCTTGGGATATGTTTTTGAAGGAGTGAGGACAGAATGTCAGCTTTCTTCTCCCAAAGGCACCGTTGCTGAATTTCCCCTGTAATCTAGGACTTTCATCATTTCCTCCATGTTGATGGTAGCACTAGACCTGGGGAATAGCATTGATCTTTTGTTTTTTGACCCAAGTGACTGGTTAATAGTGAAAGGTCCATCAGCTGAGAATGCTTTTAATAAGGCCCCCTTTTTTTGAGTGTGTGATGGAGCCAAGGTCTGGCTACGGTCAACTGCAAAAAGTATTTCCCAAGTTCCTTTACTTTTTGTTCCCCTGAAGTTGCTTGAAGGCTATCCTTAGGAAGAGGACGTCCACCTGCTATACAAGGGCAAACAAATGGAAAGCCCGTGCCTTTAAATAGCTTTTAATCTCTTGGATAAAACTTTGATTTACTTTGACAAAGTAATACAGAATTTGTAACCCAATGTGTAATGTAGCCCTGGATTCCCAAGTGCTGGAACTCCTTCCTTAGCAGAGCATGCCCAGTAGAGTTCTGCAAGGCTTCAGTGCCCACTTTCTTCCATGAGACTTGGGATTAAATTTATTTATTCCTGTTTTGAATCCATTACTCTCCAGAGTCTGTCTATTTGCTGTTTCATCGGAAAAGAAGCCATTGGATAGGAATTCCTTAAACTTGCTGTAACCAAATCTGTAAACTCACATCTATCTGTGCTACTCTTCTTAAATCACTTTCCAATCTACTTTCCTTTCTTATATCCTTTTGACTCTCTTATATCCTACTTCTCAGGCCATAGATACAAACAGAAAACTGATCCCGCTAGTCCTTTACATAAAATTTATTTCAATATAACTTTCAAGTCCCCAAAGACCTGGTGTCTTGTCTGTCTTACCATCTTTGATTGAAAATAGTGTAGCCCTTCTTCCTAGTCTGGCTCTGGACTCAAAGCTGCCTCAAAGCTGCCAAGTTCCTTCATGGAGACTTTTTTTTTGGAATGGATTCTTTTCTTTCTAAGGCTAATTCATCATTGTCTTTTACATCTTTGCTTCTTTTACTTCTAGTATTTTTCAAGAAATGTCAATGTAATCATATCTTCTTTTAAAAAACAGATTGTTTGCATTACTTTCTACGTGTATTTTTTTTTCATTGACAGCAGTGTCAGTGTCTTTCTCTTGAGGACTCTCCCTGTATATTGATCTGGGGATCTTGAAGGGAGATTAGTTCCATGAACCATGGAGAGTGAACTGGAAATGTGGTGAGTACAATAAAATTGTTGCTGATGAAGACTGCTGCTGTTGAAGAATGGCCCTACATAGAACAAAAGGACAAATTATCCACTGTATTTGTGATGACCTGTTCACTCCTTATAGTGTACATTTTACATTCATATATGTATAGATTTACATTCTTGCACTTAGTCACTGTCCCTAGAGTATAGCCTTTGTATCGTGGTAGTTATAAACGGTTGGCTTTCTCATGACTCCTTTGGCTAGTTTGAGTTTGAGTCACCAACCCAGACAGCCCCTGTCTAGTGAGCATTCCGTTTGTGCCATTTGTGCCAGAAGACTTTGGTCAGGTCCATGTCAGGTTCATTTTGAACCTTTTCTTTGAATCCCAGAAAGCATTCTAGAAGACATATGCTTTGAATTCTAAGAGTGAAATATAGTTATTGTTAGATTTTACATCAAAGAGAAGTCCTAGTATCCCCACATACAGGTTACTTCTACATTTTGCAGTTTTCCCTTAGGGAAAGCAACTTAAGTGAACCTTTGCAAAATAAGGAATGAACTATAAGGAGACTTTTGCATTCTTGAACTCAGGGATCTTCTGCTAAAATAATTCAGCCTCTGCTACCTATTGGATGCTCTGTTTAATCTCTGTGTACACAGCCACCCTTTTAATAACTTAAATCACAAGGATAACACAGTTGGTTATAATAAGTTTGTATTCCTTACTATAATATTAGTTCTAAGCAGGAAGGAAAGAATGTCTTCTCCATCCTGTACCTTAGTGCCTCTCAACGTGCCTTGTGCAGAGCTAAGATTTCAGGCATAGCTGATAGTAAGTGAATTGTGAGTTCAGTAATACTTATTGCAAGAATTCTGAGGGTATTCAGAAAAATAAAGACCTGTTACCATATTCCCTGTCAGTGAACTAATACAAAATCAACAACTAGGATGAAAATCAAAGAAAAAAAATGCATGAAATTAGGAAGTGGCTCAGTTCCAACTATGGACTGGAATAGGATGAGATGTAAATAAAATCAAAGATTAATGCTAAAAGCAGATACATAATTCTTTAGATTCTAAAGAAAGTGCACTTAAAGTAAGCAAGAGGGCACTAACTATCTCATCCTATAAGGCCTAAGAAGATTCAGGGTAGGCCATTTGAAAAACTAGAAATCTCCAACAGAACCAGTGATGTATTTTAGAATCAGTAAGAGGGTGAGGCTAGGGGATGTTATCTTTTTTTTTCTTTACCAGTCCTGGGCCTTAAACTCTGGGAGATGCTTCTAAACTCCTTTTACTCAAGGTTAGCACTCCCACTTGAGCTATGCACCACTTCTGGCTTTTTCTGTGATTAATTGAAGATAAAGATTCTCATAGATTTTTCTTCCTCAGCTGACTTCCAACTGTGCTCCTTAGATCTCAGCCTCCTTAGTAGCTAGGATTACAGGTGTGAGCCACAGGCACCAGGCAGATGTTACCTTTTTATATTTGACTTCTACCTTCAGTGAAATGAAGAGGGAAAAAAAACCCTGAAATTGAGTTTTACCAAAAATGACCAAAATCAAATGAACAGAAATGAAAGAGCAATAAATAAACTAAAGTTAGCTAAACTGGTTTATCCTAGTCATGCAGATAAAGTACATTTCAGATTAATAATTAACTTGGAAAATAATATTTTTAGCAACTGTATGTCACATTCACTGAAATTCATTGAAGGCCAGCACAGAATCTTTAAAAATTGGAATTAAGGTGTGGATGCTGGTGGCTAATGCCTATAATCCTAGCTACTCAGGAGGCTGAGATCTGAGGATCACAGTTCAAAGCCAACTCTGACAAGGAAGTCTGTGAGACTACCTCCAGTGAACTACCAATAAAGCTGGAAGTGGAGGTCAAGTGGTAAAACTTTAGCCTTGAGCAAAAGTAGTTCAGGGACAGTTCCCTGGCCGCAAGTCCAAGTCTCAGGATTGGCAAAAAAGAAAATAAATTTTTACAAAAGGAATTAAGGAAAGAGAACCATGGGATATAAGGCTTTGAGTGGTTGACAGCCTTGTTCTATGCCATGTGGAGAAAGTTGGGCTGTCAGTGAAATCCAGGCCTATTTATAGATACAGAAATAATGCAGAAATAATAGGAGGTAAATACTCTTACTCAAGCTAATCAGTCTTGATGTCTTTTCACATCTGTGGTTCTTGTTATTCAGCAGCCCATTTAGTCTTAATTCTTTTCCTAGAACTACATGGGGTACTCTCTGTCCTTCCAATGAACTCCTATAATCTAGTTTTCTGCTAGAAAATTATAACTAAGGTTTATAATTAATGTAGAAAAAGAAAAAAAGCCATGAAACAAGGAAATGGCTCAGTGCTAACTAACTATGGACTTGTATCTAAGAAGGTAGAGAAGATCCTATATAAGTGTTAAGGGTGTGCTTTATAAAGAGATCAGAACAAATGGGTAAAACAAAAATGATATATGATGGACAAAAGAGCTTCAGAGATGAAAAAAATTAGTAATTTTTCAGAGTAAAAGAATAAAGTTCTAAGCTGGGCACCCGTGGCTCACGCCTGTAATCCTAGCTATTGAGGAGGTTGAGATCTGAGGATCATGGTTCAAAGCCAGCCCGGGCAGAAAAGTCCATGAGACTCTTATCTCCAATTAACCACCAGAAAACTGGAAGTGGTGCTGTGGCTCAAGCGGTAGAGTGCTCGTCTTGAGCTGAAGAGCGCAGGGATAGCGCCCAAGCCCAGAGTTCAAGCCCCACAACCAACAAAAAAAACAAAAAACAAAAATAAAGTTCTGTATAAACTGTAATAGGATGGTCAGTACCAAGTAAGTATATCATATTAAAGTTAGTTTTGTTTTACAATTAAAACAATAATTCTATAGATATGTATACAAAAAGCAAGTTACCCAAAGGAGGAAATCAGGTTGGCCTCAGATATCATGGTAATTTCCAAAGCTAGGAGGCAGAACAGCAGTGTTTCTAGAGTTTTTGTGGGGTTGGGGTAAGGAAATAGTATGACCCACAGATTTGATATCTAGCCAAGTTGTTTATGCATAAAGGTAACAGACACTATTCTCAAGCTGAATTCAAGAACCTACTCCCTGAAAAATTGCCTCATGAATAAAATGAATCATCTAAGTGATAAAGCAAAGGAACTTGGGAATGGAGAAGCAGAGGTATGAAAGGATTGGTAGAGATCTGGAATTTATTTAAATATGGACCAAGTCAAGTGTAAAATAACTGTGCATACTATGAGAACAGAAGGGAATGTAAAGGCCTTAAAATTAATAATGAGTAAAGGATTTATGCAACAGAATATAAAGTGGGAGAAAGGAGAAGAGGTAGAGATGCTGTGTGTGTGAACTTCTTATTTTAGTGGAGTGAGTGTCAGCAGATGTAGCCTGAGGTTGAAATTCAATTTGCTGGTCTGGATGGAAATCTTGGCACTGCCATGCTGTGCAAACTGACAGAAATTGAAACCTCATACGTAGTTATAGAGTCTTTATCTGTATCATGGAGATGATAATACCACTGGGGTGGTTGTATGGATTAAATGCAGTGTATGGGAGGTGCTTAGAGCAGTGCCCAGCTCAAAGTAACCATTGAGTAAACATTGTTTATTACTTAGGATTATTATTTTAAGAAGAAAACATGAGTAGATCGTTTTATATTCTGGGGGACAGAGAAGTCCTTTCTCAGAATAAATCTGAGCTCAGTGACCATAAGGGAAAATATAAATAATTTGACTTTATAAAAGCTGGAAGCTTTTACCAGGCAAAATTACCATGATAAGAATCAATGATGGAAAGAATAGTTGTAACATTTTTGACAGCAGGATTGATATCAATAATATTTAGCAGTTATTGATAAGTCAACAAAAATATTAGTAAAAAGTCAATTTAAGCAGGCATTTTACAGAAAAATTAAGGCCCTGAAAATTTGGAAAAATATTTAGTGACATGATAAAAGAGGCAGAAATTAAAGGAAGTGTTATTAGAGAAGTGGTATTTTCATTTTTCAAATTTAAAAAGATGAACAAACTTGAAAATATGTAATGATGGAAAGGATGTGGCAAAATAGGAACTCGTCCTTTTTTGATTGTTATTGTAAAGGGGATGCACAGAGGGGTGACAGTTTCATAAGTCAGGTGATGACTTTTTGGACAATATCACCTCTTCCTTCTAGTATATCTTTTTTTTTTTTAAGGTAAATTTAGCATTTACCCAAATTGTAAATGCTCACATCTTTTTTTGTAGTAATGCTGCTACTTAGCTACCAATACATTAATTAACATACTTTCTAATTAGCGACTGCCTTAAATATATTCATCTTAGGGTAGTGAAAGATCTATTTAAAGAAATATTGCTAATAATATGTATGTATGTGTGTGTATGTCAGTCATGGACCTTGAACTCAGGGTCTGAGCACTGTCCCTGAGCTCTTTTCCTCAAGTCTAGTGCTCTACCATTTTGAGCCATAGCACTGCTTCTGGATTTCTGGTGGCTAACTAGAGATAAGAATCTCATGGACTTGCTTTCCCTGGGTTGGCTTCGAACCACAATCCTCAGATCTCAGCCTGTTAAGTAGCTAGGATTACAGGCATGAACTACTGGCTCCCAGCTTTAAGAACATTATTTATAATTAGAAACAAACTGGAAACAATTTAGTAGGCTTGTAACTGGATTTTGTTAGAGTACTATTACATACTTTGGAATACTCTATAGCTATTAAAAGAAAAAATGTGTAAATATATTCAGTTGGCCTTTCATATTTTTGGATTCTACAATCATAGATTCAACACGGTATGGTTGAATATTCAAGGAAAATTTGAATATTCAAGGAAAATTTCATCTGTTCTGGATATGTATGGGCCTTTTCCCCTGTTACTATTCTCCAAGCAATACAGCATAACAACCATTCATGTTGCATTTTCATTAAATTATGTATTACAAATAGCCTAGAGATGATTTAAAGTATATTGGAAGGTGCGTTTAGGTTGTATTTTTATAGAGCTTGGCAGGTGTTCTACCATTGAGTCACACCTCCATCTCTTTTCTGTGCTGGTTGATTTTGAGATGGGGTCTCACTTCCTTCACAGCTATTTTTAAAATAACAATTATTTGTTAAGGGTCTACTATGTGTTATATTATTTCAGGCTCTAGAGAATATAACATTGAACAAAAATATATTCTTTCCTGTTAGTTTGCTGGGAGAGATAGATTTTAATTAATACCAGAATATTTAATTATAAGTTGTGATAAGTGCTATGAAGAAAATATGTAAGTTCTTTTGAAGGAGGGAAACAGGGGACTCAATTTGGATAAGTGATTAAAAGAAGGCCTTTGTGAGGAAGTGACATTTAAACAGAGACCTATAGGATAAGGAGTTTACCGGAAGGGAAAGGGGGTGGAAGGATTTCCAGGCAGAGGCAAGAGGTTTTGTGATATCATTTTATAGTACTTATGACCTTTTTAGATGCTTATATAATTAGGTACTAGTCTATGAGCAAGACAGTTTATAGAGCTGTGTTACTGAAAAGATGCATATAAATTACATTTTTATAAATGAATTCCTGAATTCCTGCAGGCTTACATTATATTCACTGTGCTATATCATCTGTATTTGATTGATGTTCAGTTACTTCAATTACTGCTAGATTGATCTTTTTAAATCACAACTCTGATGATGCCTTTTCCTACTAGAAAATCTTTACCAGCTCCCCAATTATGCAATAAAACGCTGACTTTTCAGCCTAATGTCAAGCCTTCTTAAATTGGCTCTTCTCTCAGTGTCCTACTTCACATTTGATGATTCCTCTCTGAGCAGTGCTCACTGTTACCCAACAGAACCATGGAACATTTGTACCTCCTCACGTTTCCACCTTTTCCCATTGTTTCTCTTCCCTTCCAATTTCTTTAACTCATTGCAAAAATGCCCAAATCCCTCTTAGTGTCTTCTCCTATAACTCTAGCTGTAAGACATCCCCCCCACCAATCCCCCAAATCTCATATGGCATTTTATTTTTACTGCTTTTTTTTTTGTTGTTGGTGGTGGGGCTTGAACTCAGGTCCTATGCACTGTCCCTGATTTTGCTCAATGCTAGTGCTCTACCACTTTGAGCCACAGCTCTACTTTCTGTTTTTTTGGTGGTTAATTGGAGAAAGAGTCTCACAGAATTTCTTGCTGTGGCTGGCTTTGAAACGTGATCATCAGATCTCAGCCTCATGCTGAGTAGCTAGGATTACAGGCATGAACCACTAATGCCTAGCTATTTTTCTTTCTTTTTTTTTTTGGGTCTGGTCGTGGGCCTGAACTCTGGGCCTGGGTGCTGTCCCTCAGCTCTTCAGCTCAAGGCTACCGCTCTACCACTTGAGCCACAGCACCACTTCTGGCTTTTTTTTCTGCTTATGTGGTGCTGAGGAATCAAAACCAGGGCCTCATGCATGCAAGGCAAGCGCTCAACCACTAAGCCACCTTCCCAGCCCCTATTTTTATTTCTTTTTGGGAACTTCTCTCTTCTTTTAAAAGATTGTACATTTTTAATTGAAAAATCTTCACTCTGTGTGTGTGTGTGTGTGTGTATGTGTGTGTGTGTGTGTGTGTGTGTGTGTGTGTGTGTGTGTTTTAGTTGGTCTTGGAGCTTGAACTCTGGGCCTGAGCGCTGTCCCTGAGCTCTCTTCAGCTCAAGAGTAGTGCTCTACCACTTGAGCCACAGTGCCACTTCCAGTTTTCTGATGGTTTATTGGAGATAAGAGTCTCATGGACTTTCTTGCCTCGGCTGGCTTTGTGCTGTGATCCTCAGATCTCAGCGTCCTGAGTATCTAGGATCACAGGCTGAGCCACTGGTGCCCAACTTACATTGTATATGTATGGGCTACAATATAATGTTTTGGTACTCCACGCAGGGTGGAGTGATTAAATGTTGCTAATATGTCACCTCATTTATCATTTTTGCGGTGAAATTTGAAATTTAGTTATTTTGAAATATACATTATTGTTGATTATATTCCACAGTAGATATCTAAACTTCTGTTGTCTAATTGAAATTGTACACTTTGACCAACAACTTTGACCCACCCACATCTACCCCAGCACCTGGAAACCATAGTTTTACTTTCTATTTCTATGATTTTGACTTTTTCAGATTTTATAAATGAGATCAGTTTTTGTTTTCCTATGTCTTATTTCATATAGCATATTGTTCTCCTTGCAATTGCTCTCAAGTGACATAATTTCTTTATTTTAAGGTATGAATAATATTCTGTTGTATCTATAGATGCTCCTCAACTTAGGTTGGGAGTTGAAACTATTGAAAGTTGAAAATATACTTATGTGCCTATAAAACATCACAGCTTAGCCTTATGCTCAGGTCACTTACATTAGCCCAAATTAACCTACACAAACCCTATTTTGTAATAAAGTGTATCCCCAAACCCACCAGCAGCACAGTGCACTGTAGAGTATCTATTGTTTACCTTCAGGATTGTGTGGCTGGCTAGAGACTGTTGCTTACTGCCACAGCCCAGCCTTGTGAGAGAATGTTCTCCAGCATGACATTAGCCTGATCAAAATTCAAAGTATCATTTCTACTGAATGCATATCATTTTCATCATAAAGTTAAAATCTGTAAGTTGGACCAAATGGATTTGGGTACTATCTCCCTACCACATTTTTTCCCATTCTTTAGATGATGGACACTTATGTTATTTCTATATGTTGGCTAGTGAACAGATGAGTTCAGATAGCCC
This sequence comes from Dipodomys spectabilis, assembly GCF_019054845.1. NCBI lineage: Eukaryota > Metazoa > Chordata > Mammalia > Rodentia > Heteromyidae > Dipodomys > Dipodomys spectabilis. The sequence goes on from NW_024870822.1 coordinate 24,692,690, forward strand.
TTTAACATACTTAGCTCAATTCTTTTGGATATGCCCAGGATTGGGATTTCTGGATTTTACATATAATAGTATCTCTATTTTCAGATTTTTAAAGGAGCCTCCATATTGGTCTCCAGTGCTGCTGTCTTCATTTATATTCTAAACAAATGTATACAAGGGCTCTCTTGTTTCACATTTTTTACAATACTTACCTTTTGTCTTAGGAACATTTACCATTTTAATGGTTAAGGTGATAGTTCTATCAGTTTTTTTTTGCCATGGGACTTGAACTCAGGGCCTGGACATTGTCTCTGGTCTGTGTTTTGTTCAGGGCTAGTGTTCTACCACTTTGAGCCACTGATCCACTGCCAGTTTTTTTGGTGGAAAATTGGTGATAAAGAGTTTCATGGACTCTCCTCTCTGAGCTGGCTTTGAACCACAATCCTCAGATCTCAGCTTCCTAAGTAGCGAAGATTACAGGTACTTGGCTTCTATGAGATTTGATTTTTGTATTTTCCTGACTATTAATAATAATGAATTTTTAATGATTTGTTGGCCATTTGTATGTATTCTTTTGAAAAATGTCCAGGTTCTTTGCATATTTTTAAGTTAAGTTGTTTTCTTGATAATGAGAGGAATTCCTTTTATATTTTGGATACTAACTCATCAAATATATGACCTGCAAATATTTTTTCCTACTTTTGGGAGTTGTTTCTATCTATTTTGATTGTACAAGTTTTGAGCTTAAGGTTTCCCTTGCTAGACAGATGCTCTACTACTTGAGCTCTTCTTCACCCTTTAAATTATTTCTCTTATTATAAAGCTTTTCGTATTTGCTGCTGTTGCCTATGCTTTTGAGGTTATATTTGGAAAACATTGCCTAGAACATTATCATGGAGCTTTCCTCCTATGTTTTCTTTTAGTAGGTTTATAGTAAGGGTCTTATATTTAAACCCTTAATCAATTTTGAGTTGATTTTTAATATAGTGTGGCATAAGCATCCCATTTCTTCTGCATGAGGATACCCATTTTTCTCAGTACCATTTATTGAAGAGGCTGCTTCCCCCCCACCCCCTCCCAGTAGTCCTGGCACCTTTGTTGAAAGTCATTTGGCCAAGGGTGTGAGTTCATTTATCGCTTTTCTGCCCTCTTTTCTGAACAAAAACATACTGGTTTTTTTTTTTATTCCAGAGCCATTTTTTAAAATTATATTTTGAAATAAGAAATGTAATGCCTCTAGCTCCTCACTCCTCCAGATTGTCTTGGGTTTTTGTCTTCTTGTTTTGAAGTTATTTCTAGCATGTCTTATCTTTCTAACTGGATTAGTAAGCTTCTTAAGTCCAGTGCTTCTGATGGATCAGTCTTTGCTTGTCTCACTGTGCCTAACATAGTCCCTCACATGTGGTAGGCTGTCAATAAAATTTTTCAAGGAATTTACAAACTAATTGTAGCGGTTAGATTGTCCTTAAAAAGTTGGCAATCTTTAAACAAATGCACCAAGGAATTGATTATGTGCACACATTCTTTCTAATGTTAATGATCCCCAATTAATATTTTCTTAAAAGAGGATACTTCTTGGTTAGGATACGTTTATGTCCTTTTGCCCATTTCAGTGACACTTTTTTATAGAGATTATTTTAGCTCACAAATGGTGCTGTCGTTTTCATTTTTGCTTCTCTTTTGAAGGTTTGCATGCTCATTTAGCTGTAAAAACAGAATGAAAAGAACAAATCAGCACCCTTTCTCGTTGTTGATTCCCAGTGGGGAGAAGTAGATTTGAAAGCATGTCTAGGTAATATACTTACTTTGATTGTTTTGGGTTTTCCAAGTGCATGTTGCTGCAGATGAGGTTGGCATAATCCCACATCGAATTTCCTTATTCATTGGTTCATTTGGACTTATACTTCTGGTAGACAGCTTTTCCTATTTATAAGTTTTTATTAAAAACCATTTCCCTTTGAGAAGTTGTGCCTTTCACTTGTGTCTGAATAAACATTTGAAAGGTTTTTAGATGACTCCAATTTAAAAGATATAGGTAAGATCAGGTCATGGCTGTAGCTGATGAAATTCTTAAGGTGTTTCTTATTGGAATAATATTATCTCAGGGCAATATTTAAATACAGAGTTCAATAGCATATTTCTTATAGCATCATTTATCTCTAAGGTCAACTGGAGCAAAATACAATAGCAAAGTAATATGTAAGCATTTATGATTGATATAGTATTTGTAATTCATTTATTATTATTCTGGTTAACCATTATTTTTAAGTTTTCTCAGAATTAGATTCCTTAAAGATAAATCATTTAGTAATCCTTATCTTTATGATTAATTTTGAGTGTGTGTGCTCTAAACTGGAACTTGAATTAAGAGTGACAGGATCTCAAATGGCATTTTTTGCTCATGATTGAGGTTCTACTATTTGAGCCATGCCTTCAGTCCAGCATTTTATTGGTTAATTAGAGCTGGAATCACAAGAACTTTTTTATACTAAGGCTGGCTTTGAACTATAATCTTGCAGGTCTCAATCTTGAGTAGCTGGGATTATAGACCTGAGCCAACTCTACTATTAAATTTTAATCCTCGAATACTACCTGGTTCTACATGAACTAATAAACATATGTAAAGTATCAGAAACTTTTTTATTTTTTTAAAAATGTTTTTATTGTAAAAATACTGTACAGAGGGGTTGGGAAGGTGGCTCAGTGGTAGAGCACTTGCCTTGCATGCCTGAGGCCCTGGGTTCGATTCCTCAGCACCACATAAGCAAAAAGAAAAAGAGCCCGAAGTGGCGCTGTGGCTCTAGTGGTAGAGCGCTAGCCTTGAGCTGAAGAGCTGAGGGACAGCGCCCAGGCCTAGAATTCAGGCCCCATAACCAGACCCCCCCCCAAAAAAAAATACTGTACAGAGGGGTTACAGTTACATGAGCAAGATAATGAGTACATTTCCTATCAAACACCCCTCCCTTCCTTCCAACTTCCACAGCTACACTCCCCTCCCCTCTCCCTACCTAAATTGTAAAAGTTCGTTTTTCAACACAGTGTCTTGTACATCTCATTGTTATAGTGGGTTAACCTGTATTCCTAGTTAAGCATTTTGTTTTTTCCCTTCCCCTCCCCAAGCTAAAGGAGTGTATATACAAGATGCAGGGCACTGACATCAAATACAGTGAAAACGGGTTATACTGTGGGGGAGGAACACACAAAGAAACAAAAAAAAATCACATGGTACATTATAAATACATTAGGAACACTAGCAACCAAGAAAAAAACCACTTGTGTCCCTATCTTGGGGTTGATTTTGCTTTACTATCATCTTAGATGGTCATATGTACATAGCTTTTGACCTTTTCTGCTTGTCCCAGGCATATACTAGTTATTACAAATAAGGGAAGCCATGGGACCTGTTTCTTTGGGCCTGGCTTACTTCACTTAATATAATTTTTTCCAAGTCTTTCCATTTCCTCACAAATAGGGCGATGTAATTCTTTCTGATGGAGGCATAGAATTCCATTGTGTGTGTGTATGTATGTATGTATATATATATATATATATATATCACATCAGAAACTTTTCTTTGACTAGATCATTTACTCTCATTATAAAATTATGTATGTATATGTATTTTTGATCTTTTAATTGCTGAAGTCATTTGAAATATTTTCACTGCTACTTTCAATGACAGCTAAATGACTTACAAAGTGACTGTCTTTAGGATTCCTTGGAATCCTATCATACAGCCACACAGTTAATGGATAGGTGATTTTTCATCTGTACTGTTCATCAGCCTAAGGTAATATGATGAATAAGTACATAAAGACCTTGAGAATAGAATTAAATTGAAAGTAATAAGGAGCTATAAAAAACAGAAATGATATCTCTATTAAAATTCATTCATTAAACAAAGTTTGTTTATTGTTTAAGAATTTCAATCATGTGCTTGGTAGGCTAGGATTTCTCAGCCTGTTATTGGCTCTAATTGGGGCCAGTAACTCTGCCTTGTGGGACTGTTCTGGGCATTGCAAGTGTTTAGCAGCATTTTTGATCTCTGTCATCTAGATGCCCACAGTGCTCCCCATTTGTAACAACTAAAACGTACCCAGACATTGCCAAATGTCTCCTGGGTGGCAAAGTTTAAAACCACTGTTTTAGATGACAACGTTTAAAAAGAGAAACATTGAAATGTATTTTGTATTATTTCCCTGTTTCAGATTTGTACACATTTCATGTAATTTCACCTGTCAATATTTCCTGGGTAGTGCCTTATGTGAAAAGTGAGTTAGGTTTTATAATGTTTTACTAAACTGGCCATACTTACCATAGCTGTTGAAATAAACTTACATTTTAAATTAATAGGTGATTTAATCATGAATATGAAACATTTATAACATCGTTAATCAAAGACTCTTCTGTTTCTTGATCTTTTGAAAAGTACTTTGTACCTAAGAACAAATTCTTACAAAGAAAGCTTTGAACACTTGTTATTTTTCCTCACTTAAGAATGATCGTATTCATCTTTTGTTTTAACAGTTCTGTAACTTACTGGTACTGCATACAAATTCCATTATTATAGATATTATTCTCTTTGCTTCTCTGTTGCATCCTTTTCTGAAGTTATGAGAGATGTGAAACATACTCTGAAAATTCATTCAAAGCTTTAAAACGTATTATATCCAGGAGAGACAGATTTAAGATTGCTGAGGTTTCTGGTTGAAGTACTTCAGGCAGAAATCCATACTCCATTAGACTCTCTAACATTGTGACCTTAATTTTCCAGATATTTTGCCCTTTAAATTGAAAGTAGTGTTTTAATACTACTTAAGTCTTTTGGAGGGGCTTGTAATATCACAGCTTTAGTTGTGAAACATTTGAAACAAATGAAAAATAAAATAACACCTAACTTAGGACTGCATAGTTTTATATTTTTTTATTTCAAAATTTGTGGTGATGTAAAGTTATGCATGGAATGTATGTAACACACTGGAGTTAGTGAGAAAAACTATTTGGTAGGGGTTGTTCATACTGTACTTGAACATAATTTTCTCATTGTTTTTTTTTTTTTCCCCTGGCAATGCCTAGAGAGTTTCTGATTAGGAATAGTTGTTAAGTTCTCTGAAGGAAGGAAATTTACTTTGTATAAAACTATGTATGATCTGGGTGAAATGAAAATCTACTTAGACAATAGCTACTGAGTTATCTTGCTTCTGCAGATAAAGCAGGAAATATAAAACTGTATTATAGTTCAGAGTCAAAAAATGGAGAACTGTTTTTTTAAAAAAAATCTCTCTGAGGAGAAGGAAAGATAAAAGACTTCCTTCATTAGTAAATTAGGTCAGTTCTTAAATAATATGTTCATTGAAAATGTACACATTTCTCAAGTAATTGATATAATTTAATCCAATTCATATCTTCAAGGTATAATAACTGAATTGAGTTCTTTAGGGATGCTTAATTGCTTCATCTATTTCCATTGTAAAATATTTGAAACCCAGATTTGTCAAATGATTTTTTTTCTTTTTAATTTATAGCTCGCTAAAAGATGATAAATATTATTTATTAATTTATAGGAGCTTAAAATTTGTATCAGACTGTATATTATTACAGTTAGGAATTAGCTATTAAACACATATTTTAAACTCTCTGAATTCCTGTACATATATGTTCATGTTAAATACCAAGTAAATTACATGCCTTTTTGCCGTGTGTGTGTGTATGTGTGTGTGTGTGTGTGTCTGTGTGTGTGTGTGTGTCTGTGTCTGTGTGTCTGTGTGTGTGTGAATCCTGGGGCTTGAACTCAGGACCTGAGTGCTGTCTCTGAGGTATTTTTTGTTTTGTTTTTCATGGATAGCATTCTACTACTTGAGCTCCAGTTCTAGTTTATGGAGATAAGAGTCTCATACTCTCCTGCACAGGGTTGGCTTTGAGTTGCAGTCCTCAGACCTTAGCCTCTTGAATAGCAAGGATTTCAGGTGTGAGCCACCGATGTCCATCTCACAAGTGTTTTTGGTTGTTGTTGTTGGTTTAGATGGTACTAAGAATTGAATTTAGGGCTTCATGCTTGCTAGGCAGGTACTCTACCATTTGAGCTATGCCTCTAACCCTTTTTAGAATTGCTTCCTTTTTGACTCCAAATTTACGATCCTTGTTTTTCCTTGTGTCACTAGGCATGACAGATGTACACTGCACCATGGTGTCCAGTCACTGGTTGAGATGGAGTCTTGAAAACTTTTTTTTTCTTTTTTGGCCAAGGATGACCTTGAATTACAATCTCCTGATCTCTGCCTCTCAAGTAGCTAGGATTACAGGTTTAACCCATAAATCCTGCCAAACAAGTCTTATCGTCATGCCAGATTAAAACTCAATCAGAAACACTGTGTCAAGTAGTGAAAGTGGACTGTAGGAAGGAATCTCTGTATATTCGTCTGCATATCCTTTTTCTTATGTTAGGCAGTTTCTCCAGTTAGTTGTCCTGGGCCAAATAGGAAAACAGGAGTGAAGCATGTCAATATAGTGATCTTGCTGTGTAGAACCTAGTGATACTTTAAAAATATTTGTTTGGCGGGGAAAACGGAAAGCTTTAAAGTGCTTGAGTAGTATTTTGTACACTAGTCCAATGTGCAATGCCTGAAACCATTTGTTTCTTGTACTGAGGCTTAGAGAGACTGGATGACAGTATCAAGAACTAGGTGAGGCTAGACTAGAGTGACACTTCTACACCCAAGCAGTCACGACAATTTCTCTTTCTCTCTCTCTCTCTCTCACCCTTTCTCTCTTTATTTCCACAATTTTCCTATATTCATTGCTATACCAGTTTCCATACTCTCCCCTCCTCAATATCTTTCTAAGCTGCTGCCTGTGCCATCCTAGGGAAATATTTGTATTTTTGTTATTTTTGAATATTTTACTCATTATTTTACATTTTTCTAGAGATACCTAGTATACAAAGTCCTTCCATTGACATCCTCTTCACAGTTCTTGGTCTCCTGAAGATCAATAGGACGTTACAGAGATTCATTTCTGAGTATTATAGATAGCAATTCTATAATAATAGCAATTTCATTTTGGTAGATTGTATGCCACTCAAAGAAGTATAATGCCCTCTGGAACCACACATTATCTAATTGTTTTCAGTAGATGATGATTTAATATGTTACAAAGTTGGATTCTTGACAACTCACTGAATATAACCATTTTTTTTTTTTTTGCCTTAGAGCAGTGACCTTCATAATTTTTGGCCAGACTTCAGTATGAACAAATTTACCTTGCTTCGCACACATACATACACATATACACACACCTGAAACAAGTCTGAAGAAATAATGCCCTTATGAACAACATTATACTCTTAAACTTTCTGTTCTATTTAATTTTGAAATGTTTTTCCTACAAATGACCTACAAATGTTTGTAAAATACTAAGGTGCAGTTCTTAACATTTTGGGGCAATGGGTATGTATTTTGAACCCTTTTGGTATTCTCTTCTTAGAAGAATGTACACCTACACATTTTGGTATACATTTTAGAAGATACACAAGTTTTAGGCATAAACATGGACTCCTAGTTCTAACAGCTTGTCTGCTAGATAAAATTTGGAATTACATTTGCTTTGCTGATATTTTTCACCAAGCATGCTTGAACAAATACCATCAACTGCACAGCAGATATTCTTCCTGTCCTCTGTTCCTCTTGCTATTAATATAGGGTCACCAGAGAAACTATGTAATAAATAAAACCATAATTAAGAAATATACTATAAATGAATAAAACTGTAAAATAATAAAACTTAACCTTGCACATCAAGGACAAAAGTCCCAGAGGTTCTTTATTCTTCCTGGATATGTAGTTGTCTTTATAATGTTTAAAATCAGGACACATGGGTCTAGCAGAAACAGACTTGCTTGAGGTCCTTTGCAGAATTTTCCCAGTTCTTAACAAGTCAGTCCCTTAGCAACTGCAGACTGATTCCCAGCCTCCTTCATTGTGGAGAACTTTACTATGGTCACTTTCCCCAGCTGTTCTGTACAAACACCATCTGGTAGCCAGACAGGATCTGTAGCTTTGTTGGAATGGTTTAGAAAACTCTGGTCTTTTGGTGTGAACTTCTGTCTCCCTTGCCTTCACCTTCCTTGCTTTCTAGCCTTCCTTCCATAAATATTTAGTTCCCCTATATGCTAGGCTTTGTTTGTTTATGTGGGAGAGGAGAAACAATGGTGAAAAAACCCTCTACATCTGGCTAAGCCTGGCTGATTGATGCTCATTCTTCTAGGACTTCCCTCTGTGGCCTATTCTCGTGTGCTTTCATTGGTGCTCCTGGTGACCAAGGGGCTGCTTGCTTCCTTTTCGGCTAGCTTTGGAAATGTTCATCTGCAATTTTTCTTCTGCCTGTGACAACAAACATTCATAAATTTTCTTGTGTGTTTTCTCTTTTTCCTAGAACAACCAACATTTTTTCTTCCCAAATAATAATATAAATATGCAAATCTTAAAATACAATTTCTGTTGTTATGTTCTGAGACACTATTTTGGAGCTAAACATCATGGGAAAATATTGTTAATGTGCAAAAATCACCCTCAAAGTTTAGAGTTAGGATCTTTGAAAGATGTCTTAATAATGGGGATATTTTCAACTGATAAGTTACAGGCTCATAGCATTCATAATATTATTAGTATTCTTCCAAGAGCAAACATCAATCTCAGAAATCTTGTGTACAAACATGACAAAATTGGTCTATATTACACTCTGATAAAATCACAAAATGCTTTTATTTTTTCTACATTTTTATGAATGTGAAACATTTGCATATTATTACAATAACTTCCTCTGCAGTTGGAACAAAAGCTGATATATTGTTAATGGTGCAGTTAAAAATAAATGTATCACAGCCACATTTTGTTTTAGATATCCAACTGTTCTTTGAGAAGGGTTTTAAGCCTTGTATATTTTACAATTAGGCTCAGGGAATTCACAGCGTGGTGCTGTAAGTAACCCTTTTCAATGACCATGGCAGACATCTCTAATCAATTGCAGTGTTCTTTCCCTCTCTGCTTGGACAGCCTCACATCCTCCTGAACACAATGAACCAGGTTGTTGCTGAGTGCAGACAGCATGTGAAACAAAAGCCATTTGTGATATTAATTTTGCATCTTTACCATTAGAATGAGTATATTAGTAGAAGATCCAAAAAGTCTTCTGAAGTTTGGAAGAGAGAAAAACATGAGCTAGAATGAAGTAGTGGTTTAGGTAGGGGATGAATGAGTTTTTAAAAATATTTCTGCAAAATTGTTAATACATCAATATGTCTACTATTCTTAAATCTAGGCATGCTTATGACTGTTTCAATTAATAGAATTCAGCAGGAATGCTCATTCAGTTCAGGGATGCTCACTCTGGAGAAATCTACTGCTTTATAAGAAGACTGATTCCTCTGGGTCCAAGAAGCTGGGAAGGTCATATGTAAGCATCCCTGTATATAGTCCCAAATCTGAGGCAGAATCTCTTAGCCCATTTACTGAGCCATCTTGGACATTCCATCTAACTTGAACTTTCAGATAATTAGAGCCTCCCTATTATCTCAGTGCAAACACATGAAAGACCCTAGTCTAGATGAGGCTTTCCTGAATTTCTGGCCTATAAAATCTATAAATATAATAGCATAATTGTTGTTTTAAACCAGTAAGTGTTGTGCAGCAGGTATAACTGGGCTCCAAAATTACAAGTATCTTTTAAAACAATTGTCTTGATGTCTTTCGTATTCTTCTTATGATTTTCTTCTATACTTTCTTATCTCATATATCTCTTATATATTATATATTTCTTATCTCTTATATATTATCCTCTCAGTTTCCCATCCCTGCAGTTAAGGAAATTTCGGTCACTTTGAGTTTAGTTTCTTCAGTTTACTATTTGAGGTATTTTAGTTTAATTAATTGAAGCTTTGCCTTTATTATTTTCCTTCCTACTTTATGTGTATTTAGTTGCTCATTTCCTGGTTGCTAAAGGTGAGCACTAGATTAATTTCCTTTTGTCTTTTTTCCTTATAATACATGCTTTGGAAGCTGTAAGTTTTCCTCTGAGTACAGCTTTCACACTGTCTCATAAGTTTTCTAAGATATACGTTCTTCATTGTTCCCTTGCAAATTTGTAACTTTAGCTTTAATTTTCCTTTTACAAACCATTTTGGAAAATATTTCTAAGTTTTAAATTGTTAAATCTTTTTTCATTTTTACAGTAATTGCACATAAGTTTAAGTATACCATTAATTAGCTGATGTCCAATAAATTTGAAATTTGCATAAAAATCTTTTTTTCTTGGCAGTGATAGTGGAGTATCCCATTTTTTCAAACATGTAAAACACATACACATGTCTTTATTACTATAAAAATAAAATAATAAATTGAAAATAATAAATTAAAAGAAGTTATTGCTTCTTCTAAGAGGACTGAAGTTCAAGGTCTGCTTTTGCTGAAAGTTTCAACAGAAGCTAAGCATGGTAGTTTATGCCTGTCATCCCTCCTACACAGAAGCATCAATAGGAGGATCATGGTCAGGCCAGCCTGGGCATAAATTGAGACCCTATTTCCAAACAACAAAAAGCAAAAAAGGCTGGAGATGTGGCCCAAGTTATAGATCATCACTCCAGCAAGAACAAAGCCCTGAGTTTCATAACCCAAGCCCTGCTAAAACAAAAGACAAAAACCCAAACACACACACACACACACACACACACACACACACACACACACACACACACACACACACACACACACACACACACACACAGAAACAAAGACAGAGAAGAAAATTAGTTTTCCTCATCATGACCTTTTCTTTTTTTCTTACTAATAAATTGGATTTGATTATGGTGGGCTTTTATCTTAGTGATTTCCCACCACAAGCCTCTTAAATACTTTTGTTTCTGCTGTCCTTCCATGCCTGACTTTACTCTTAAGACCTTCTGCCCTAGTACACAAGTATATTGAAAAAAGTTCAGTCTTTTTTTTTGTTTGAGACTACAGTTAGATCTTTATTCTTTTCTTAGTATTGATTATACACTCACTCTTTCTACTTGAAGCTACTATGCAGTGGTCCCTCATTGCTACAGGTACAAAGGCTCTTTTCCATGTTAAGGAGCAAAGTAACTTTGTACATACAACTGTTCAGCCCCAAGACCAACATGTCTATATAGAAGCTTCCAGAAAAAAAAGAAGCTTCCAGGTCTGCATATTTTCTTGACATGCACACTAGTATTCTATTGCTGATATAACAAATTACCACAAAATTTGTGACTTAAAACAATACAAATCTCTTGTCTTACAGTTTAGGATGGCAGAAGTCTAAATTAGCTTAAATAGGCTAAAATCAAGGTACCAACAGGCTTGATACATCTTTTTTGAGGCTTTCTAGAAAATCTATTTCCTTGTCTTTTCCAGCTTTGAGAAGCTACCTAAATTGTTTAGTTTGTGGCCCTTTTCTCCATCTTCAAAAATGTTTCTAATTCTGTATCACTCTGACAATGCTGTCATCACATCTACTATGAACTTTGATCTCCTTACAAGGACATTTGTGATTACTTAGGACCTATCTAGATAATGTAGCCTAACTATCCTATCTTAATCACACAAGTTTTCTTTTCCCCAGATAAGTATGAATATTTTGGAGAATTTATTATTCTCTTTACCACAGTGGCCCACAGTGGCCCATAGATCCCTCAAGACTAAACTTTTTTCTAGGAATCTTTAGTACTGATTCTTGTCCCTGGCTCTTTGCCACTAATCTTCAGTATATTCTTTGGATTAGCAAAGAAGGCACATTTCCTACCTGCTGCCACCTCCCTCCTCCTCCCACCTGTCCCTCCTCCTCCCTCCTCCCTCCTCTTCCCTCCTCTTCTTTCCTCCTCCTCCCCCTCCTCCTCCTTCTTCTTTGCCAGTCCTGGGGCTTGAACTCAAGGACTGGGCATTGTCCCTGAGCTTCTTTTTGCTCAAGGCTAACACTCTGCCACTTGAGCCACAGTGCCATTTCTGGCTTTTTCTGTTTATGTGGTGCTGAGGAATTGAACCTAGGGCTTCATCATGCTAGGTAAGCACTCTACCACTAAACCGCATTCCCAGGCCCCCTCCCCTCCCCTTCCTCCTGTCCTCCTTCTCCTCCTCCCCTTCCCCCACTCCCTCCCCCTCCTCCTCCTCCTCCTCCTCTACCTTGAACTCAAGGCCTGGGCACTGTCCCTAAGCTTCTTTTAGCTCAAGGCTAACACTCTACCACTTGAGCCACAGAGCCATTTCCAGCTTTTTCTGCTTATGTGGTGCTGAGGAATCGAATCCAGGGCTTCACGCATGCTTGGCAAGCACTCTACCTCTAAGCCACATTCCCAGGCCCCCCTCTCCCTCCCTCTCCCTCTCTCGCTCTTTCTCCCCCTCCTCCTCTTCCTCTCCTTTTTCTTCTTTTTTTCAATGCTAGTCCTGGGCCTTGAACACAGGGCCTGGGTGCTGTCCCTGAGCTTTTGTGTTCAAGGCTAATGCTCCATCACTCGAGCTACAGCTCTACTTCTGGCTTTTTGGTGACTAATTGGAGATAAGAGTCTCATGGACGTTCCTGCTTGGGTTGACTAAGGTCTCAGATCTCAGTCTCCTAAGTAGCTGGGATTATAGCTGTGGGTCACCAGTACCTGGCCTGGCTTCTCTTTAAAAAAAAAAAAAAGAGCAAAGGTTTTACACTCTCCAGGTCCTAGTATCAGCAACCAAGAGAAATAAGTAGAATGAGTTAGAAGAAGCAGTTAGGTATATCAATAATTGTATGACACACATTTATGTCAATTATATCTGTGATTCTAGGAAAATATAAACTTCTTAGAATCTTTTCCCTATACTGCAAATAAATATTTACTGAACAAATAGGCTTTTGTACTGAATAGCTTTAGATTTTAGCAGAAAATACAAAATCTCTGGAATAAGCCCTTTGGGATTCAAATCCTAGTTCCATTTCCTAATAACTTTGGGAAAGTCAGACGACAGCACTGATGTATTCTTAAATGAAAAATAAGACTAATAATATTAATACCAAACAAAGGTGTTAAGGCTAAATTAGATAATACTGATAATAGGTCTCAATAGTGTTATTTTCATAACCTAAATTGGAAATTGGGGTATGTATTTGTGTATATGTGTGTATGTGTGTGTATTCATGCGTGCACGGGCCTGTGTCAGTGTCAGTGTCTCACTATGTAGCCTATTCTGGACCTGAACTCATGATTCTCCTGCATCGCCTTTTGAGTTCTAGGATTACAGGAATGAACCATCGTGTCCAGCTTCTATGTATCTTTTTGTAGTCACCTACTATACTATATACTCCCACCGTATCACAGAACTCACTGTAGATTTTGAGTGGAAAACAGTGGGTTTATCATAAGATACTACAGAGAAATAGAGCCAAAAAATGCCAAGAAGTCCATATTTGTAAGCTTGATGAATAGACTTATGTTCCAGGCCATGGTCTTTAGTCTCAAAGTCCTATAAATATAATCTTGCCTGTATCCTTTCTATGGCTTCATAATACTTTTTTAATATAATGAAAGTGCTGAGGATTTTTTTCCCTATACACTGAGATAATGTTGCGAGTATTTTTTTTCTTTTTGTGCTAGTCCTGGGGCTTGAACTCAGAGGCTAGGTACTATCCCTGAGCTTACTTGCACAAATTTGAACTCTTATCATTTGAGCCACAGCTCCACTTCTGGCCTTTTGGTAGTTAATTGGAGATCTGAGTCTTATGGAACTTTCATGCCTGGGCTGAACCATGCATGATCCTCAGATGCCTCCTGAGTAGCTATAATTACAAGTATGAGCCACTAGCACCTGGCTGACCATGCAGTTTTTATCCTTAAGTCAGTTAAAGTGCTGTATTATATTAGTTGATTTTTGTAACCTTTCCTAGAGAAAAATTTCACTTGGCTGTATTGTATAACTTAGGTTTTTACATTCAGTCTAATAGTGTCTTCTGAAGTTTTAGCACCTATTTTCACCAAAGATATTGGCATATGTTTTTCTTTTCTTGTGATATTTTCAGCTCTTCTATCAGGATCATGCTGCCTTCACAAAATGAGTTTGGAAATTTTTGCTTCTGTTTTTGGGAAGAGTTTGATAGGGATTGAAAGTCATTTTTTAAATGCTTGATAGATTTCACCACTGAAGCCTCTGGCCCTTTATTTTTATTATTGTTGAGAGGGTTTTAATTAGTGATTTAGTCTCCACACTAATTTTGGCAGCGTTTAGAAATCAGGAAAAATAATACATTTTTCCATTTTTTCTAGGTTATCCAATTTTTGTACATGTACTAGTTCATAGTATTCTTTAGTGTTTCTTTTTTTTTATTTCTTGAGGCATCAATGAGTATCATTTCTGATTTTATTTAAATAGTCTTTTTTCTAGTTTACCTCAGAGTTTCTCAATTTTGTTTATCTCATATGTCTCTTGAATTCTGCTCTGTATCTTTTCATTTCTTGATTCCATCTGGATGTCTTTTTTTTTTTTTTTTACTTTTTCTAACTGCTCTTCTGGTTCTGCTAAGTTCAATCTGCCTCTGTGCTCGTTTCTTTAGTTTATATTTCTTCAATTGAATTTTCAGGTCTAGAATTTCTTCTTACCCATTTTTATAGTCACTAACTCTCTACTAAGATTTTCTTGCTTTTACCTTCTTGATTTAAGTTGAATATCTGCAGTCTCAGTTGATGATGGATTTATAGTTCTGATTTTATTCCTATTAATTTATCTTCTTATATACCTATATTAAAGAAAAAACCTTAAATTGTGTGCCAGACATTGTATTTGTACTTTGTAGAAATAGTCTGATGTCTACTATGCATTTTCCTCCAATGGATATATTTGTTTGAGCTGTCATCTAGGGCCATAACCAGTCCAGGATCAACTTTGTTGACTGAGGGGATTTGATATCTAGGCTACAGGTTGTAAATCCTTTAGAGTTCTACCTCAAATTAATGAGGCTTCCTAAGGCACTCAACCTTGGTAGGGTTTAGACTCTGATTCTTCTTCCAAACATCTCAGTCTATCAGTTATTTCCTCAGAAATTGGCAAACACTCGTCTCCCTGGATTGCCATTCTTTTCCCTGTTCTAGCCTGGTGATCCTTTCCTTTTATGTTAGCTCTTTGATGTCTGCAAACCGACTGCTTTTCTTTTTGGTCTAGTAGTCTTTTTAGTTGTCCTTAGCAGACTATTGGGGCTGTAGCACATGTAGGGCATCATCCAAACATTATTTTCTTTGTGAAATATTTTAATATTCCTAGGCTGAGCTTTTTGCTATTACCATGATATTTTGGATATTTTATAGCCTTACAGTATGATATACATTTTAGTTATACACTATTCTCTTGTCACTACAAAACAACTTTAGGTTGTGACCTTCTTAATTGGATTAGTATTTAGAAATATATTCCATACATTTTGGAGGCTAATATTTGTTTATAGGTAACCTGATATTTCTATATAAAATATATAAATTAGTGTAATTTTTTTTACTTATTTATATTTATTTATTTGTTGGTCATGGGGTTTGAACTCTGGGCCTGAGCTCTGTCCCTCAGCTCTTCAGCTCAAGGCTAGTGCTCTGTGACTCTGAATTATAGCATCACTTCCAGTTTTCTGGTGGTTGATTGGAAATAAGAGTCTCACAGACTTTCCTGCCTGATCCGGCTTCCAACTGCAGTCCTCAGATCTCAGCCTCTTGAGTAGCTAGGATTATAGGCATGAACCACCAGTGCTTGGCTAAATTAGTATAATGTTTTTAAACACAAATTTTTTCCTCAGTTTAGTTTCCTGGTTAACCCAAAAGGATGACTTAATCCACTGTTTAGTAAAATGAAATAATGTTGTGCAAATGTGTGTACAATGATTATTATAATCAATCTAAATATATGACTACAAGTAAAATAATTTTTTAAAAAATTTAAACACTTTTGATTTAAAAAGTAGATGGAGGTTGCTGGGCATTAGCTCATGCTTATAATCCTAGCTACTCAAGAGGCTGAGATCTGAGAATGATAGTTTGAAGCCAGCCCCAGCAGGAAAATCCATGTAAGATTCTTATCTCCAATTGAATACACACACCTACACCCCCCCCCCCCCCCCCCACACACACACATATGCCAAAAGTAGACCTGTGGCTCAAGAGGTAGATCACTAGTCTTGAGTAAAAAAGCTCAAGGACAGTGCTCAGGCCCAGAGTTTGAGCCCCAAGACCAAAACACACACACACACACACACACACACACACACACACACACACACACACACACACACACACACACACACACACACACACACAAAGTAAATGGATAATTGTGAAGGGATAATTTTGGTCTACAAGCATTGTAGAGGTTAATAGCACTGACACTATTTGTAGTCTAATTTTGCACTGAGACATATATTTGTAGTTTTGATTGTACCTTATTTGGATTGTAATTGAAACAGAGAGGGAAAGCTTCTTATAACATCAGACTACATTTGGAAGTCAGGTGGTTGGAAGAGGCTACATACAAACATAAGAATTAACTGTATTGTATTAATGAACAAGGAGCCAGGCATTGGGTGGGTAGGATTGAAGTTTTGGTTTCTCTAATGAGCAGAAGTGTATAGAAAAGTTAGCCCCATTGGCTCTCTGTGATAGCATAGAACTCTTTGCTCATTTTAAGTAAATAGTCTTGGATAAGTGACAAAAGAAAATCAAGGCCTACATTAGTTACATGTATCATTAGGCTGTTGTTGTTCATAACTAAAGGATTATCATTTAAAGAATGAAGTAATGTATGGTATATAGATTCCATTTAATTAGTTTTTTCCATATTGGGCTATAATTAAAGGTCCTTGAAGAATCTTATATGATAGCATAATAATATATATTAAATATCATTATATATTAAATATCATGGGACACAGAAGAAAATTAGGGAAGTATGTGGTGGTATAACTGAGGCAGGCCACAGACTAAAGTGGTTTGTACTCCCTAGGGAAATGATATATCATGAGACTGGAGAATAACCTTGTTGTGCAACAAGAAATCTTTTTTTTTTTTTTTGGTAATTTCCTTTTTTAAAATTTTATTTTATTGTAAAGATGCTTTACAGAGGGGTTACAGTTACATGAGTAAGGCAATGAGTACATTTCTTTCTTTTTTTTATTGTGAAAATACCACACAGAAGGGTTACAATTACATGGGCAAGACAATGAGTACATTTCTTATCAAGCATTGTATCCTCCTCCTTTGTTTCCCCTTCCCATCCCTTCCCATCCTCCTCCTGCCCCCCCACCCAATCCTCCTCGAACCACCCCCCCACCACCAAAGTTGTAAAGTTCGTTTTCTACATAACGACTTGCACATCTCATTGTTGCAATGGGTCCACCTGTATCCCTAGTTAAATGATTTGTTTTTTCCCTTCCTCTCCACAAATTATACCAACATCAAATACAGTGAAAACAGGGCTTATACCATGGAGGGAGGGACGTACAAAACAACAAAGAAATCATCTTATAAATATGTTAGAAACAATTGCAAGAAAGAAAAAACATTTGAATCCTTATCTAGGGGTTCATTTTGCCTAACATCAACTTATCTCACCTTTTCTGCTTGACTCAGACATATACTAGTAATTGCAAATAAGGGAAACCATGGGACCTATGTTTCTTTGGGCCTGGCTTACTTCACTTAATATAATTTTTCCAAGTCTTTGCATTTCCTAACAAATGGGACAATGTCATTCTTTCTGATGGAGGCATAGAATTCCATTGTGTATGTGTATACCACCTGTAACTCAAAAAATTAAAGCCCCAACAACAAATTCTCAAAGAAATAACTGCCCAATAAATAAGTGGGCTAAAGAGAAGCCTCTCTGAAGAGGAAAGGATATCCAATAGACACACGAAGAAATGCTCAACCTCCCTAGCCATAAAAGAAATGCAAATCAAAACAACCTTGAAATACAACCTCACCCCAGTTAGAATGGCTGTAATCAAGAACTCTAATAACAACAGATGCTGGAGGGGATGTGGCCAGAAGGGAACCTTACTGCATTGTTGGTGGGAGTGTAAACTTGTTCAACCACTTTAGAAAGTAGTATGGAGTTTCCTCAAAAGACTCCACATAGAGCTCTCCTATGACCCAGCAATCCCACTTTTGGGCATTTACCCAAATGATCACAAACAAGACCATACTGAAGTTACCAGCACAACTATGTTTATTGTGGCTTACTTCACTTAATATAATTTTTTCCAAGTCTTTCCATTTCCTAACAAATGGGGCAATGTCATTCTTTCTGATGGAGGCATAGAATTCCATTGTGTAGATATACCACATTTTCTTGATCCATTCATCTACTGAGGGCATCTGGGTTGGTTCTTGTTGAGTATTGTTATCCCTTCCATTGTTCTCCCACTCTCCCTTCCCTGCCCTCCAACTTTTAGCCCCCTCCCCCCCAGCTCTGAAGTTGTAAAGTTCATTTCCAATATACTCTCTTGTGGGTCAATACAAGATAGGCAAGAACCTGAGAGTAAGAACAACCAGATAGAGGATCTAAGCTTAGGTATTTAGTATTTTATGTGTTAAATTTAAAATTACAAAAGAAAAAAACAGGACTCAAAAGTCATATACGAAGTGAGTTTCTAATAAAATTCTGAACAATTGGTTATCTCTACAAGCATGCTTGCCTTAGGACCCTTAATAGCTGTTTTGGGAATACCTTCCCTACCCCCTTCTGTCAATAAAAATCATGCCACCCCTCAAGATTTAGTTTAAATGCCACTTCCCTTTATGAACTATTTCTTTTCACCTTACTGCAAATTATCTTCTCTGAGATCCAGTAGTATGTTGTATACTTGTAGATTGACGACATTCTACCTTAGAGGGCCCTTAGTAGAGACACTAGCCTATATTTTTATATCTCTACTCCCTTTTTCCACAAAACAAAACATAGATTATTACATAAAATAATTCCAAATAAATATGAGCTAGGAAGAAATGAAATTATATACTGCTTGGTGAATTTCTGTGAGTTTCAGGAAAAAGGTTAACTACTAAGGAAAACTTAGGTAGTTGCTAGAAACATAGATGATTGATTCAACAAGACTACTGTTTTAGAAATTTATTAGTTCTATTTCTGAGAACCATTTACTTAAAAGAAAGAAGTTATGTACTTAATTGGAACTTTATTTGTGATATTGGTTGGTTCAGAAGGAATCATGCACATTTAATCCTAAGTATCTTAGTTTGATCATTTTGTAGAATTTCCATTTTCATATCTTAGAATTATTATATAGTCACTTATGCTGAGGAATACATATAATGTGTTAACCATTTTACAATAATGGAAAAGTCTGGAGTCACTGAAACAAATTAGTCTCTGGATCTACTGGAAAATGTTTAAACTCTGCTCCTACTTTATTTGGCTATATTTTTATGATCTAAATGTTTTCCAAAATGTTGATTTTATTGGGAATTTTGAAAACATGAAACATTGCTATTTGTACACAGTTATAGAAATGAAATTAACTAGAGTTACATGAAAAGTTTTTAGTAAAAATGTATCTTCCTATGTACTTTTCCAAAAAAGATAATATTTAATAACTAAACATTCATACTTTAGACTATACAATTAATAATCTGAACATGTACAGAGACTGGTCTTTTAAAATGACTGAGACTTTGATGGTATTCATTTCAGGCTCTTATTTAGACAGAAATCAGTTCTCCACATTTTCTAACCTCCTGCATAGCAACTTCTGACCTTTTATGGAGTTAAATGGATTTTTGTTCCTACTGTTTTGGGCCAAAACACATGACCTTCTTTGTAGTAGTTTTGCTTAAGTGCCCTGATGAGACATTTTATTTTCTTATCTCAAAGGTATCATACTTATTTGTTATCACTTAAACATGATCAAAATTTTGATGAACTAAAAATTAGGATTAAAATATTAGCGTATTTTGCGGATCCACCTTTAGAAGCTTGGTCTTTCCAGTTTGCATCTTATGCTTTTGTTTTCTGTCTTGCACTCAAATAATTTGTATATTGTATTACTTTCTCTTAGATCAAAAGAGTCAGGGATCTTAATATTATGTTTCCTCAATGGGGCCCCTAACTCCTAACACACAGGAGTAGCCTGACAAATAATATTAAATAAAAATGGAAGAAGTCATTGTAACTGTCATTGTGATGATAATAAAGTAATTTGGTGATGGGCCTACAAATTTTCCTGGTAAGTTTTTGGGTTATATGGAATATTCTGTTAGAGCATTTTTTTCTGGATACAATAAAATTATAGTACATTATATATGTAAATAAGTACAAAGAAAGCAAAATTTGAACAAGCTTATTCATCCATAGATCTCAAAATCGTTGACACTTGAGAGTTCTTCCTTTCTTGAAAGATCAATGAGTATGGCAAGAGCTGAGTATGGCAAGGTCAGTGAGGGAAGCATGATTGACCTGCTAGATACAGATGAAACATGCATGTGGATTTACTATTTCTTCCCCTTTGCCTCCTTAAAACATTTAAACTAGTCTTTGGCTAAGTTTGAAAATGCTTATCAGTATTGTATAGTGTTAGGAAGATGAGAAAATTGTGTATTAAATTTGGGATAAAACTGGGGACCAGCCAGCCACCTACACACCTTGTAAATCAACAGAGGCAGAGGCAGCCCCTTTGGATAGTACATGGACTTAGTGTCTGAGCACCAGGGATTATGTGAATTGACTGCTGATCCCAGAGTGACACAGACAAGGACAAGATAAACAATAGCATCTAAGCAACAAATCAGCAACTCTGAAGTTTATATCTCAGCTTTGCCATTACTTTGTGTATGTAATACTTTTGTACCTTGTTTTCTACCTGGGCAAATGATAGTGAAAAAGAGACAAGTATGACCATTTTTAATTTCTTTTGGTTGAATTTCCATCCATGTATGTAATTGAATGAAGTGGATCATGGATACCACAGTTAAAGTTATTCATTTGTTCTGTGGGCCCACAATATCAACTTCTGTTAAGCAGCTAATAATGCTCCTTTGTGTTTGGGTAAATTGATCATATGTCCAAACTGATATTTTTAATACCAATTTGGTCAAAGTTTGGACCATGACCATTACTGGGCTTATAAAATCAATTTAGAAGGATGAGAAGTTTTGTGATAAGAATCTTTTAAAAGAGAGTAGAATAGACAAGAATAGAATGTAGAATATATCACAGCTATTATTGGTGGTTTTAATGAAAAATTCCATACATATAATATGATTATAGTGTAATATATTATTGTAGATTATCTTAAAAATGCTTAAGAGCTGGGCACTGGTGGCTCATGCCTGCAATCCTAGCTATGCAGGAAGTTGAGATTTGAGGATCATGGTTCAAAGACAGCCTGGGCAGGAAAGTCCATGAGACTCTTATCTCCAATAAACCACCAGAAAACTGGAGTGGCGCTGTGGCTCGAAATATTAGAGTGCTTGCCTTGAGCTGAAGTGCTGAGGGACAGTGCCCAGGCCCAGAGTTCAAGCCCCACGACTGACCAAAAAAAAAAAAAAAATGCTTAAAAAATAAAACTATACTGAAAGATCTTGGTGATAGTAATCTGATTTATCTCTGTATATAAAGATAAGTTTATTAAATGCTCATGGAATAATTATGGCAAGTTTCCCATTTGTCACTATATTTAAAAAGAGGATCTTTTTTATCCAAGTAATTTTTGATTTGGCTGAAATAGATACAGAGATTAATATTCTTGAATTTAAATGGGTTTGATAAGGGCACTCACTATCATTTTTCTTTCCTTCCTTTCAGTCAGTTTTTACGGGGGCATAGTTTGAGGGGTCTGGTCATGGTTTAGGGTGAATTTCCTTTCATCTGTTCACAATGGGGTTTTTTTTTGATATTTTACAACTTATCAGAAACTAGTCTAAGCATTTTGTGGGTGGTAATTTTTTTTATTTCTGATAACCACATGGGAGGTGCTGATGAGGAAATTTAAGCAAAGGAGTAGATTAAGATCCTAGATTTAGTAAATGGTTAGGATTTGAGTTTAGGAAGCCTGTGGGTTTGATAGAAAGAACATAGGACAGAAGAATGGTTGGCTCAGAGTTTGCTCAATCAAGGCTCTTTATGTGGGAGCAAGCCTGCTAGACAGAAGACCTCATACAGTATTTTATTTATGACAGTTCCCTGAAAAAAGATAAAGTGAAAGATGGACTGAATTTTCACTTTCTACTTAATATTTTGGCGTTGTATGGATAAAGCTTGAAATACATGGGCATAGACCTTCCCATTGAAGACAAACCTATAATTAGTCTGAAAAGCAGAGGTTAGAATTGAATCTGAAGTGTAATTCATTATATAGTATGTGCCATGGCTACCACAGGAATGGATTAGCTGTAATTCAGGCAAAGTATGTAGAGAAGAGGGAGATAATATGCTTATTCACATGTGCAGGTATGATCTCCTTAATGATGGAGAGACAGTTCTGAAAAAGTACCTTAAGTTGATTTCATAATTGTGTGAATATCGTATAGTGTGGTACTTACACAAACCTATATGGTATAGGTCAATCGCTTGACAAGGCCTCTTGATGCAATCAAGTCAGTGCAGTAAATAGAATATATTGTAGAATTGCATAGGGAAAGGCCTGGGAAAGAGAGGAAAGAGAGAAAAGAGCTAGAAAAGAGCAGAGAGAGAGCTAGAAAAGAGAAGGGAGCTGGGAAAGAGAAGAGAAGGAAAAAGCTGAGAGCTAGAAAAGAACAGAGAGAGAGGGCCTCTGGGCCTGGGCGAGGCCTTATCTAGGGTATGGGCGGAGAAGGGTGTGGCCACATCAAATTCAGATGTGACCTCAGCGGATGCAGATGTGACCTCTTTCAGGTGTGCCAGTTGCCTAGGTAACACAGGTACTGGGTGGAGACTTTGCTGCGAGGAGGGTGGAGTCTGCTCTCCATCCAGGAGCGGACCTTACAGTTGGTACTCCATTACTTAAACCACAGATCCACTTCTGGATCTTTTTTTGTGGACAATTGGAGATGGGGTCTCACATGACTTTCTTGCTTGGGCTGGCTTTGAACCCTGTTCTTCAAATCTCAGCCTCCTGAATAGCTAGGATTATAGACATGAGCCACCATTACCTGGCAGTTCCTTAATAGACTTATGGGACCACCGTCATACATGTGGCCACTGATACATCCCGGACCCAACTGTTGTTATTCAATGTGTGACTGTATAGCACATTTTACAGATGTGGAGGTGTGGCCTAAGTAGTCTTCCAGGAAAAAAAAAACAGACCACAAGTGTGGCTATCCTGTGGTATGTTAGGAAATGTGTAGTGGCTGGCTCTTTAGAAAAATAAGCTTTGATTTGGAGCATTTGCCAATTCTGTGGCATACTTTTATCTAGGCTAATATTCAGCTGCCATCATTTGCTACCATGTGGAGTTGGAGAGAGATGTGAAATCACACTATTATATGGTATTTTTTAACACACATATAATAGATATAATAACACCAAGAGCATAGCATAACATGGTAAAACGGGAACATTTAAGTATATTAAAAGGATTTAACTTTAAATTTATATATGAGAGATACATTTAATGGCTATATTTAGCAACTGGATCTCAGAATTTAACCATTCATTCTTATAAATTGATGTGCTTTAGTACACCATTGCAGCTTTCTTGGAAATGCTGTGTTGAGCCTTAGCCTTGTGAGACT
Organism: Dipodomys spectabilis; assembly: GCF_019054845.1. Lineage (NCBI taxonomy): Eukaryota > Metazoa > Chordata > Mammalia > Rodentia > Heteromyidae > Dipodomys > Dipodomys spectabilis. Next base: position 24,716,400 of record NW_024870822.1, read on the forward strand.
TGACCTGGTTGACAGAGAGCTGTATGTGCTGCTTACAAGGCTTAGGTGTTCTGAGACCCAAGTGTCAATAATGAACACATTGGCTTATGAGAACAGTAGCTGTCAGCTTCATGGGAGTAGAGTGGAAAAGCTCTCCCTAGTCCTCCTGAACCCTGATTTCCAGCTCTGCTAGCCTTCTGTTTGGCTAAAATAGTCCATTGTACTTACCATGTTATTGTGTAGAGATAAAGCATGGAATGAAAAAAATATGTTTCTTATCACATATATTCTTGGCAGGGCAGACATAAGTATTTTAAACTTTAGGAACAGGAAGGATGTAGTTTTAAAGTCTCTCGTGAAATAATTTCAACTGTAATTTTGTTTAAAGCTATTGTGTTTCATTTGGTGTGTTTTTCTTTCTTTTTTGTAGTATTAGAGTGTGAACTCAGGGCCTTGTACTTGCTAGACAGGTGCTCCTCCACACCCCAGCCCTTTCTGCTTTAGTTATTTTTCATTTAGTGCTTCACGTTTTTGCCAGACCCAACTTCAGATCATGCTTCTTCTACCTAAGCCTTTCTGTTCCTGCATAGTTGGAATCACACATATGCCCAATGGCCTAGCTAATGTCTTGTCTGGGCTGGTTTTGAGCAACATAATCTTTCCTATTTATACTTTTTGAGTAGCTGGGATTATAGGCATGAGCTACCCTGCCAAGCCTCATTTGATGATTTTTTAATTTAATTTAATTTTTTTCTGGTGGTAGTACTGGGGTTTAAACTCAGGACTCACATTTTCTGTGTTGGCTCTCTCTCACCGAGTCATGTCTCCAGTCCCAAATTATAATTTTAAAATTTTTTTTATTTTATTGTTAAGATGTTGTACAGAGGGGTTACAGTTACATGAATAAGGCAGTGAGTACATTACTTGCTGATCATTGTTACCCCTTCCCTGTTGTTGTCCTGCTATCCCTTTCCTCCCCAGCCTTTCACATTCCTTCCCCTTCTCCTCCCTGCTTGCCTCCTGAAATTATACAGTTTGTTTCCAATATACTGTCCTGTGGGTATCCTTGTGCAGTGGGTCATCCTGTGTCCTTGTTTCAGCATTTTGTTATTCCCCTTTCCCTCCCCAGATTAGACATACATGCAGCATACCAAAATCAAGTACAGTGACAACAGGGGATATGACAGAGGGGAAAGAAAATACAAAGGAAACAACAACCGAAAATAAAATCACATGGTACATTTAAAACAGTAACAATAAAGACGGACCTCTTGTGTCCATATCTTGGGGTTCATTTCACTTAGCATCATCTTATATGGTCATTTGTACATGGCTTTTGAGCTTTTCAGCTCATCTGATAAGATTATCCTATATGTATACTAATTATTGCAAATAAGGGAAACCATGGGACCTAAATTTATTTGGGACTGGGTTATTTCACTTAATATGATTTTTTCCAAGTCTTTCCATTTCCTAACAAATGGGGTGGTGAGTGGATCCAGAAAATGTGGTACCTATAAACAATGGAATTCTATGCTTCCACCAAATTTTAATTTTTAAATGCTGAAACAAAAGAAGTTCTCACCCACTTAAAATATGAGCATATAGTTTAGTTCAAGTTCAAGAGAAATATTAGAAAGAGGAGGGATCCCCTTAGGGTCCTTTCGCTCTGTGGATAACAAGATTGCCAATAAAGCAGATATGAAAGAATGAGGCCTAGTGGCTTAAATCATCACAGTAAGGCTGGAAGATATTGATGGAGAAACTTAAAAAGACTATTCAATTAAGGAAGAGAGCAGGAAATTCTAAGTAAAACTGACTAAGCAGACAGTTAGCCACATAGATCCTTTGAGCTAAATTGGAAAGGATCTAGAGTTGCTGGATTTCAGAAAGGATCTTTTGCCTCCTTTATCACTATAACCTGAATACCTAGTTCAGAGGATGATATAGTCCACAGTAATGCAAAGGAAGTGAATTGAGTCAATCATCTGGTTTTTTTTTTTTTAACTTTTAATTAATGCTTTCTCATTTAAAAAACTAAAAATAACTGATAACATAAAAAATGAAATATCTCCTCCACATATTTTGTAACCCAAAGCCCACACCCTTCTCTGGGAGGGAACCAGTTGTTTGGTAGTTTATTTTTTTTAGATAGTTCTAATATGTCTCCAAACTGAAATATTTATATGTAGCAGGTAAGTACCACATTTTATTTGTTTTCTATAAAAATGTCTCGGAGATCTTGTGACCATCTCTTAAAAAGCTGTACAACATTCTATAGTACAACTATTAAGCACCTATTAATGCCTCTTAGAAGCAGTGATTCTGTAAATATTGTGTAAATGCCTTTGTACACATGTATGAGCATTTCTTTTTTTTTTTTGGGTCCGGTCGTGGGGCTTGAACTCTGGGCCTGGGTGCTGTCCCTCAGCTCTTCAGCTCAAGGCTAGCACTCTACCACTTGAGCCACAGCGCCACTTCCGGCTTTTTTTCTTTTTGCTTATGTGGTGCTGAGGAATTGAACCTAGGGCCTCATGCATGCAAGGCAAGCACTCTACCACTGAGCCACCTTCCCAGCCCATGAATGAGCATTTCTGTAGTGTTGATTCCTACAAAAGAGTTGCTGTAGAATATGTGCATTTAAAATCTGTATTAGAAGGGGCTGGGAATGTGGCAAAGTGCTTGCCTATCATGTATGAGGGCCTGGGCTCAATTCCTCAGAACCATATAAAGAACAACAGAAAATCTGTAAAGAAAATTTCTGTTTATCCTTCAAAAATGTTATTTTCCTTTCATCAGTAGTGGAACTTCATTTTTCACACGAAAATTGAATCTATATTTATTGGATTTACCTACCCAGCATTCATTTTCCTTTGGAGGTTACTACTTCCCTTTAAATTAGTAAGGCTTTGGGGCTGGGAAGGTGGCTCAGTGGTAGAGCGCTTGCCTTGCATGCATGAGGCCCTGAGTTCAATTCCTCAGCACCACATAAGCAAAAAGAAAAAAGCCGGAAGTGGTGCTGTGGCTCAAGTGGTAGAGCGCTAGCCTTGAGCTGAAAAGCTGAGGGACAGTGCCCAAGCCCATAGTTCAGGCCCCACGACCGGACCAAAAAAAATAAAAAATAAAATAAAATAAATTAGTAAGGCTTTAGAAGTAAAACATGATGCACATCTGGATTTTTAGCAACTTTAGAATTTCTATTTGATTAAAATTAATTTGTTATCATTTGATAATTCTATTTGATACAATACCTTTGTACTTTCCTGATTCCTTTTTTTCCTTTCAATACTAGGATTTGAACTCATGACTTCATGCTTTCTAGAGAGGAGCTTTCAGTTTTTATGCTTTAGTTATTTTTCAAATGAGGTTCCATATATTTTTCTAGGCCAGCCTGGACTGAGATCCTTCTGTTTATGCCAACCAAATAGCAAGGAGGACTTTTTATTGGTTGAATTTGAGGGTCTAAAGAACCTTTTTACTTGGGTTGCTCTCAAACCATGATAGTACTACACACAAACAGAACTGTACACATACACTTGGGAAGTCACAATGCTGTCATCCCTGGCTCACCTTGCACAAATAGGAAGCAATGGCTAAGGGAGAGTTGTTAACTTTCTTGCTGAATTTTTTAAAGGTGTGTTCCACAAATGTGTATAGGATCCCTCAGCAAAGATCGAGTAATATTTTTGTTATTGGCATTTAAGGAAATTTCTTCTAAGCCTTAGGGTGGCAACTAAGATGAACAAGAACAAACTCCAGTGGCTACATAAAATGAAGTATACAGGCTCTTTGTAGCCTCATAGATTCCCAAGGATATGCTAGAGTGTTTTAAATCTACTATGAAATATTACTTTCTAGCTTTTCTTTTTAAAAGAAGAGAAGGCTTGTGTAGTGGTGAGCCTTGAATTAGGTGGAATACAGATCACTTTTATCAGTGAGGCCTTCTGCAACTACCTGACAGATATTTCTTTGAGATAAAGATTTAGACAAACTTTAGCACTATTCTGCTCTTCCCAGTAGTTGCTAAGTTAAATAAAACTGTGGACTATCATTTTCCATGATGAAGGAGAAAGAAGTGGTTCTTAATAAAATTTATCAATCTTAATTATGCATGTATCCATTCATTCATATTCATATGTACATGTTCTTGGGTCATTGTATCCTTTTGTCTCATTTCTAGAATTCTGAAAAAAATATTCTGAACTCACCAGTTTTTCATTACTTTTATATGGATGGGCATACTTTTAGAGTCTCTAATCTTCCAGTTTTGCTGACAGTGTTCCATAATTGATTTTAAGTACAATTTTTTAATCCTCATTTAACTTGGAAATTTTGAGTCATTTTGTGCTGTTGACAAATCTTCTTTCATGGAAGCCTCCTTGCTACCTCTATGGCTGCCACCTTTGGTCAAACTGAATTCCTCTGATTACCCCTTAGAAGCTAGTATTACTGAAAACTATCCCTGGTTTTGTTATGATTTCATTCCACATATCCTTTCTGGATAATCTCAGAATAATATGCCATGACTTCAGTTGAGTTTGTCTAGGACATACCTCTTAAATCCAAATTTCTAACTTGGATCTCACTTGATCTCTATTTGCTTGTTTGAGACAGTGTCTTGCTATATAGTTCAAGCTGGCCTCAAACTCATAGCCCTCTGCCTTAGCTTCCACAGTGCTGGAATTATAGGCATGCATCATCATATCCAACTTTCTCCTTATCTTTTTACCTATATATTAATTAATTTAAAATATCTCCATTTCTAAGTACAAAACAAACCGAACTGATTTTCTACTGCGGTCCATATCTTGATTTGCTAACCAGATCATGGCTGATCATGTGGCTTATTTCTAGTGTTCTGTTTTTAAAATTTTTCTAGAATATTCTCTAGCCTTGATGATGCTTTCCAAGTTAAGGTCACTTCTTGCTTAAACTATTGTAATAACTTTTTACCTTCCTGTATTTTGTCTTGGCCTGCCTCTATACTGCAGAGGTAGAATATGTTTCTAAAAAGCACATTTTAGGGCTGGGATGTAGCTTAATGGCAGAGCTCTTGCCTGGTAAGTACAATGTCCTAGGTTTGATCCCCAGTACCAAAAAAGAACACACACACACACACACACACACACACACACACACACACCAGTTTAAAAGCACATTTTGTTGTTACTCCTCATGGGTAAGGTAGCTAACAATACAGTCATCATTTCTACTTCAAGGAGTTTTAGGTGTAATGAGAGCTACAGTGAAGTATGTAACCAAATGTAGTTTAGTGTGTGATATAACAAGCATAGTACACATAGGAAAGATAGACACTCAGTTCAAAATTTCAAGAGGAAATGATGTCTGGGCTGAGATCTTCAGCAAGAGTAGGCATTATACAGACTAACAAAGGAACAGGAAGAGTGTTTTAAGCTGTGAGTACATGTAGGCCAGTCTAAAGAAAGCATAGGATTGCAGAAAATGAAAGTAGGCCTATTTACCAGAACTAGTGTAAGATTGCCTGAGAGACTCTGTTTGTCCTATTAAGAAGAATGCTTTAATTTTAATGCTGTTGGGAGCCATTGAAATGATTTAAAAAATGATCAGATTTACATATTAATTAGACTTCCATTGTTAGACTGTGGAAAATATTTTGAATGAGAGCTGAGTTGGAGTCAGGGTGATCAGTTAGAAAGTTCTTGCACTAATCCAGGCAAAGATGACAGTGATGTGACATTTGAGATTAGAAAATTGATAGATTTAAGAGGTATTTTGGAAATGGAATGGGTTTGTCTATATTGAATGTGGAGACTGGAAGAATGAGGAGCTAAAGAAAATAACTTGTATTATTCAGTTATTAAAGCTATCAATTTTGGTAGTTATATACTTGGAACATACAGCTATTATATATATTTATAAATATGCATATATGTTTCAGACAAGGAAGTAGATGATATTTTGTAGTTTCCTTTAAAAAAAAAAGTACCTGTGCCTAATAGATCTCCTAAGTAGATGACTGTTCCCTTGGATTAAGATAGTAAATATAGGCCTAATGTTTGGGTCAGAGTCCTTGAATTTAATGGCCAGTTTAAATGAAAAGTGTCATTGACTTTTTCAGGTCTAGAGATCATATTTTTGGACTTTGTATAATTTTGGGTGGACTTTTCAGAAAAAATTACTGTCACTACTCCCAAATCACTCTGGTATTTGTTGGATGACTATGTAGTTGGATAAAATACTGGTAAATAAAAGTGGCTTTTAGTTTCATTTTGATTGGAATAATCAATGCATTGTTAGTTTTTGAGACAAGGTCTCATTCTGTTGTCCAGGCTGACTTAATTGTGCTAAAACAATCCTCCTGCTTCAGCCTCCCCAAGTAACTGGGACTATAAAGAACTTACTACTGTGACCAGCAATCTATTTTTATTTGAGAAAATACAGGAAAAACTAACATTAACATTATTTAAAAATATTAACTGAGGAGATTTGAAAGTCCTATAATAAAAAAGGAAATAATGATTTCCTTTTAATTGAAGAGAAAAATCCCTCTGCTCCAAAAGAGAAATCCTCTTTATTCTCAGTTGCCTTTAAAAATCTTGAACCTGTCAGTGAAATCATATAATCTGCTAATAACATGCCTAAGGCTTATTGCCTTTTCTGGGGCAACAATATCAGCAAATGATGTGCTCTATCGATTTTAATCACATTGCTTTTTACAGTTCCATTGCAAGGTTTCAAAAGCTCATCAAATAAATAAATCTGTGGATACAGATGCCTCCATTCCTTGCAAACCCAATCATTTATGTATGATTCCTTCTCAAACCAGTTGTTAAATATAATATAGACTAGTAACATTTTGTTTTTTAATAGTCGGTGGGTCTTCATTAAGTTAAAATGTTGTCTTTGATGTTGCTTATTTACATATTTAAAAACTAAAATTCTTATAAATGTGGTATTTGGGTGCCTTGTAGCATTCATAATTTAGCTTAAGACAAGTTGCTGTGGGCTACTTCTTCAAGCCAATTCCTTCGCAACTCAGCTGCACACATCTAGAGCAGATTCCCATTAGGTCATATTTCAAGCTTACCATGAGCTAATTAGATGGCAATTTGTATCTTAGTACCCATGTAGAACAATATTTGGAGCATGAAGTTGAGAGATTATGAATGATAAAATAATTTTCTGATGCTACCATCCATTGGGTTTTAACAGAGCCACAAAGCAATAATAAAAGCCTCTGTTTAAGAGCTTAAATTGTATCAAGATTTTACATGTGTCCTTTCTCTATGACAATTCTGCCATGCATGTATCTAGACACTGCCTATGTACCTGTGCATGAGGTAGCTGAGACCAGGTGGGTTTAGTGACTAGTGTCAGACTAACACTAAAGCTTGGCTCTTCTTACCTTAGCAAGAACAGTTTTAAGTTTATGTATCTACAAAAATGGAATTTCTGATGTTTTCATGCTCATAAACTATTTAATAATGTTTACCAACATCATTGCTGTATTTGTTAGTATTTATGTAGCTTATTGTTAATGGAGCTGAATTTAAAATAGACGTGTCTGGGTGCATTGTGTTTGTAAAATAAAGAGCTTAATATTTTGTCATGAAAGAATAGGAAGCTTACTTTGGTATTATTTGTTATTTTGGCACAAATTAGATATACACCATATATTTTATGGCACTGAAAAATTGGCTTCCGTGAACTTGCCACTAAATTATAATAAATTCACATGGCAGTAGATTTGGACTGACTACACTCACTGGAGCTGAGTCTTCACACTTTTGAATTTGGCAGTTCATAGATTCAGCAGATGTTGATGCGGTGTGCCCCCTTCGCTGCGGAGCTTCACGTGCTTACTGGAAGAGGTAGTGTGAGCACTTCGGTAGCCACTCCATGCAGTCAAGTCTAGCTTATAGTTAGGCTTACGTTTGGACATGTCCATCTAAGATGGGCTGCCTGTAGTAGCCCATTCTGTTTTGACAGCTCTTTCAGAATATGAGCCTCGTATTCCACTTTATGTCACCCACCTATTTTGCTTGGTAGATTCACTGTTTTTCAGTGAAAACATTTAGTCTTTCCTAGAAGGGCTTCTTTCCATTTCCCATATTAACTAAGATACGGATTTTTCTTGCCTTTTATTTTTGCCTTCAAATGAAAACCACTTTCTTTCACTCCTCTGAACCCATAGGCTTTTCCCTTATACGTGCCGTGTGTATCCATTTGGAGAGTCATTTCTTGACTTGTTTACCACATGAGCTTCAACCCATTTTTTCTAAAATTAAAATTTTATTATCATTAAGTAGTTATACAAAAGAGTTGCCAGTCAACAAAGCAGTTTATGAATACAATGCATCTTTATCAATGTCACTACTTTCATCATTCTCCCCTTTCCTTCTCAACCCCACCTTTCCCCTCAATTTACTTAACTTTATAGGACATATATTAAATTTTATGACAACATTCTCCCTGCCATGCCTTTCTCAACCCATTTTCTAAGACTTGGTTTGAGTTTCACTTGCCTGTTAAACCCTTTATGGTCTCTTCATCAGTGAGTAATAATGCTATTTAAGGCAATAGTATGTGTTTTTAAGTATTAGGCACTTTAAAAAGTGTTACCTAGTTCATTCTGTGCAAGATATGTACTATTTCCACCTTATATATGAGAGAATTGAGCAAGTGGTAGATCAGAGGTGGAATTCAAATCTTTGTCTCTCGCATTCTAAAAGTTTTATGTATCCCATGGGATTATGTTACTTTCTTGATCGCTTACATTCTGTACATTCTTAATTAATATGGTCATTATTGCAGTCATTATTGCTGAGGCTTATTTTTGATAATCTCTTTATCTCCAGTAAAGTCTTTGGCATGTAAGGTATTGGACACATGGCTGGATTCTCAGTTGGCCTATTCTCCTATGGCCTACTGGTGTTCTATGCTTGCTTGTTAGCTGTCTCTGGCTGCTCTTCTTGAGATGGTGAGTTCTCACTGGTTTTTCCCCAGGCTAGCTTCATATTGTGATCCTCCCAGTCTCAATCTTCTAAGCAGCTATGAGTCACTGCTTCCAGCCAGTGAGCCACTTTCAACCAATTATCCTTATTTAAGGAGGCCTTTTGATGGACTTAAAATGATAAAGGGGACCTACAATGATAAAGTGAAAATGGGACATGGTTTCTGTTCTGAGGGGCTCATAGTTCAGAGAAGTTGTTTCTGTTTTATTAAATTATTATTATTTATCTTAAACTAAAAACAGGATTATGTAATGTGTTGGTGTGTTGTTGTAGACTGATATCTAGTTTGCAGAGCTGTGGTCACAGGAAGACATTTATTGGACTTATTGTTACTAGTCATTGAACACCATTTGGAGGGTCAGAATACGTTTTCTCACACAGTATGAGTTAGAGCCTTACATCACATATTTCTTAGTTAACTAAATAATATTGTGGAAAATTGCAGATTTGGAAAGTTTCTTTCAGTACTACTGAGAACATTCAATATACAAGGCAGGTACTATGACATGCAATGTATTTAGTTAATAGATTTTAATCAGTACTTTACAAAGGTAGCAAATCTTTCCAATTTGCCATCAGATTCCTGGTAGTAACCCATTGTTTATTGGACTAAGATCCTTCAGGGTAAAGGGACTCTATATTTTCCTGTGTGAAACACAGCTCAATATAGGCCATGATCAACAGCTTCATAGTGGTTCCACTTTTCTTCCAAAATCTGTTAGCAGATCTATCTATCTATCTATCTATCTATCTATCTATCTATCTATCTATCTATCTATCTATCTATCTATCTATCTATCTATCTCTCTATCTTCTATAATTTTTTTGCCTTATCAAGGCCACTTTTTCACTGTTAAGTCTATTACCCTCTGATTTCAGGAGGAGAATGTAACTTGGATTTCCTTTTTCTTACAGTATCTTCTCATCCTCTGTGGCTGCCTTTCTAGCCAGGCTTCATTACCCTCAGCATACCCAGTCTTCAGCTCACCTCTCTCCTAATTCACCTGCCTGGTAAATTCTAATTAGGATGCTCTATTGAGCTGAAACTGAAAACAGGTGTCATAGAATATGCTGTTGTGTTGTAGATTGTATGGTGTCTGAGTTTAGGACCATACTTCCATATGATAGGTGAAATTCAGCTGTAACTGATTTGGTCTGGCTCATGGTATGAAAACAAGACCTTCATTATAATACTAAAACATCCTCATACAGATGAAGTCAGCTGTCATGTTACTGCAGATTTTTTTAAGTATCTGCTACATCTCAAGTCATACTTAGAAGTGATTGATTTTCATAGACTTTATAAGGCAAGAAGGGGGCCTCAGAATGTTCTAGTTTATACTAGTCTCCCCTACCAACTGACATTCCAACTCTGCTCAAGCACTTCTGGTGACTAAGACAGCTTTTCATCTTTTACTGACAGCTGTTTTATATTCAGAAGCACTTAATATTAAATATAATTTGGTGTATGGTGCTTCTTCAAGCCACACAAATCTATGATCCCTAATCATTAGATCTATCAAAATAGCCTATACATTTGCTTTGAGATGTCCTTCTGTCCACATAAACCCCTCCTTACTTTGATGGCTGTTCATCTACATCTATTTTTCTGCCCAAGCGATTTGTGATTTATGGATTTTCTCTCCATGAAATCCACACACAAATGTTCACAGAGTACCTACTGGTATAAGGAAGGGGCTAGGCTGCTATAAAGATTCTTGCCTTCTGGATACATAGGGAGAAAAGACACTGGAGTAGAGAAAAGAATCCGTTTTCCAGTTTTATCCAGAACATTTTATCCAAGCTTTCAGATCTTTTTGTTTTGTTTTGTTTTGTTTTTTGGCTGGTTGTGGGGTTTGAACGCTGTCCCTCAGCTCTTCAGCTCAAGGCAAGCACTCTACCACTTGTGTCACAGTACCACTTCCAGTTTTCTGGTGGTTAATTGGAGATAAGACTCATGGATCTTCTTGCCTGGGCTGGCTTTGAGCCATGATCCTTGGATCTCCTGAGCAGCTAGGATTAAGGCATGACCCACGGGTGCCTAGCATTAAAATAATTTTTTATTATCTTGATAGTTATATAAAGGAGTTTCAATTCAACATGCCAATTTAGGTGCACAACGCATCTTGATCAATGTCATGCCTTCTAACATTCTCTTACCTCATCTGTCTCAACCCCAGCCACCCCCTTTAGTTTCTTAGTTCCATTTTCACACATGTACATCAAGTATTATGACTACTCATCCACCATTCTTCTTTCCATTTGTCTGTACTCCTCCCCTTATCTCCTACCCAAGAAATAAGACATGTTTCAGCTTCATGGTATTCATTTTGTTAATTGTTCAACAGGATTATACCATGGCAGAGCCAAGCATTAATACTTTTACCTTAAGCTGTTGGTACGGGGACCATGCTTAAGTCTGATTATCCATATTAAATCTTTAATAGGTGAGGATTAAAATAGAAATTAAAATGCAAATTAAAATAGAAAAACTAATAGCACATACCTTCTACTATTCTTCTTCTTCTTCTTTTTTTTTTTTTTTTTTGATGGTTCTGGGGTTAGAACTTAGGGCTTCAAATTTTCTACGCACCAATAGCCCTTGTTATTTTTGGCTTTTTTTTTTCTTTTTGCTATGTGGTGCTGAGGAATCGAACCCAGGGCCTTATACATGCAAGGCAAGCACTCTACCACTGAGCCACCTTCCCAGCCCAGCCCTTGTTATTTTTGAGATAGGGTCTTACTTTTTGCCTGAGCTAGGCTGGCCCACAATGACTCTAATTATATTTCCCATTGTAGCTGATGTGATAGACATAAGCCAAAATGCCCAGCTTTAGCTAATGAGATGAGGGCCCACAAGTTTTGTTTTTCCGGTCTGGTATTATGGCCTGAAACGACAATCATTCTGATTTCAGCCTCTCTTGTATCTAGGATTCGAATGTCCAGCATTGTCCTCTGCTAATAATTAACTATTAAAAAGTATCTGAAATAATATAAAATTTAAATATACTGTAAATTATAAGACAATATACTCATTTCTCAAGTAATGACCTTAACAGGAGTAGTAAGTAAATGCTGTTTTTCAAAATATAAGAATATAATATAGAAAGGTTATTTTTAGTCTCTCCCTAAGCTCTGTTACATGTTATAAAAACATGGTTACAAAGCACCTATTCAGTCATTCATTTTGGTTTGCATAAAGTCAGACAACTCATAACTTTTTGTCTTTGCTTGAATAGAATGCATCTTTGATGGAAATGGCTGACTATTTAGGTTTCTTGTAGATGTAGCCTAGCAAAGTAAACTAAAAAATTGCTTTTGTGAAGGAAAATTGTAGCTAGTTACATCTCATAAAACCATTCTTGTGATCATTTTCTTGGGGAAATTGCTGTAAGTGTATATTTTAGGGCCACTATGTAAGAGACCTTTTTATGATTAAATAAAAGCTCAGAGATTTTCAATATCAGAATTGTTCCATTGACTTGACTTAATGCTGAAGATAAAATGAAAATCTTTAGCCAGAGGAAAGTTCATGCATTAGTTAAATACTGACTTAATTTGAACATATTTTATTTGCTTATGTCTAATACTTATGTATACCCAATCTTTGGGGACACAAAGAAACATTATTATATCAAAATTATTTTTGGTTTTCTAATGTATCATTTTATAGCTAAAGCCCTTCTTAAAAATAATTCCTGAATTATATAAAATTATATATTAATCTTTGAAAATGTATAGTTAGATTTGTAGCAATTGATTAATATTATGCCACTAAAGTATGAATGACATCATTTGGCCTGTTTGAGAATAAATTTATTTTAGTAACAAATCTTTCAAATCAGTCCATAAATGAGAAAGAAATAAATGTGACTAAACATTTGTTCTATTTTTGGTTTTTGTTTTAGCTAACAAATTAGTATTCAACCAGCCAAAACACAGTTAAATTTGAAATCTAATTCTTGTTAAGAGATTTTACATACAGCTATTCAATCTATTATTTTAGATTTGGCTTTGGTAAGAAAGCCAAACATTGCTTTGGCAAACACTGTAGTTGTCAGGCTACAGAGCAGAAATGAAACTTCATGGTACATAATAGAAGCTCCAGTGCTTTCTTAATATAACTATGGAATACCACAAAGGCAGTGGACAAATCAGAAAAATGGACAAGAAAGCACTCAGTTTATGTCAGTGTCAATGATGTTCTGATGATGATGTATTGAGAACTGATGAAACATAAAGGAAATACGTTCTGAATAAAATGACAGAAAGAATAGCTGCTTTTAGATTTGTCCCTCAAATCCATCTTAAAATGGAAAACCTATTCATTTGTTTATTAGATAATTTTTATAGGATATAGTTGAACTTTATATCATCATGTTATGGAACATATATAGAGAGTAAAGTGACTATTAAGTGAATCAGACTAACATTTGTAAGCTCACATAGTTGCTTTTCTGTGATAAGAGCAACTAAAATCTACTTATTTAACATAATTCCCTGTACCATTTTATTAACTTCAGTTTCCATGTTTATATTAAATCTCTATACTTACCTGTTCTTTGTATCCTTTGACTTATATTTCCCATTTCCTTGCCACCATGTTAACCATCATTTCATGCATTATCTTTGTGTATTTGAGGTTAAAAAAACTCCGTATCTAAGCAAGATTATGTGGTATTTTTCTTTTCTGTATTTAGACTATTTTATATAGCACAGTGTCCTCCAAGTCCATCTGGTCATGGTAAATGGCAGAATCTCCTTTTTTAAGAGCTGAATTATATTCAGATATCACAGTATATTTATCTGTATGTCTGTCAATGGACATTTTGGTCATTTCCATATATTGACTGTATTGAATAATGTTGTAATAAACATAGGCATAGAATAGTGATATTTAGGAGCTGGGACATAATCTCCTTTTGGTTTATACCCAGAGTTAATTAGTATTCTTTTTAATATTTTTATAACTGCATGTTGTCTTTTATACTGGTTGTACTGCAGTACATCCCCACTAATACACAGTTTCCTATTTCTCCAGCATCCTTACCAACATTTGTTGTATCTTTTTCTCTTTAAATAATGATTGTTCTTCTAAATGTAGGGTGGTATATCATTGTGATTTTCATTTACATTTCCCTTATGATTAGTGATGCTGAACACCATTTATATACTTGTTGGCCATTTTCATGTCTTCTTTGGAGACTTTTTCTACAGTTTCTTTGCTCATTTTAAAATAATAATGATGAGATCGAGGAAGTAATTAAAAGCCTTCCAGCAAAGAAAAGCCCAGGATCAGATGGCTTCACAGATACCAAACAATCAAAAAGTAATTATTACCAATACTTCTAAATACTTTCCAAAAGTAGAGGAAGGGGGCTGATGAACTCATGACTGTAATCCTAACTACTCAGGAGACTGACATCTGAGGATCAGTTTGAAGTCAGCCTGGGCAAGAATCCTTGTCCATGAGACTCTTAGCTCCAATTAACTGCCCAAAAGCTAGAAGCGGAGCTGTGGCTCAAATGGTAGAACACTAACCTTGAGCACAAAAACTCAGGGACAATACCTAGGCCCTGAGTTAAACCCCAGCACCCCCTCACTCCCCATGAGCTAAGGAGAATACCTCTACACCCATTTTAATCTTGGTCAGCATCACCATGTTACTGAAGCCAAAGGTACCACAAAAAGAAAATGAAAAGCCAAGATCTCTGATGAACATCAATGAAAAGCTCCTCGCTAAAATATTAGGAACAGAATTCAACAATGTATCAAAAAGAATAAATGTTATAACCAAATGATATTTATCTTGGCATGCAAGACTGATTTAACATTTTCATTGTGAGACAACATATTGACAGAATGAAAACTGAGAATCACATGATTATCGAACTGACTCAGAAAAAGCACTTAGTGAAAGTTAAGAATTTTTACCACTTGTACCATGCCTCCAATCCAGCTTTTTGTTGGCTGTTTTAGAGACAGTTTAACAGACTTTTCTGCAAACATTGGCTTTAATTTTGATCTTTCAGACGTAGGCTTTCACAGTAGCTAGGATTACAGGTGTGAACCACTGGCTTCTTTCTTGGTGAAAAATCTTAACAGTGTAAGTCTAAAAAGAAAGGTTTTCAATATAAGAAAGACACCAAAACCCACAGCTAACATACACTATCAGTGGGAAACAACTGAAAACTTTTTCATTAAGGTCTGGTACAAGGAGGAGATGCCCACCTTTACCACTTTTATTATTGGAAGTACTAGCAAGAGAAGTTGAACAAAACTGGGCGCTGATGGCTCACGCCTGTAATCCTAGCTACTCAAGAGGCTCATATCTGAGGATCATGGTTCAAAGCCAGTCCGGGCAGGAAAGTCGGTGAGATTCTTATCTCCAATAAACCACTCAGAAAAATCAGAAGTGGTGCTGTGGCTCAAATGGTAGAGCATTCACCTTGAGCTGAATTGTTCAAGGACAGCGCCCAGGCCCAAAGTTCAAGCCCCATGACCAACCAAAAAAAAAAGTGAAGAAAAAGAAGCAAAAGGCCTCCGAGTCAGAAAAGAAGACAAAAAAAGCTATTGATATATCAGATAGCATTGTACTTATGTATAAAACTCTAAAGATTCCATAAAAGTGATTAAGCACTAATGAATTTAGTAAAATAGCAGGATATAAAAATAAGTATTTTTACATATAATATAGCTGAAAATGGTAAAGAAAACTGTCCTATTTCTAACATTAAATAAATAAAAGCCTAGAAGTAAACTTAACTGAGATGAAAAATTCACACACTGAAAACTATAAAAACAGTATTGAAAGTAACTGAAGCCAGGTGCCGGTGGCTCACATCTGTAATCCTAGCTACTCAGGAGGCTGAGATCTGAGGATTGTGATTCAAAGCCAGCCTGGGCAGGAAAAGTCCGTGACACTCTTTTCTCCAATTAACCACCAGAAAACCAGAAGTGGTGCTGTGGCTCAATTGGTAGAGCACTAGCCTTGAGTTGAAGAGCTGAGGGACAGCGTCCAGGCCCAGAGTTCAAGCCCCAAGACTGACAAAAAAAAGAAAGAAAGAAAGAAAGAGACGAAAGCATGAAAAAATGAAAAGCTATCCTATGCTCATGGATGGGTAGAATTAATTATTGCTTAAAAAAAAAGTCTTTGCTACCCAGAGCAATATACAGATTTACCATAGTCCCTATCAGAAGTCCAATGATATTCTTTAAACAAATAGAAAAACAATAGTAAAAGTTATTTGGAAATAAAAATAGCTAAAATATTAAGGAAGAAAAACAAAATTGGAGGCATTATAATTCCTGATTTAAAATTACATTACAAAGTAGGGCTCTGTTGGCTTATGCCTGTAATGTTAGCCATTCAGGAAGCTGAGACCTGAGGGTCGCAGTTTGAAGCCAGCCTGAGAGAAAAGTACCTGTGAGACTCTTATCTCCAGATACCATTCAAAATCCAGAAGTGGAACTGTGGCTCGAAGTAGCTAGCTTTGACCAAAAGAGCTCAGGGCACCTAGGGCCTGAGTTCAAGCCCCACAACTGCCACCCCCCCCACACACAAATTACAGTACAAAATTATAGCATTCAAAACAATACCAGCATAAAACAGTCTCAGAACACTGCAACAGAATAGAGATTAGAAATAAATCTAAATAAATAGTCAACTAATTTTTGGCAAAGGCACTGAGCACAGAAATGGTTAGGCTCATCAATAAATGCTGCAGAGAAGTGATTTCCACATGCAATGAATGTGGAAATCTTATACCATACACAAAAATTAACTCAAAATGGATAAAGATCTCAGTTACAGATCCAAAACCATAAAACTCATGGAAAAGAACATGAGGGAAGCACTTAGACACTAGCCTTGGCAATGGTTTCTATGGGATACCACACCAAAAGTTCAGGCATATTTATCAAGTAATAAATTGGACTACATAAACTGAAAAACTATGCAACAAAAGAACCAACAAAATTAAAAGACAGCCTACAGATTGGGAAAATAATTGCAAACCATATATCCAAGAAATGATTAATATTCTAAATTCACATAGAATTTTACAATTCAACAATAGAAATTTAATATTTAAAAAATAGATTGAAAAATTTTGATACACATGTACACACAGACATGCACACATATATTTGGCCTTCTTGTAAAATTTGAAGGATATTATATATATTTAGGAGTATATAGTAAAGAAATACAATTGCAGTTTAAATGGACCTTTTAATTATGAACAATTCTTGCAGTTTCTTATAAAAAGTACCATACAATCAGTATTCAGTAATGAATACATAGAATGTTACTTTAAACATTTGACATGCGACTTTTCTACACTTGCAGAGAGCACTATTTTTCCTAAGCATAAAGGATGTTATTTGCAGATCTACTCCACTGCTCTGAGTCATTGACTGTTGTAGGGTTTGTATCTAACCTAGGCCTGCAGTTAAAAATCATTTTATAAAATGATTTGTCTTTGTCTTGCCACATATATTGGAGAAGCAAAGTCAAGCACATGTAGGAGAGGTGTGTGTATGTATGTTTGAGCCAGTGCTTCCTTTTCTCCTTCCTTTTCTCTGTGGAGGATGCTTTTTATGCATTTTCCCTTATGATTTCTGTTAGGTGTTTTAACAGCAGAATATTTTTCTTAGTGCTTTGATGAAACTCATGCATTTTGGACTGACTTGTCTAGTATTTCTATCTAAAGAATCTTAAAATTCACTTCCACATTACTTGGAGGAAAATACAAGTACAGCATCTAAGATATTGGCCAGTAGTTCCTCTCTCCTTCTCTTTGGAAACACTGACATGGTCAGATTTTGGCTATTTTTTACCAAATAGAATGAACTAGATGACTTTGAAGGTTTATGTGGGAACCATCTCTTTACTAAAAGTGCAAAAGAACTCTTGCCTTAAGATACCTTGAGTGAAATGAAGAATGAAGTCTTGAACAGGCTTCTTGTTAGAGATATAGGAAAGGCCTCTTACATAAATACAAGCCTCACTGAGTCAAGGGAGTATGTAAGTGTTTGAGAGAAGAGCATCCTAGGTAGAGGAAACAGAAGGGCAAAAGCCTTGAAAAAAGGATATTCTAGGCACATTCAAGCAACAACATGGAGTGATAGCAGAGAGAGAAAGCAAGATAGAAGAGAGATGAGAGAGAAGAGAGGAAGAGGAGATAGACAGGGAGAGAAGATGAAGTATGAGGGTTCCTTTATTTGGGGATTTATAAAAAAATTCAACAAATCTTATCTTGTCATTTCTTTCATCTTAATTTTTTTATTGTAAAAATAGTGTACAGAGGGGTTACAGTTACATGAGTAAGGTAATGAGTACATTTCCTATCCAGCACTGTTACCTCCTCCTTTGTTTTTCCCCTACCATTCCCTCCCTCCCCACTTTCCAAACTCCTTCCCTCCTCCCCTGAAGTTGTAAAGTTCACTTTCGACATAGTGTCTTGTACATCTCATTGCTATGATGGGTCAACCTGTATCCTTATTTCAGCATTTTGTTATTTCCCTTCCCCTCCCCAAATTAGAAAAATATATATACAAGATGCAGGGCACTGGAATCCAATAGAGTGAAAATAGGGGTTATACCATGGGGGAAGAATATATGCAAGAAACAAAAAAAAAATCACATAGTACATTAAAAAGAACAGCAACAAAGATAAAACTTCTTGTGTCCCTCTCTTGGGGTTCATTTTGCTTAGCATCATCATATATGGTTCTATGTACAAAGCTTTTGACCTTTTCTGCTTGTCCTAGACATATACTATTTATTGCAAATAAGGGAAACCATGGAACCTATGTTTCTTTGGGCCTGGCTTACTTCACTTAATATAATTTTTCCAATATTTTCTGTTTCCTAACAAATGGGCAGTGTCATTCTCTCTGATGGAAGCACAGAATTCATATATCTATATCTATAGCTCCCATTTTCTTGATCCATTCACCTACTGAGGGGCATCTGGGTTGGTTCCATATCTTAGCTATTATAAATATTACTCTGATAAACATAGTTGTGCTGGTAGCTTTAGTATGGCCTTGTTTGTGATCATTTGGGTAAATATCCAAAAGTGGGATTGCTGGGTCATAGGGGAGCTCTATGTTTAGTCTTTTGAGGAACCTCCATACTGCTTTCCAAAGTGGCTGAACACCTTTACACTCCCACCAACAATGCAGTAGGGTTCCCTTTTGGTCACATCCCCTCCAGTATTTGTTGTTATTAGATTTCTTGATTATAGCCATTCTAACTGGGGTGACGTGAACTCTCAATGTTGTTTTGATTTGTATTTCTTTTTGGCTAGAGAAGTTGAGCATTTCTTCATGTGTCTCTTCAGAGAAGTCTCTCTTTATGTCTTTTTTTGGGGGAGGGGTCTGGTCGTGGGGCCTGAACTCTGGGCCTGGGTGCTGTCCCTCAGCTCTTCAGCTCAAGGCTAGCGCTCTACCACTTGAGCCACAGCGCCACTTCCGGCTTTTTTCTTATGTGGTGCTGAGGAATTGAACCCAGGGCCTCAGACATGCAAGGCAAGCGCTCTACCACTGAGCCACCTTCCCAGCCCCCTCTCTTTAAGTCTTTAGCCCACTTATTAATTGGGTTGTTGTTTCTTTGGAGGATTCAGTTTATACACACACACACACACACACACACACACACACACACACACACACACACACACACACACACACACACACACACACACACACACACACACACACACACACACACACACACACATATATGAGACCCTTGTATGGCTAGTAAAAAAATCTCCCAATCCATGGGCTTTCTATTGATGTCGCTAGCTATGTCCTTTGCCATGCAGGAGCTCTGCAGTTTCATGCAATCCCATTTGTCCAACCTTGCTTTGATTTGTTGTGTTTCTGGGTCTTTATTAAGAAAATTTCAGCCTGTGTCTAGGAGCCCTAGAGTTTCTCCTATTCCTTCCTGTAATGTTTTCAGAGTGTCTGCTTTTACTTTGAGGACTTTGGGTCGATTTGGAGTTGATTCTGGTGCAGAGTGATATATAAGTATCTAGCTTTAGTTTTCTACAGATGTTTAACCAATTTGTCCAGCACCGTTTACTGAAGAGGCTATCTTTCTTCCCTTCTATTTTTTTTTAGCTCCCTTATTGAAGATTGGGTGGCTATAGGTCTGTGAGTTCATTTCTGGGTTTTCAGTTCTATTCCATTGGTCCTCAGGTCTGTTCTTGTGTCAGTACCAAGCTGTTTTTAATTACTATGGCTTTGTAGTAGAGTTTGAAATTTGGTATTAATATTCCTCCAGCACTGCTCTTTCTGCTAAGTATTGTTTTTACTATTTGGGGTGTTTTATTGTTCCATATGAATTTTGGGGTTGCTTCTTCTATTTCGCTGAAAAATGAGGTTGGGATATTAATAGGCATGGCATTGAATTTGTAGTTAGCCTTTGGCAGTATTGCCATTTTCACAATGTTCATCCTCCCAATCCAGGAGCAAGGGAGATTTTTTCCACCACCTTAGTTCTGCTTTAATTTCCTTTTTCAGGTTTTTAAAATTTTCAACATAGAGGTCATTCAGTTCTTTAGTTAACTCCTAGGTTTTATTTTGGAGGGGGCTATTATAGAAGGAGTTGCTTTCCTGATTTCAGCTGTGCCATTCAGAAAAGCCATTGATATTTTTTTCTTTTTTAAATATACTTTTATTGTAAAGATACACTACAGAGGGATTACAGTTACATGAGCAAGGTAATGAGTCCATTCCCTATTGAGCATTGTTACCCCCTCCTTTATTTTTCCCCTACCATCCCTTTCCTTCCACCTCCCTAACTCCTCCCCCCCACCCCCAAGCCATTGATTTTTGAGGGTTAATTTTATACCCTGCCACTTTGCCAAAGTTTTGGATCAGCTTGAGTAACTTGGGAGTGGAGTCCATGGGGTTTTGAAAATACAAGATCATGTCATGCAAAGAGGGAGAGTTTTACTTCATCTTTCCCTATTTGAATCCCCTTTATGTTTGCATCTTGTCTTATTACTGTAGCTAGGCATTCTAATACTAAATTGAGGAGAAGTGGAGAGAGTGGACATCCTTGTCTCATTCTTGAATTTAGAGGAAATGGCTTTAGCTTTTCTCCATTAAGTATAATGCTGGCTGTAGGTTTGTCATACACAGCCTTTATAATATTGAGGATTCCAATTTTTTCAGAGCTTTCATTGTAAAGGGGTGTTGGATCTTGTCAAATGCTTTTTCTGCATCTATTGAGATAACCATGTGGTTCTTATCCTTGCTCTTGTTGATATGATGAATTATATTAATTGATTTGTATATATTGAACCAGCTTTGCATCCCTGAAATTAATCCTGTTTAAACATGAAGTATGATTTTTTTTGATGATTGTTGAAGTTTATTGGCCAAAATTTTGTTGAGAAGTTTTGCATCAATGTTCATCAAAGAAATGGAGTTATAGTTCTCTTTCTTTGGTGAGTCCCTGACTGTTTTGGGGATGAGGTTTATTATGGCTCCATAGAAAGAGTTTGGCAGTGACCTTTCGCTTTCAATTTCATTGAAGAGTTGCAGTATTGGTGTGAGTTCTGCTTTGAAGGCCTTGTAGAATTCAGATGTAAATCCATCCAGTCCTGAGCAGGAGGTCTCTGATTGCTGATTCTATTTCAGTGCTTGATATGGATCTATTAAGTTGGTTTAAATTATCTTGGTTTAGTTTCGCCATATCAATATTTGCTAGAAATTTGTCCTTTTCTTCCAGATTCTCAAACTTACTAACATAAAGATTTGAGAAGTATTCCTTTATAATGTTCTGAATCTTGGTTGTTTCTGTGGTGATGTTTCCATTCTCATCTCTGAATTTATTTGGGTGTGCTCACTTCTTTTTCTGATAAGATTTGCTAAGGCTTTTTTTTGGGGGGGGGGGTCCGTTCGTGAGGCCTGAACTCTGGGCTTGGGCGCTGTCCCTCAGCTCTTCAGCTCAAGCCTAGCGCTCTACCACTTGAGCCACAGTGCCACTTCCGGCTTTTTTCTTTTTGCTTATGTGGTGCTGAGGAATCGAACCCAGGGCCTCATGCATGCAAGGCAAGTGCTCTACCACTGAGCCACCTTCCCAGCCCTTGCTAAGGGTTTGTCACTTTTGTTTTTTTTTTTGAAGAACCAACTTTTTGTTTTGTTGATTCTTTCTAAGGTTTTTTGGACTTAATTCTGATGTAATTTTAATTATTTGTTTCTGTCTATTGGATTGGGGTTTAGTTTGTTGCTCTTTTTCAAGGAGCTTCAGGTGCCTCTTTAAATTGTTTGTTTCTGATCTCTCCAATTTGTTGATGTAGAAACTCAGAGCTATAAACTTGCCTCTGAGTACTGCCTTTGCTGTGTCCCAGAGGAGCTGGTTATATCTTTGTTCGTTTTTGTTAAATATCATGAACATTTGAATTTTCTTTCTAATCTCTTCCATGACCCACTGCTGGTTCAACAGTGTATTGTTCAGCCTCCATGTATTACAGGATTTTCTTTGGTGGTTTTTGGTGTTGAATTCTAATTTTATTTCCTTGTGGTTTGATAGAATTCAGGGCATAATTCCAATGTTTCTGAATTTGGACCAATCTGCTTTGTGACCTAAAATGTGGCCTATTTTGGAGAATGATCCATGTGCTACTGAGAAGAACATGTATTCTAATGCTGCTGCATGAAATATTCAGTAGATGTCTGTTAAGTCTAGTTAATCTATGCAGTTGTTTAGATCCGAGGTTTCTCTGTTGAGTTTTTGCCAGGTTGATCTATCCAGAGGGGATAGTGGTGTGTTAAAGTCCCCAACAATTAATGTCTTTGGATCTATGTGAGATTTGAGGGAAAGTAGTTTTCCTTGGATGAATTTGGGTGCTCCATTATTTGGTGAATAGATATTTAGAATTTTAATATCCTCTTGAAGAAGAGATTCCTTAATTAGTATGTAATGACCTTCTTTATCTCTTCTCACTAATTTTAATTTGAAGTCTATTTTATCTGATATTAGGATTGTAACTCCCACCTGTGTATGGGGGTTGTTTGCTTGGTAGATTTTATTCCAGGCTTTCACTTTCAGAATATGTTTATTTCTGTGGGCAAGATGTGTCTCTTGAAGGCAACAGATAGAAGAATCTTGCTTTTTGATCCAAGTAGACAATCTATGTCACTTAATAGGAGAGTTAATTCCATTAATATTGAGAGTTAGGACTGAGAGGTATTTGTTAGTTCCTGCCATGTTATCTACCTTCTTAGGGGCTGTGCCAACTGGGTTCTTCCTATGATTCTTGAATTCTCTGTTTTAGGGGCTGTTTCTTGGCCCTTATCATGCTCTTATTGGTTTTCTATGTGTAGGACATCTACATTTTGGGAACTCTTCTCTGGATTTTTCATTAACTGATCTGTTGCCTGAGATACCTGGACTTGCCATTTTTCTTGAATTTTTCTGGTTTGTTCTGCCCATTTGGGTATGAAAGCAAAACCAATTCTACACTAGAATACTATTTTAAGGCAAGCATCAAACAGGTTTGATGCAGTCAAAATGTGTACAGATATAATCTAGTTCAACAGATACAATCTAGTTCAGCAACAAACAACTAGGGATCAATGACTAAGAAAATCAAAGAAGGAATCAGCAGACCAGAAATTAATAGGGTCAGGGAGAATTGTGAGCAGAAAAGATTAGAGGACTGTGGGGAAGGAAAGGAAGAGAGGGTATATAACCAAGACCTAAATGCAGAGAGAGGAAAAGGATAGAAGGAAAGGAGAAGAGAGATAAAAAAAAGGAAAAAGGAAAAATAAAAAATTTAAAAATGAAACACTTAAAAATTATATAAGTATAAAGAAATAATACTACAATTAAAGGAGTTAAGGCTTAGAGTTTGTGAATTGAGTAATTGTTATCTGAATAAAGTATGCACACAATGAAGGATGAGGCCTAATAATCAAAGATGGGAATATGTCTGGGGATGAACAGAACAGCAATTAAGTAAAGTGGGAAAAGAAAGGACCAAAAGGGAAAAGAGTAAAAAATAAAATAAAATGATCAAAAAAGTAGAAAACAAGTTTTTTAAAAAATTTAATAAAATTAGGTAGAAAAAAAGTTCTTTGATTTTTTTTTCTGTGTGTGTGTGTGTGTGTGTGTGTGTGTGTATGTGTGTGTATCTTGTGTCTCCCCTGTGTCTGTAACCAGTATCTTGGTGGAGGGCATTTGAAGAAGGCCTAGAATGCTATAAGAAGTTCTAATGGGCTGTTCTTGTGGGAACTCAGATCAGAATTTCAAGAGAAATACAGACAGGAAAGATTGCATTCTTAGTCAGAAGATTGCTGCCTAAGGGCAACCCAGGCAGAAAAGTTCATGAGATTCCACCTCGGTGGAAGAATCTGGGCACAGTGATTCACACCTGTTTCAGATGGAAAACAGTAGTCTTTTGTGAATTGGACTATTCATGTTTAATTCTGGAAAATAATTTGTTTACATTTTGTCTGTGTCCTGAAACTTTGTAAGAAGCTGGGTTTAGAGAAAACAGCTTGGTGGGCACAGTGGCTGACACCTGTAATCCTAGGTATGTGGGAAATGGAGATTTCAATTCGAGGCAATCTGTGGGAAAGTTAGTAAGGCCCAACGTCAACTCATAAGCTGGACATGGTAGTATGCACTTTTGGCCCCAGCTATGCAGGAGGCCATAGTTAAATCAGTCTGAGGCCCACCCAGGCAACAACTTCAGACCCCACATGAAAAATAACTAAAGCAGAAGGCTTGAGAGGCATGTCTCAAATTGCAGAGTTCTTGCCTAACAAGTATGAGGCTAGAGTTCAAACCCTAGTACTGCCAAAAAAGGTGATTGCCCAATTAATTTGGCAATGGATATTTTACAGTATAGTTTTCTGGCTGTCATGTGGGTCTTGCTGGATGCTTTTAGCCAGAGTTTTCGTGAGAAATGAGAGCAAAAAAAACCATAACAGAAGATTTGAAAACTGTGACCAGAAAAGGAGAAAGTAAAGTTTTGCTTAAAGAAGATATGGTTGTTAAAAAGACCAGTGTCATTAAGAAACAGCCAAGCACTTTGCCCTGGTACAACAGGAAAGATGCTTAATTGGACCTTGCCTCACCTTGAAAGGATTGCTGCTATGATACTCTGGTAAAATTTTCCAGGATTGAGCCACCCATACGTGAGAGGCCCCTGCAGTCATAGTTCAAGAGGACCATGATACTGCTGAGCTGAGGCAGATCCTTCCCTTGTCCACTTGATGCCGGTTGCAGGCATTCAGAATACAGGAGTTACTAGGGTGTGGAGGCTTCCACCAAGACTTCAAAGGAAAGCCTCTTGAGATATTAATGAGCACTTGCTACCTCCAAGTTAGATTCTGTGACATGGGCAGAATCTTGTTGGCAAGTCTTGAAAGGATCATGTGTGAAGCTATGAGTCAGAGACCGAAGCTGCAGTAGAGCTCTAAGGATGTTGGAAATTCAGGAGTATGAAAGTAGATGACTTTCTTTTCTATTTCACAGGGCTTGCAGCTAAGCAGTTTCAGAAGAGGCTGAATTTAGGCTCTTGAACAATGTTGAAACTGTTAACTTTGCATTATGAGGTAGCATGAGCTTTTGGGGATCAGGGTTGGATGGTTATGGTTTGAATATGAACTGTTTCCTATAGTCATACATTTTGAATGTTTGGTCTCCAGCTAAAGTATTATTTTAGGAGATTCTGGAAGCTCTAGGAGGTGAGACATAATTTAAAGAAGGAGGTTACTAGGAGTGGTTGCTTGTAGGAACATTATTCCTAGCCCCTTCCTATCTGGCTCTCTGCTTCTTGTCCACTATGGGTGAAGGACTTTCACACATTCCTGTCACCATGAAGTTTTGTTCACGTACACCATGGACTAAACCTTCTGAAACTGTGAGCATTAAAATGAATATTTTTCTCCTGTTAGGTTGCCTAAATGAAACACTTTGTCACAATGACAAGAAAGTAACTAATAAATACATTTAATATATTATTTTTATAATTTTTAAGATTTATAAAAAATTTTAAATTTTCTCATGAGTACAGTTTTATTTGTATTCTATAATCTTTTTGGCTCTAAATCACATGGTAATCCTTAATCTAGAAAAAAGATCTTAATGAGTACTTGCTATATCCAAGTTAGATTCTGTTAGTAAGAAAGAATGTAAGAATAAACATTGTGTAAGCTATTAACAGTATCTCTGGGTCTAGAGAATTTTCCTGTAGATTCCAATGCCATACAGATTGCTGTATTTTAAAAAGAAAAAGTTGGGCTGGTAATGTGGCTTAGTGGTAGAGTGCTTGCCTAGCATGTATGAAGCCCTGGGTTCAATTCCTCAGTACCATATACACAGAAAAAGCAGGAAGTGGTGCTGTGGCTAAAGTGGTAGAGTGCTAGCCTTGAGCAAAAGAAGATCAGGGACAGTGCTCTAGCCCTGAGTTCAAGCCCCAGGACTGGCCACTAGCACTGGGTGCTAGTGGCTCATGCCTATAATTCTAACTACCCAGGAGTCTGAGATCTGGGGATTGTAGTTAAAAGCCAGCCCAGGTAGGAAAGTCTGTGAGAATCTTATCTCTAATAGAAACCAAAAAATCCTGAAGTGAAGCTGTGGCTCAAGTGATAGAGCGCTATCCTTGAGCAGGAGAAAAAAAAAAAAAAACCTCAGGAATAGCACCAGGCCCTGAGTTCAAGCCCCAAAACACACGTGTGTATGCGCGCACGCATACACACACACACACACACACACACACACACACACACACACACACAGAGGAAAAATAAATAACTTATTTTTATGAAACTAACCAGCATCTTGTTTCAAAACCTAATCAAGATAACTGAAGAGGAAAATTATAGACTTCGTTAACTTGTGAATAAAGCCATGACATTTCAAATATGAACATGCTAGTATTTTAGTACCTTAAAAGAATGATCTATTGTAAAGCTGAGATCTAAGGATCATGGTTCAAAGCCAGCCCAGGCAGGAAAGTCCATGAGACTCTCATCTCCAATTAACCACCAGAAAATCAGAAGTGGTTCTGTGGCTCAAGTGGTAGAGTGCTCACCTTGAGCTGAAGAGTTAGGGACAGCGCCTAGGCCCAGAGTTCAAGCCTCATGACTGACCAACCTTCTCTCCTCTCCCTGAAAGAAACAACAACCAGAATTATCCATTGTAATCATTTAGGGCTCATTGAAAAATGCAAGAATGCCTTTGTATCAGGAAAAATTTAAATATGATATGACATTTCAAAAGATCCAAATAGCAAAAAACATGATAATACAAATAGATAAGGATTGGATAAAAGTCACTATTCATTTTTGCTGAAAAATCTAAGCATAGATAATACTAGAAATATATTTCTTAGTAAAATAAAGATATTATTTTCATATTCTGGTCATTTATTATCCTTCAGAGGATACATTTATATTCCACATATCTCAAACCTTATGACTATGTGCCTTCAAAATGTACTTCTTAAGAATATCCAAAATATATGACACAAAACCACTAATAATCACGTCCAGTGTGCTCTGTGTGTAGTATAGAGCACATCCCTCCTTCCCTGCTCAGCTCAAATCTTTCCAAGTTGGCACCATACAACAGCCAGCAAACTAAGTGTGGTAAAATTCTGGGAAAATCTAATATGGACTCAGGAAAAATAGCACATACTCATTCCTATTTTGGTATATAAGTCTAAAAATGAGGTTACTTCTTATATTATCCTTGTAGAATTATGCAGTTTTTTAAACAGATTAAGTGATCACATAAATTTCACAGTATTGTGGCATAGTGATACTTAGTTAAAGCCACAAACACATTTTAACCTTCACCATGCAAATTATCATTATCTTGATCTACAAAGCTTATGAACTCTACAAACTTTCATAACAAAACTATTTCTTCCAAATTGGGTGATTTGTACATTTCTTTCCTTTTACTTAGTATCAACTGTTCCTTGTTTCTCTCTCATTCCCTCCCTCCCATTGCTACCTTTGAGTTGCTTAGTTCACTTTCATAAATGCCCAGTGCAGCTGATGGGCCTCTCTGCTGTATTTTTTCACCCATTTTCCTCTGATTCTGTGCCCTCCTCCTAGTTTCCCTTAGATGTGCACGTGTATACACCATATATGGGGTCAAGAACATAGAGTCATCTAGAAGCTATATGACAGATTAAGAAGAGGTCATTTGTTTATTGAATCTTGTTTGCTTTTCCATACCTTGTTGCATTTTGAATCTAACATCCGCATATCAGAGAGAACATGTGCTGAGGCTTATCTGCTCAACATGATCTGTTCTGGTTCCATCTATTTCCCTGCAAATGCCATTATTTTGTCCTTTTTAATAGCTATGTAATATTCCATGGTATGTTATGCAGTTTTATAAAATTAAATCATCCATTTCTTTGTGAAATATGTAATAAAAACTTGCTCTGATAGTAAATACACTAAGGTTAAAAAATTTAAAGCCCAGTAATGTTTTTTACACCATTACCTTCAGATGTTTAAAAACCACAATACTCATTGAGAAATACATTTTGAGCCAGTTGTTCATGCTTGTAATCCCAGTGCTTGAAGGATAAGATAGGAAAACTGAGAATTAAAGGCCATCCTGGGCTACACAACAAGGATGAGGCCAGCTTAGGCTACATAGTGAGAAAAATCAGTAAACAGAAGATACATATTTTATACCCTGACTTAAGTACAACCTAGACACATTTGACAATTTATATTTGTATAATTAAAAGTTTCACAGAACTTAGTAACTTATGAAAAATACTTTGATACCCTCTATTTCGTTTTTAAAAATGGTATCAATCCACCAAATTAATTGTATACCCATCTATAATTTGATAAAATACTGTTTTAGATTGTGATTTTGGCCATTTTGTGCTGCAATTTTATTGTAAATACTAATTTTTCATGTCTATGCAGGATGCTTCTGATGCTGGTAGATGCCTCTGACTTCTAGGAAGAGGGTAATAGGATAAGAATTTATTGATTTGTTTTCTTTCTGCAGCTCTTATGTATGAATATAAGTCTAGTGCATCATTAACTTAAGGAACTCACCAATTGGAAGTTGCAGTTTTCACCATCAACCTTTTGATCAGATTCTCTTCCTCAAAAAGTGGAAACATCTCTTCCAAGATATTTTTGTTGCAGAGTCCAGCAAAATGGCTGATGGTGGCATGGGTAACGAATCTACAAAATGCCCTGCCTATTCATCAACTTCTCAGAAAAAGCTACTTTGTGTATGTTCTTGTAATTCAAACATTTCTTCAGTTTGGGTGGTAGGAATGTTACAGACGTCAAGAATTTGTAGTGCAGAATTTTTAGTCTCACCAGAAAGAAAGAAAAAAATAGCAGAGACACTTCTGGTCCAGTCAGAGAATATAAAACATTCTACATCTTAGTACAGGTTGTAATCCGATCCCGTAGCTTCCTCCATATCCTATGAGTGCTTGTCAGAGAGTTTATTGCCTGTTTAGGTTGTTAAAGGAACATTTCTTTCTCACAGAGGAAGTGGGGAAAGTTGGTTACTTATATGTCATGATATTTCCAACCCCTACCAAATTATTTCTTAGAAATAATTAGTATTATTCTAGCTTCCCCCTTTTAAGTGGGGGTAAGTATAAAAAAGAGTTTTTGCTTAAAAACATAGGCAAGACAAGACTATAAATACATTTCTTAGTAAAATATAGGTATTTAACTTCGTATTTGAAGTTCAGTTAAATCTGAATTGAAAATATTATTATTATAAAGGTGACGTACAAATGGGTTACAGTTGCATAAGTCAGGTAATGAGGACGTTTTCCTTTTGGACAATGTCGCTCCTTCCCTCACTCTTTCCATTTTCCCCCATCCATGAGATATATATGTCATTGTCAAAATAGTGTCCAGTGAGTACCACTGCTGCATTTGTTCACTCTTTGTTCCTCCATTTCTGTGCCTCCCCTTACTCTCCCAAAGACAGATAAAGGAACAAACAAAACAAAAGGAAAAGAAAACAAAAACAGCAACTAAGTAAATCTGAATTTTTGAGAATTTTCTTCAGATGTAGAATGAGATTTATGGCTATGATTAAAGTGTTATGGCTACTTTATTTAAGATAATATCTGGTTATCTGGCTGGAATATTAAATATACTTCACTAAATCAGTTTGTATTAATTTCAGTCTATAGCTACTCAGCTGAACTGATTTGGCTACATCCATCTATATAACTAAGAAACAATGTGGAAGATAGTAGTTATAGCACCATTTTGGAGACAAATAGCAGTAAGTTTAAGAAAAGTCAAGGGCAGGGCATGATGGTAGAGGCTTGTAATCCGCTAATCAGGAGGTTTTCATAGGAAAATTGTGTTTCAAACCAACCTGGGCAAAAGCTAGCCATGTGTGGTGGTTCATACCTAAAAAATGAGTTTTCCTTAAAGTTGAACACTTGTTACATTTTTACCCTTAACTATTATTTGTGATTTGTTTTACTGAACAGTTAATGCCACAGAGGTATCTCCTAATAAATTGTTGCTGTCTTATTTTTGATGAGTGCATATTTTGTATATGTCAGACCAATTTATATATGTCATTTGAAGTATTTTACATTTTGAAATGAGTAATTGTGAAAGCAACAAAATTACCTTTTCTGGTGATTTTAAAGAATCATCAGGTAAGTTCTAATTTATCTGCTATGTAGGTTATGTAGACTCATCTGAAAGGGTAGATTGGGGTGAAAGACTTTTTAGTCTTCTCTAGACTGATGAACTAATGAATTGTATAGAATTTAGAATTTGAAAACGATAACAAACTACTTTGTATGTAATAACTATTATAGTATACATTAAAGACAAATCAGATTGTTTAAATTACAGTTCTCCATCAACAAGAATGTTACATCTTAAAAATTTTTCAAACTTCCTCTTTGGTCCTAGTTCTCAAGAACTATAAATGTAGAGAGAAAAGCACCCCACCGACAGTGGAGTCGCAGCAGCATAATGGAAGGAAAAGTCCCTCACATAAGGATGGAGAATGGCTCTGCTATTGAGGTATATAGGAGTCTTCTCAGCAAATGGTTAATGGCAAAATTATTTAAACTATCTCTCAGAGGAAAAGAAGTAAAGAAAGGAGGGAATTGACCATTTTCAAGTATGTAAATGTTTTTACTAAAAGCAGTGTATTTTTTCTTTGAGGAGGGCAAAATGGACTTTAAAGTAGAACACATTTTTATTAGACAAAGGGATCTGGTTTAAGGATCTTGGTTGTTCTTAATAGCAATAGTAGAATCTCAGTATAGACTTCTCAAAGATGTAGAGACCAAGTAATTTTTTTTTTAGTTCAGTTGTTCACTTCCTTGTTGACTGGTAGTGAGAACAGTTTCCTTTGTGAACTCCTCCATCTTTTTCAGATTATAGAAATGCCAGTAGTATTCCTACCAGGATTT
Source organism: Dipodomys spectabilis (assembly GCF_019054845.1). Taxonomy (NCBI): domain Eukaryota; kingdom Metazoa; phylum Chordata; class Mammalia; order Rodentia; family Heteromyidae; genus Dipodomys; species Dipodomys spectabilis. The sequence goes on from NW_024870822.1 coordinate 24,747,811, forward strand.
TAATTATTATATACCATATGAATTAAAAATTAAAACCTCCCTTTAATATCCAGTTAAAGGATCTATACCATGAACAATTATAAGAAGAAAATTGCATTGATGTTAAGTAAGTGCAGGCTTGGTGGTCATGCCTATAATCCCAGCTACTTTGGAGGCAGAGATAGGAGGGTCATGGTTCAAAGCCATCCTAGGCAAAGAGACCCTCTTTGCACTTATATCTCAAAGAACAAGGTGGGCATGGTGGTTTATGCCTATAATTCTAGTTACATAGGGGACAGAGTTAGGAGGATCTTAAGGTCAGTCCCAGATGAAAGTGTAGGAACTTACCTGAAAAATCAGTTCAATGCTTATTACCTCTAATTCATCTTTTTTCTCTGTACGTACTAATTTTATCCTACTTTTCTTATATTGTATCTATTAAGTAAAAAAGTATTTCATCTATATATTTGAGAAATAACCTCAATGTAGTTGAAACTCAAGCTTGTTTTCCTAACAACATGTAGAGGCTCATTATACATATTTTGAGCATTTCAGAGGAGTATAAGGAAAGAACATGCAATTGTTCACCTACAATGTTTGCCATCTGCTGCCCATAGATAACTGTTGTTACTAAGACAAATATCTTTGTAGACACCTATGCAAGCATCTCAGTGTATACACATGTTCAGAAAGGAATCATGCCATCCATGCTTTCCCCACATAATGTTACACTAGAAACTTCTATGTCAACACAGGCATGTACAAAGTATCATTTCAGTAAGAAGTCTGTTAACTTTGTTGGAGCTATGTCATTTCTCTTTATTGTCCTTTCTATGAGATGATATCAAAGCACTTAATTGAAGAAAAAATTACAAAAAAATAAACTGGCCATTCCTCATTTAAAAAAAGATCTTACTCAAACAGTATTGTAATACTGTATCAAAAATGTGATTTTGTATATTTAAAGAGAATGAAAGTTTAGTTTTTAAAGGACAAGAAAAATTTAGGAAATAGTTGTGAAGAAATTATTTTGTTCTGTGGGGGAATAGGTAAATGAACATTTTACTAAGACTTCCTAGAATATGTAAATAGAAGTTGCATATAATAATAATGTGAAAAACTTGTTTTACCTCGTAGTTGCTCATCTGACTTTCAGTCATTGCTATATGCAGTTTTTAGGAAGAGGGAGGAACTATGTCTTTTGAGTGATACAAAAGACACTGTGCCTTAAGGAGGTCATGTGCCATTTTAGAAAGAAAAAAAAAAAGTCAGAATTACCAAGAGAGTAGTGATAGTGTTTGAGCACCTAGGGCACACATGCTGAAGGGAATAAAAATAAAGGAAAGATCACCAAGGTGCAGAGTCAGTGGCATTGCATCTTCTTTTATAAAAGTAAGAAAATCTGGGTTCCAGTGGCTCATGCTTGTTATCCTAGCTACTCAGGAGGCTGAGATCTGAGGATCATGGTTCAAAGCCAGCCCAGCCAGGCAAAAAGTCTGTGAATTCCAATTAACCACCGGAAAACCAAAAGTGACGCTGTGGCTTAAGTGGTAGAGGGCTAGCCTTGAGCTGAAGAGCTCAGGGACAGTGCCCAGGCCCAGAGCTCTAGCCCAATGGCTGCAAAAGAAAAAGAGAAAGAAAGAAAGAAAAAGAAAGAAAGGAAGGAAGGAAGGAAGGAAGGAAGGAAGGAAGGAAGGAAAGAAGGAAGGAAAGAAAGAAAGAAGAAAAAGAATGTAAGCAGTAGGCAATATGAGAAACGAAGTTGTTTTCTGGTGAAGGTGAAAGTGGTCGCATAGAGGCAGTGACAGCTCTAGGGAAGGCTTTGGCCACTTCACCACAGCTGCTTTCCCAAATGCTGGTGCCCATGCATGATGGATCCAGAAACTCTCTTTAATGCTCTGGATTTGAATGCAGAAAATGGATTCATTCTACCAAATTAACAAGAAATGAAAGCATCAGTGATTTTACAATGTGAACCAGAATACTACTGTTGGCCAAACCAGTGCATTGTCTCATTGCAAGCAAAAGTTAAATGATAAGCAGAATCATGATTGATCTGTATGATGGTATTATGGATAGCATTTATTTTCTTCTCAGTTCTGATTTGCAATAAAATTTCTGTTATATACTACCTTTTCTAAAACAAAACCAAGCCATTTCTAATAGAGACAATGAAGACAAACAAAAGCATTATTTGTTAAGCAAGGAAGCAGTTGTTCAGTGGTTATTTGTGTTGATGTTGTAGTGTAGCTCTCAGAGTTTTAGAATGATTTATTGTTTATAAAGGTATGTATAACATACTTTCATATATGTATGTATTCATATTCAATTTTTCCCTTTCTTATAAAAAGGTTTATTTTCATATTTCATATTTATATTTTATATGTAGTTTTCTTATTTTATAAATATGAAGCTTATAATATAGTTTCATATTCATATTTTGTACTATAAAGTCCATATTCATATTTTATAATATTCAGGAATTCCTTATTTCACCATTAGGATTTGTATAGTTTTCCTTTAAAAGGGGACATTTAGTGAAATTCATTAGAACTTAATTTTGGTTAATGAAGATGTATTTATTAATATTGGAGCAAATGTGTAATGTCTTCTATTTGACTTTATCCTGGAGCAGAAACTCTCTTCCCTAGGATACATTTCTATTAGTATTATGTGTTCATTTTTACTACTTGCTGAGTGGCAGAGAAAGAGAGAGGAAAAAAGAATTCTTTACTTTTTGTCCAGGAATTCTATACCTTTGGAAGAGTACTGGGACAAGGGAGCTTTGGAATGGTCATTGAAGCTACACACAAGGAAACAGGAACAAAATGGGCAATAAAAAAAGTAAATAAAGAAAAGGTAAGATTATTGGCAGCAGCATTCTGAGGACACAATGCCAATGCAGGTTCTAGTGGACGGAATTGCTCTGCATATCAACACAAGCTGTATCTCACCCTGAGGGCCATGACCAGAGCCTGTATATATCTGCTGGAGAAGAGTGGACATTTCTCAAGTGATAGAGCACCTGCTTACCAAGCATGTGTTAAAAAAAACCTTCATAGAAACCTTTTCAATTCCTTAAGAAGTTCTTTGTTGTTGTTGTTGTTTTGTTTTTTGAGACAAAGTCTCATTATGTTGCCAAGTTGGCCTTGAATTTGTAGTCCTCTTGCCTTTGCCTCCTGAGTGCAAGAATTACAAATGTAGGGCTGGGAAGGTGGCTCAGTGGTAGAGTGCTTGCCTTGCATGCATGAGGCCCTGGGTTCGATTCCTCAGCACCACATAAGCAAAAAGAAAAAAGCTGGAAGTGGCGCTGTGGCTCAAGTGGTAGCGTGCTAGCCTTGAGCTGAAGAGCTGAGGGACAGCACCCAGGCCCAGAGTTCAGGCCCCACGACTGAACCTCTCCCCCCCCCAAAAAAAAGAATTACAAATGTATATCACCAGACCCAGCTTTGAAGTCTTTGTAATTTTTTAGCACTATGGGCAACCATAATTCTACCTGGGATGTTATTTCCTTTGCTCTTTTGGTGTCAAGTAGGATTAGGAGCTCATTTAAAAAAACTGTATAGATAGGATACTTGTAACTTTATGTATTATCTTTCATTCATAGAATACATAAGACATTATAAAGTAGTAAAATCAGATTATATAGTCAATCTTGGACTATTGGACAACAGTCCCATATCAACAAATATGGGGCAATATATTATTGTGTTATTGCTTTATAGACAGTTCAAGCCATTTGGAGAGTGAGGTAGGAACAGACAGAATTGAAATGAATATTAGGAGAAATCGTGAGAGCTTTCCATATCTAGTCTCAGTAAGAATTCACCTCTTATGGTCACTGTTTCTCTCAATATTCTAGGTTAAACTTAAAATGTCCTTTCATTCTTCATGGGTAGGGTATAGGTATAGCAGGGTGACCAGTATCCTACTCAGCCTAAGAAGATAAAAGTTGGAGAGTAATGGGATTTAAGAGAATAAATTACTGTAGGTAAAAAATTAATAAGATATGTTTATTTTATGGCCAGTCCCCTTCCATCATGTTATTCTGAACTGGTATGAATGGAGGCAGGGGGAGGAGCTGGTCTTTTGTTATCCCTTCCAGGAATAGGTTTGTGTAGATATAAGATTGTAAGGAAGAGCAATACTTAAGTTGCCCAAATATGGCAATTTTGACATTCGTGGAGTTGATGATCATTTAGGCAGCGGTGATAACCCTCACCCCTAGAGTTTCTTAGGTGACTTGTACATTGGTGAAGGTGCCTATGCCCTGAATGAAGTTCTGGTGCTTCTGTAATATGTCTGCATTTACTTTGGCTGCCAGGCATGGTTAGGAAGTAAGTTGGGATTAGGTTGGTTTGAGTGTAAGGTCTCTCTTTTTAATCTGTGTCTCAGAGAAAGGGATTAGGAAGTGACATGACAGGGTTAAGGTAGAATCTCTACCTAGGGTTTCTCTTGGTATAAATAAATTAAATCAAAGTACCCAAACAAAACAAAAGAAAAGCATTTTGTTATAAAACTGAGTATAAATAATGTCCCTGACTTTTGTTATGCCAACATCAAAGGTTAGGTTTGATTTTGAAGGAAATATCAAGAAGCATATGAAAACCTGGAATGATTTTGTCAGGGGCTAGGAGCGATATTGTAACTAATTTATAGGAACAGTCTAAGAGGTAGGTATGGTTTGAAGCTAAATTAAATATAACTTAAAATTGATCAAAGGAAAGAAGAATAATAATGTCACCTGATAATGGGTAAATTACAAGATATTTGAAAAGGAAATTTCTCAAGAAATGTAGGAAAAAGTATAAAATCACTGACTTTCCTGAGAAAAGTAGGAGTGATACTCATAGGTGAAATCCATTTCCTTATTGATTTAGGCTGGAAGCTCTGCTGTGAAGTTACTTGAACGAGAGGTGAACATCCTAAAAAGTGTAAAACATGAGCACATCATACATCTTGAGAAAATATTTGAGTCGCCTAAGGTAAACCTGCTGCATTTTGAAAGTTGTTATTACAAAGTGAGTGTCATTCCATGGTGAAGCAAGGGCATGGGTTTGTAGCTAGAGATTGATGGGAACTTTTGGGAGGGCGTTTATTATTGGTTGTATAACTAGGTGTCTTAGGTGTTAGACTGATGTCTTTAAGAATATGTTCTGGGTGGCATATTGGAAACAAATGTCTAAAATTAGGGCAAATCCAAACTCAACCACATAGTAGATATAGATAACATTCCTTTTCTTTGATTCTTACTCCATTGGAATTTTGTCATAATTTTGCAAAGTTAGTATCATAACCAAGTTGGCATGGCATGTTTGGTACTCTGTGGAAAATACTTCATCCTATGTTTTTCTAATGTATTCCACCATCTTTATTCTCCCATGTTATTATTATTTTGTACTTTTTTTTGGTCAGTCCTGTGGCCTGAACTCAGGGCCTGGGCACTGTCCCTGAACTTCTTTTATTCAAGGCTAGCACTCTACCACTTGAGCCACAGCTCCACTTCTGGCCTTTTCTGAGGAATCGAACCCACTCCACCACTAAGCCACATTCCCCGTATTCTATACTTTTAAATGCCTATAATTTTCCTTTAGAGGTGTTCAGAAGCTGTGATGATTTTCCATCCTGCCTCTAGTTTGTTTAAAGTTTAATGTTTGTTTAATGTTTATGTCTTTGCTGGGAAGCAGGATGATGTGGTGAGGCCTATGGTCTCTGGGGTCAGACAGTGGTTCTACCATTTATTATGCTCAAGAACATGGACAGGCCATTCACCTCCTCTATATCTAACTTTCTCATCTGTAAAATGGATTTAATGGTAGTGTTGGCTTCATTTGGTTATAGAAGGACTAAAGGATTAAAGCGACAATAGATATAAAACATCTGTAGTTATTATTCTTTATTTCCTTTGCCAGTCTCTAAGGTATTTACTAATAGTCGATTTGGGTTGTGTGGTAAGTTTCTTTCATTAAGAATGCTTGGTTCTTTTTTTTTTTTATTGTGAGAATACTGTACAGAGGAGTTACAATTACATGGGCAAGATAAAAAGCACATTTCTTATCAAGCATTTTTGCCTCCTCGTTGTTTCCCCTTCCCATCCCTTCCCATACTCCCCCCACCCCCCACCAAAGTTGTTAAGTTCGTTTTTCGACATAACGACTTGTGCATCTCATTGTTGTAATGGGTCCACCTGTATCCTAGTTAAATGATTTGTTTTTTTTCCCTTCCCCTCCACAAATTATACCAACATCAAATACAGTGAAAGTATGGGTTATACTGTGGGGGAGGGACAAACAAAGCAACATAGAAATCATCTTATAAATATGATAGAAACAATTGCATGAAAGGAAAAAAAAACAAAAAAACATTTGAATACTTATCTTGAATACTAACATCAACTTATCTGACCTTTTCTGCTTGACTCAGACATATACTAGTTATTGCAAATAAGGGAAACCATGGCACCTAAGCTTCTTTGGGCCTGGCTTACTTCACTTAATATAATTTTTTCCAAGTCTTTCCATTTCCTAACAAATGGGGCAATATCATTCTTTCTGATGGAGGCTTAGAATTCTATTGTGTATATATAGCACATTTTCTTGATCCATTCATCTACTGAGGAGCATCTGGGTTGGTTCCATATCTTAGCTATGGTAAATAAGGTTGCAATAAATATAGTCATGCTGGTAGCTTTAGTGTGGTCTTGTTTGTGAACATTTGGGTAAATGCCCAAAAGTGGGATTGTGGGGTCAGAATGCTTGGTTCTTATGGAGAATAAATATAGGAATGATACCAAAAGTTTTCTCTACCTTTCTTCCCTTTTTAGTCTTTTGGTTGTGATTTTCTTCATTTGAGAGAGAGAGAGAGAGAGAGAGAGAGAGAGAGAGAGAGAGAGTACCAGTCTTGGGGCTTGAACTCAGGGATCTGGGTACTGTTCTTGAGCTTTTCTGCTCAAGGTTATCACTCTACTACGAGCCAAAGCTCCATTTCTTTCTTTTTGGTGGTTAATTGGAGTCTAAAGGACCTTCCTACCTGAGCTGGCTACAAACCAAGATCCTTAGGTCTCAGCCTCCTGAATAGCTAGGATTACAGGAGTGAGCCATCACTGTCTGGCTATTTTGTTCTTTATCATCAATTTTGATCAATTTGATTGTGACTTATCTTGGTATAATTCCCTTCATGTTTCTTGTGCTTCACATGGGATTTTTTTAGTTCTGTAATTTTATAGGTTTTCATCAAATTTAGAAAAAAATGACTATTTCTTCAAATCATTATCTTTTTATCTGAGAACTTCAAGTACTTGTGTTAGATTGTTATATTGTTCATAGTTTGCTGGTACTTTATTGAACTTTTTCAGTATTTTTCATACTTTATTTTGTTTTATATAATTTCCTTCCTTCCTTCCTTCCTTCCCTCTTTCCTTCCTTCCTTTCTTCCTTCCCTCCTCCTTTCCTTCCTTCCCTCCCTCCCTCCCTCCTTCCTTCTTTCCTTACCTCCTTCCTTCCTTTCCTTTCTTCCTTCCCCTCCTTCCTTCTTCCTTTCCTTCCCTCCTTTCCATCCCTCCCTCCCTTGCTTCCTTCCTTCCTTCTTTCCTTCCTGTTTTTGGTAGTTCCAAGGTTTGAACTTAGATCTTTGTGCTTGCTGGGCAAATATTCTATCATCTTTTTGCTTTAGTTTCTTTCTTTCTTTCTTTTTTTAAAAAAATAGGATCTCTTGATTTCTCCCCCCCCCCCCAAGTTGGCCCCTGACAATAATCCTCTTAACTATGACTGGGATACAGTGTGTTTCTGGGATTATAGACATGTACCTAACTTTCACTTATATAATTTTTACTGTCATGTTTTCAGATTTAATAATCTCTCCTATAACATCGTATGTGCTAGTAATCTTCTAGTGAAAATTATATATATATACATGGAATATGTATAACATGATATATGTATATTTGTCATCTTAAAATACTTAATCTGTCTTCTTTCTTACATATAGTTACAGCTACTTTAATGTCATATTCTACTAATTTTATCATGTGTATTGCTAGGTCAAATTTTGATTGATTTGATTCCTACTTTATTTTGAGTTACATTTTTAAGCTTTGTATACATATTAACTTTTTGAAAGTTCACATATTATACTCCTCATATTTTATGAGCATATATTAACGGAACAACAGCGTTTCATTATGATAAATGTATAGATGTATATAGTATGCTTTGAACAAATTCACCCTCTCAGTTATATTTTCTTAACTCTCTCCTTCCTTTTTCAAATAATGTTTAGTGGGTTTTATTATACTGTCTTTATTGTGTGTATGTGGGTGTGTTTGTGGGTGTGTGAGAGAGATAGATGTATCTTGATCCTCTTCACCCTCGATATCCTTTTCTTTACCTTCCTCACTCCTGCTAATCTTGCCTCCATACCAGTCCCCATTTTATATTCATGTTTTATTATCATTATTGCTGTTGTTGTCATCACTTTGGGTGTAGATTCTCTTTATGAGTAAAAACAGGTAGTAGTTAGCCCTTTGAACTTGTCTTATCTCATTCAACATAATGATCTTCAGTCCTTTGTTAATTTTTGATGGAATGCTAATAAATGTGCATTTGGGTCAGGTATTTTTGCATTTAATTTATATAACTATGTGTAGTAGAGGGTGTAGGATCTTTTTCTATAGTCCTGATTGGCAGTCCTGCTCCAATGTCCTGAATTCTGGGATTACAGGCATAAACTACCGTACCCAGCTCTTATATCTATTATTGAGCTTTATTTTAGGGTATTATTAAGTCACTAGGAAATAATTTGAAGTATACTTTCATCTTTGCTAGGTGGCACTAGAGCAATTGTTAATCTAGGACTAATTTTTCCCTGTTACTGAGGTAGGACCTTTCTGAGTACACGTATTGTACCCAATGACACTTGAGTTACAAGATTTTTTTCACTCTGGCTAATGGGATCAGAAACTATTCCTGGCCATGTTTGAGCTCCAGTGATTTCCCACTCTGCACCTTTTGCATGGTTCTCTTCCAGCTTCTGGGGAGGAAAGCATGTGCTGATTAGTATTCTGCTGAAGATTTGAGGGTATAAATGTCTAGGTCTCTCTCTCTCTCCCTCCCTCTCTTGGTCTCTCTCTCTCTCTCTCTCTCTCTCCCTCTCTCTCCCTCTCTTTCTCTCTGTCTCTCTGTCTCTCTCTCTCTGTTTCTCGCTCACTCAACAGCTTTCTCCTCTGATATTCTGTTCTAAAATATTCTATGAATTTAAGTTGTCTTAGCCTAGCTGGACTCAGCTTCACTTCCTAAATTTCTGGAGGCTCCTGGGTCTCCAAGAACTCCCCAAGTCATCTAACTTTAGTAGATAGATTCTGCATATTCCCCTTGCAGTTCCTCTGTGGCTTCTGTGCGCTGCAGTCCTCGTGGTCTCATCAATTTTCCCCAGTGCTGTGCTTTTCTCCTGTCATCTCCATGGATTTCCCTTTCCATGTCCTATGGTGTAGAAACTCTCCAGACAGGCAGGTAAACTGTGGACTTGTCTCATGTGTTTTTCTCTCAGAGATCACTGCTATGTTACCTGATGTCTAAAGTCTCAAAGTTTTTTTTGTTTTGTTTTGTTTTTGGTCCAGACGTGGGGCCTGAACTCAGGGCCTGGGTGCTGTCCTTCAGCTCTTCAGCTCAAGGCTAGTGCTCTACCACTTGAGCCACAGCACCACTCCCGGCTTTTTTCTTTTTGCTTATGTGGTGCTGAGGAATCAAACCCAGGGCCTCAGGCATGCAAGGCAAGCGCTCTACCACTGAACCACCTTCCCAGCCCCCTAAAGTCTCAAAGTTTTTGTGTGTTTTGCCTACTTCTTAAGTTGTTTCAGGCAGAAGAGTAAATCTAGTCTTTATCAGTCCATTATGGGCATAAGTGGAAGTTTAACTCTAGCAGAGTTGGAAGGCAGAGGAAACCATCATCTGTGGTTGCCTTTTTTTGTTATTGTTGTTGGTTGTGGGGGTTGAACTCAGGGCCTCAGCGCTGTCCCTCAGCTCTTAATTTCAAGGCTAGCACCTTACCACTTGAGCCACAGAACCACTTCCGGCTTTTTTTTGCTTATGTGGTGCTGAGGAATCAAACCCAGGGCTAATGCATGTAAGGCAAGCACTGTACCACTGAGACACCTTCCCAGCCCCATGTGGCTGCCTTTTTATGCAATGCTTGTTCTGGATTCACATGGGGTCAGGTTTGCCCTCTTTGCCCCAATAACACAAACAAATGTCTAAACATCTGAAGGAATTTGCTGCCTGATTGGTTGCATTACTACTGACCAACCAATCTGAATATGCTATGGCTTCTTGTGATTTAAAATGTATATAATTTATTAGAAAGTATATAATTATTAAAAATATAAACAGTATTCTATAAGTTCTATTGATAGCATTTTGATGAACATAAATATTTAAAATTGATTCAACTTATACTGCAGTTATTGCTAACGCAGCATCCCTTTCTAGATAGTTCACTGATTATTTCATGTTCTAGTGATCTTACAGTGCTGTCAATAAAAAAGTATGGCCCAGTCCAAAAGCTTATTTTTTATGTGTCAGAAATTGCAGATACTTTTGAAATTCCAAAGAATCAGAATTGTGTCTATAAGGAAGGTTGTAACCTTCTTTCCCCTTTTATGCTTACTGGTTGTACCCCCAAAACTTAAGAACAACAAAACTCTAGCATTATAGGTTAAAATGGAAACATGGTGTGCTGTGTCTGATAATACTATCAGAAAGACCTGCATTTTAGTTGACTGTAAATCTTAGATGACTTTGCTGTTGAAATGTCTAACGAAATCTTAATGTGCCACAAAAGAGACAATAAATGTGAAAAAGGAATTTCATCCATGCTTTTTACTATTCAGACCCAATTAGTCACTAAGCCCTACTGTTTCTTCCTCCTAGGTATTTTCACATCTTTTTATTTTCTCTATCCTTGTCTTCATTCTGTATCTTACATCAACCTCCTATAACCAGAAATGAGTTAAATTTGGCTTGCTGTCTATTTTTTGTATGGCCCATAAGCTAAATTCTCTACATGTAAAAGTGTAGTATTTTATGACATGTGAAATTATATGAAACTCAAATTTCCAAGTCCATAAATATGGTGTCATATTGTTTATGGCTACTTTCACGCTGCAGCAGCATAGCTGAGTATTGAAAGGGACTATGGCCTACAAAGCCAATAATATTTACCCTTGGCTTTGGCCTTTATAAAAAATTTTGCTTATCTCTGCTCTACATTATTGTTATTGTTAGTGTTCATTTAGATATAACAACTTCCCCCTCCCAAGTCACCAGCATAAAACTCTTCAGGGACTTGAATATTGTGATGGTGGTGGTGGTGTGTGGAGGTAGTACATATTCTTTACAAACTACCGCCAACCTGTTCTTTTTGGCCTCATTCCTCATTTCTCCCCTCTTTCCTACTCTACCAAACTCCAAATGCTCTTAACTTTGGGATATTTATTATTCTTTTAATAACAAATGCTGTTTCAAGCTGTGCAGTCTTTGCACATACTATGTGCAGAGCACATAGTACAGATCACCCGATGTGGAAGAAACAACTGTATTGTCAAAGCTCATAGAACTCATAAACTTTATAGACCACAAAAAAGACAATTTGCCACATGAAGATTAGAATGTGTTTGTGAAATTTGTGAAATGTATGTAATCACTTAATAACAATAACACCATTCTTTTCTTAAATCCCTGTTCAGACATCAAAACTTGGCTTAAAGGTTTTTCTCAGTGAGTATTCTTTTGAGAGAGGCTGGCCCTTCTCCGTAACCTGATAGCAGTGTGAAGCATTAGCATTATTCTATGAGCTTCTTGAGGGTACTTTATCTCATGCTTCTTTGTTCCTGTAGTAGAGTATCTAGTAGAGTATCTTGTATACTGTATAATATATGAAAATATTTTTGAGTGAAAAAATTGATAAACAACATTCTGGTCTTATATGCAGAGTAAAACATTTTGAAGATATCCAGATATATAATTTATTCTCTCTTGTTCTTTCCTTTAAATGTATTATGTCAGAAAATGTACCTTGTGATGGAGCTTTGTGAGGATGGAGAACTCAAAGGAATTCTGGATAGGAAAGGACAGTTCTCAGAGAATGAGACAAGGTGGATCATTCAGAGTCTTGCATCCGCTATAGCATATCTTCACAACAAGGGTAAGGAGAGGACCATGTGGCTCACCAACTCCATCAACGCAGAGAGATAGCACTTTTGTTTAAGGAGAATTATATTCAGGATTCATAATCACATTAACAGAACCTAATAATATAGATGATTTGTATTTATTTATTTTTATTGTGAAAATACTGTACAGAGGGGTTACAATTACACGAGCAAGGTAATGAGTACATTTCTTATCAAGCATTGTTGCCTCCTCCTTTGTTTCCCCTTCCCATCCCTTCCCATCTCCACCCCACCTTCCCCTTCCCCTCCTCCACCCCCCCCACGCCAAAGTTGTAAAGTTCATTTTTTGACATAGTGTCTTGTATATCTCATTGTTGCAATGGGTCCACCTGTATCCCTATTTATTTTCTATTTTTCCTTTATGAATATTTCTATTCAACAATCTAAAAAGCACTTAATAAGTAGACAAATCAGTATAAATATGAAATTTCCATAAAAGTATAGATGACTTTGAGAAGTTTGAGGGACACACCAAAAATTGAGCAGAAAATACAGAAAATTTCCTTATATCCCCTACTTCCACCTATGTACAGCCTCTCAAAATCCCATACGATGGGGGTGAAAAATATTACAGTTGATGAGCCTACACTGACACGCCACTGTCACCCAAAGTTCATAGTTTACATTAGGGTTTGGCTGCTGGTGTGCATTCTGGGGGCTTTGGCAAATGTGGGATGACACAGATCCACTCTGTGGTATCATCACACAGAGTAGTTTCAGAATACTTGAAGAGGGTGGAGTGGGATCAAGGGGAGGAGGTAGACAAATGAGGAGAAGGAAGGGGAGTGCACTCATAAATTCAATATGTGTCCTACAAAATTAAGAAAGGGGGGTTGCAAGGGCGGGGTAAGGATGATGAGGGGGCGACAATGACTAAGACACATTGTATTTCAGACTGCTGTGTTGAATGCCACCTCCTTTGTACAACAACTAGAAGCTAATGTTAAAAAAAAGTTGAAAGTATTCTAATTCAAAATAGAGGCATGGCTTAAGTGAGAGTGCTAGCTGTGAGCAGAAAAAAGTATCCTCATTATTTTAATAGCTTTACCGTTATTCGTATTACTGTTACTCTTTTGCCTCATGTTTCTCCTTTTCTTCGAAGCTATTTTTTGTTTAGATATGATTTAAAATTTTTTTTCATTTTATAAGTGAGGAAAACTTTGACAAAATATACAATGCTATTTGGCATGTTAAACCTGATGCTGAAACCCAATAGTTCCTTTGGCAGATATTTCCTGAGCACTTACTGCACTTTGTTAGGTCTTAGAATCACAAAGACTGAAAAATGAAACCTCTGCCCCTCAAGGCACTTAGGCTAGTGGGACATGGAGATGGGAAGCATCTGTAACCCAGGACAATGATTTCTCTAATGGAGAGCCTTATAAAGTACAAGACTCAGGAGAGCACAAGTGTCTCATTTGATTTGGAAGGTCAGGAAAGAATTCAGGGGAACTGAATTTATGTGAACTGAGGAATACAAACTCAGACCAAAAATGGGAGGGCTTTCCAGGTAGAGGGAAACAATTTTTGCCAAAACTTAATATTATGATCATATCAGTCCTTCCATTTGAAGCTATAAATTCAGGATAATTCTAAATAAAATCTTCATATTTTTCATGAAACTTAAAAGATTATTCTAAAATACAGTGAGAGTAGCAAAGACAACAATGAAAAGAAAGACAGTGGAGGGAGCAGAGATACCTGGCCTGCCAAAGATCTAAATATAGATAAATTGATTATAGATATTATAGATTATAGATATATTGATTATATATAGAGAGAGAGATATTGATTAATATAGCTTGGCATTTATGAAAGAACAGACGAGTAGAGCAACAGACACCAAAGACATGAAAAACAAAGCCTGAGGAATATGCAAGGAGGTAAAACAACAACAAATGATTAGGTATAGTTGCCACTCTCGGGCTCATTCAACTACATTTTCCTAGCAGTTGTCCACTTTTTAAAATCTAGAGTCATGACTTTTCTGAATATGAACTGAACTCATTATTTGCAAAAGAAATGTTTAATATATGATTATTTGTATGTACATAACAAATCCTACCTGAGCTTTGACATGCTCAACCAGAGATATTATGTACCAAAGGGTTTTAAAAATTATTATTTTAGCATACCTAGAGTAGAAAAACGCATGCTGATTTTGTAGAAAGCATATACTATAATAAGTATAAGTTGTTCATATGTAGCCAAATTGCAGTGTGTTAAGATGTATCTATCTGTTGACAGTAGCATATACATAGACATGAAGGAGAACTAAGGATATGGGGAAACCTTACTGAGCTGTGACTAACACTGTCTCCCTCCCCCCGGGAGTGCTTAGCCCCTGGAATACTCTCTTCCCTACTCACCAGTCTACTTACTGTGAAGACCAGAAGGTTGGGCCACATGGGGAGAGAGAAAAAGAAAATGGCTTCTTGGGTCCAGAAACATGGGTAAAGAGTTTGTTTATGAGAATAGCTAGAACAGGGAAGAATTAGAGTTGGCACTCCCTCAGATTTTTCAGCAGTGGATATTGATCTGTTAATTATATTTATTTGTTCTATCTGTATCCCCTCTAATTATTTTTCTATGATTCATTTCATTTGATTTGTTGTTTATTTTCTTGGTAGATATAGTACACAGAGATCTAAAACTGGAAAACATCATGGTTAAAAGCAGCTTTATTGATGCTAACAATGAAATGAACTTAAACATAAAGGTAAGGTATTGCAAGTCTTGGTAAACATTTGCCTATGAACAGTTGGAGAGCAAAGTGGCAAAGTGCATCTTTTTCAGAAACATTTTGGTAGATTTTAAGCAGCCTGAATAAAAGTGGCTTCTGCTAAAAAAATTTCACAAAAGAGGTTGTAACTGACAAGAATAATTTTACAAGTTAAGTGGGTGCTCCAAATGTGTTTTTTAAAGTACATACTCATTTGGATAGTTCTAAATCATTAGTTAATAGCAAGCAAACAGATGCTCTGAATTCTAATTAATTTTAGAATTATGCCTGGTAATTTGATGTAAATGTGTTACAGATTTAGAGAAAAACACCTTGGCTGTGCTTTTGATACTAAATTAATGCTGCACTCTGTATTTTTCATTGAAAATTTTCCTGGGTATTAATATTTATGTCTTAAGCACAATTAATGTGCCAAGTGTTTATCCTTGAAGATTTTATTCAAATTAAGTGCTCCTTAATGTCAAATAAATGATAGGATACATTATTTATTACTTAGTATCTTAATAGCGGCTGCTTTCAAAATATGTGAATGTGTTAATTTTGGAATGAAATGGGGCCTGGGTAAGTTGTAGAAGCTAAATTCCTGTGTACTGCAAATAGTCCAACAATGGTGTAAACCCACTTACCACAGAAATGTTCTCTCGTTAGCGCCTCTGTAAACTCCACAAGGGCAAGGACCATGTACATCTTACTCACTTTGGAACCTGGAATGGTGCCTGAGACATAAAATATGCTCAGTTAATATTTTGGTGAATGAGAGAATTGATGTTTTTCAAAGGACTAAATTGGCTTCTGAGATCCTTTTTTGGGGGGTGGGGTAGGGAGGTGAGAGGACTGGGACTTGAACTCAGGGCCTGGGTACTTATTATCTCTTAGCTTTTCCACTCAAGGCTGGTGCTGGTGCATTACCACTTGAGCCCCACCTCTACTTCCAGCTTTTTGCTGGGTAACTGATGATAAGAGTCTCAAAGCCTTTGCTGCCTGCACTGGCTTTGAACTGTGACCTTCAGATCAAAAAGCCTCTTGAATGGTTAGAATTACAGATGTGAGTCACTGGTGCCCAGTTTCTCAAACCTTTGCATATTGGACATTTATATAGATTTTCTGTAGAGAAAGATACATATATTCCAAATGGGACATTCATATACCTTCCAGAGAATGATTCATATATTTAGAAAATTAATGATATCATATGTTCACTAGAAACATTTTTTTAAATTCTATAAGATACTGGCAGCTTTGCATTCAATGTGGACCAAAAGCTTATATTTGGTTGTGTGATCAATAAATGTGCCTGTTTTTCTGCTTTTGGCCTAAGGGTGTTTCACCTTAGGAGACAAAATCAAGGGCATATACTGAATATTTAATAACCAAATGTTTAATTACTAAGATTTAGAACAGAGCAGGAAGACTGCATTTGCAGCAGAAGGCCTCCAGTGTATTGGTAGTTCTACTGTGTTTGTGCAGGCTTTTTTTTTCTTGCTAATTTTCTTCTAGTTTTTAACAGTGCATTAATTATTTTAATTATACTTTTGAATCACAAAGGAAATAATAGTAAGGAAAAGACAGAATTTGCCAATTATAAATAATGATTAAAAAGGAGCATTTCAGTGAGCACTCACATGGATAATTATTTACATTTAGAACACTTTACTGGGATAAAACTTGAATATCAGAAAAATAGACAATAAATATACCAAGGCAAGAATGTTTTCCAATGAAAGACAAAAACTTTCTGTTTTGAACAAGTGGATTTAAAGCAAGAACCATCAGCTCATGGATATCTCAAGATTTGTAAAAACAGGCTTCTCCATCCAAAAAGGTAGCTGGGGAAAGAAAAACAAGGTCCCATTAGTAATTCAGAGAAGTCTTGTTCCCTAGAGCAATGAAGTGAACACTCTTAAAATGTGGCAGTCCTGTTTTCTGGATGAGTAAGCCCTGGGACAGGAAATAGATGATCATGCCTGCATCTCTTCTCCTAGGTGACTGATTTTGGCTTAGCAGTAAAGAAACATGGTTCCAGGAGTGAGGGCATGATGCAGACCACATGTGGGACTCCTATCTATATGGGTAAGTTAGTAGACTTAAAAGTATTCTTTTTCTCTTTGGTCAGAGACCAGAACTTGAACGCAGTACCTGATGCTTTTGCTCTTTGGCTATTGTGCTACAAATGGAACCACACCTCCAGCCACAAGGATTGTTTTTCTATGTAAAGAAATTGAACAACTAATATGGATTACAACTTGAACAGTTAGATTTTGCCATATTACATCTCTGAGCAAGCTTCTTTTTCTTATGTCAACTAATCTGTTACTCTATTATTTTTCTCATAGTTTTGACTTTTAAAATTGTTTTATTTAAAAAATCATGCTTCTCTGGGATCCTTTTGAAGTTGTATCTTTTAAGTTTGAGGGAGGAATACCTAAAATAAAAGATATTTAACAAAATTTGTTAAATCTTGCTAAAATCATGTGTGTATTGATTTTTTTTGCATTTTTATCCAATTTCATTGTTTCATAAGGACTGTTGGTTAATATATTTTGGTAGCAACACACTACTGTTCTTCTTAATGTGATTTAAACAACTTCATTAAAGTTTAATTTCAATAGCATGAAATAGCATAATACAGTGTTTTTTCATATATTCAGAATTGTACAACCATTACTACAATCTAGTTTTAAAACAATTTAACCACAAAAAGTTTCCTGGTATTCATTTGTACTCAGTCTCATTCCTGTCTAAGCCCCAAGTAGCCACAGATCTTCTAGATTTGCCTTTTCTTTTTCTTTCTTTTTTTCTTTCTTTCTTTTCTTCTTTCTTCTGTTTGTTTCTTTCTCTCTCTCTCTCTCTCTTTCTCTTTCTTTCTTTCTTTTTTTTTTTTTTTTTTGGTCAATTGTGGGGCTTGAATTCAGGGCCTAGGTGCTATCACCTGAGCCTCCTTGTACTCAAGGCTAGTGTTCTACCACTTGAGCCACAGTACCACTTTAGATTTGTCTTTTCTTTACCCTTCTCTTCCATCTCTTCTCCTTCCCCTTCTCCCCCCATTTCCCTTCCCCCTCCTCTTCCCCTTCTCTTTCCCTTTCTCTTACTCATCCCTTGCCTTGTTTCCTTTCTTCCTTCATACCTCTTTCCTTCCCTCCCTTCCTCCATCTCTCCCTCCCTCTGTCCTTCCTTCCCTCTCCTTTCTTTTTCTAATCTTTAGATGTTTCCTTTCTTGACATTTTATATAAATGGTACCATACCATATGTAGTCTTTTATATGTGCTTACTTAATGTTTTCAAGGTATAATCGTGTTATGGCATTTATCTGTAGTCTATTCTTTTATGTCTTGAATAGTTATTCATTGCATGGATATGCCATATTTTGTTTATCCACTTATTAGCTGATAGCTACTTGGATTGTTTCCAGTTTGAGCCTATCATGATAATGTTTCTGCAACCATTTGTGCACATGTCTTTATAAGGACATTTGGTTTTATTTTTCCTGAGTAGTTATCTCAGAGTGAGACTGTTGAGTGAAAAGTCTATGTTGGGCTGGGAAGGTGACTCAGTGGTAGAGTGCTTTCCTTGCATGAATAAGGCCCTGGGTTCAATTCCTCAGCACCACATAAGCAGAAAAAGCCAGAAATGGCACTGTGGCTCAAGTGATAGAGCGCTCACCTTGAGCTGAACGACAGCGCCCAGGCCTAGAGTTCAGACCCACGACCGACCAAAAAAAAAAAAAAAGTCTTTGTTTAGCTTTTTAAAAAAACTGTAAGGTTTGTTTCAAAAAAAAAAAAAAAGTGGCTAGGTGCTATTTTCCCACCAGCAATGTGTTAGGATTCACATCTTTGTCAAATGATGGTTTCAGTTTCTTTACATTCTTCTTGACTCTTTAACTATCTTTAACTATCTTTTTAATTATAGCTATTGTAGAAGGTATTAAAAAATATCTCAATATGGTTCTTACCTTTTATTTTCTGATGATTGATGATATTGAGTATCTTAGCCACTTGTATTAATTTCTCTTCTGAAATGTCTATTGCAACTACTGAGATATTATAAGATAATTTAAGAATATTAATAAAATATGTAAAAATTTTAAAATATTGAACTATCCTTGTATTTTTAGATTAAACCCAGATGACTTAATACCATGCTCTATTCAGATTATTACCACTTTATTTGTGAGCTTTGACTTTAGCTTTCTTTCTTATGTGCTGCCTTCATCCTTTTTGATAATATTATACCAATAACCAAATGTTTAATTAACAAAGCTTCACTTAAAAATAAAAAAATACTTTCTACAAGTTCATGACTTTTTATAACAGTGGATATTGTCTATTAATGAATAGTTTGAAATTTCTCATTAAAATTTTTATCCTGTTCCCTTTTAGGGATATGTTTTATTATGTTTTCAATTTATAGTAGGTTATTTAAGTTTTCTATATTGTGAATAGTTTTAATTATTTACATTTTGGTAGAAAATTGTTCATTTCTTTCAGACATTAAGTTTTATTGAGATAAAGGTACATATTATATCCAGTGTGTATCTTCATTATAGAGCCCTATAAGGTCCTAATATTTCTTAAGAAGGTAAGATGATATAGTATTAACAATATGGCCTGTGAAATCTGGCTAACTACAATTCCAGCTTTTATAATCTATTTTGTCATAGTTTCTACTTCTGTATACTATATAGGTTATGGCACTCATTTAGCAAAAAAGAAAATTCGTGAGAGCCTGTTTTGTTCCAGATTTTTCTAGGCACTAGAAATACAACAGTGAACAACACATAATGTTTTATTTTAATATTCTCATTGTACAAACATTAGGCAAGATAAAAATATCTAGTGTTGAGAAGTATTAAGAACAAAATAGAATTGGTAGTAAAGACAGGAAGTATTTATGATGATAATAATGTCTTTCTTATCAGATTGATGAGTTAAATAGGAAAAAATATAAAGTACTTATTTAACATAGTGCTCACCACTCTACCACTTGAGCCACAGAGCACTACTTATGGTTTTCTGGTGGTTAATTGGAGATGAGAGTCTCACGGACTTTCCTGCCCCAGCTGGCTTTGAACCATGATCCTCACATCTCGGCCTCCAGAGTAGTTAGGATTACAGGCATAAGCCAGCAGTTTCTGGCTTAATAATACCTATTTTATATTAATATTAATCAAATGTGTTAGTGATTGGGATAATTTATTGGCTTTTTCAAAAACCATCAATGTCTAGTATTACTTGGTTTGTTGTTTCATTAATTATAGCTTGTATCATTTTTATTTTGGCTAAATTCCTTATGTTTAATATCTTTTTATTCGTTTGTAACTTCCTCAATTGCATATCCATTTATTTTCAGTCTTCTTATTTTCTAATAAATACATATAAGGCTGTATATGTTCTTCTGAGTACTTCTGGGATTGTTCCTTTTGCTATGAAGTATTCTAATTTTGTGATCCATTCTTATTACTATAATTTTAGTCTTCTTTTTTCATCCAAGAATTATTTGGAAGTGTGTTGGAATATTTTCCAGGTAATTTGGATGTGGTTGATGCTTGTATAAGTGTGTATTAGTTTTCATAGTTTTTGTTTTATTAGTCTTATTTTTTTCTTCCATGATAATGGATGATAATATCTTAAGGTTTTCAACTTGTAGTAATTTTCTTTTTTTTTTTATTGTGAAAATACTGTACAGAGGGGTTACAATTACATGGGCAAGATAATGAGTACATTTCTTATCAAGCATTGTAGCCTCCTCCTTTGTTTCCCCTTCCCATCCTCCCCCCGCACCCCCACCCAATCCTCTCCGCTTCCCCCCGCCCCCACCAAAGTTGTAAAGTTCGTTTTTGACATAACCACTTGTACATCTCATTGTTGCAATGGGTGTAGTAATTTTCTTTGTAATTGAACCCATTATCAGTTTCTGCAAGTGCGGCATTGGATATTTAAAAAAAAAATACACACACACACACACAACACACACACACACACACACACACACCAGCTGGGCACCAGTGGCTCCTGCCTATAATCCTAGCTACTCAGGAGGCTGAGATCTGAGGATCACAGTTCAAAGCCAGCCCGGGCAGGAAAGTCTGTGAGACTCTTATCTCCAATTAACCACCAGAAAACTAGAAGTGGCGCTGTGGCTCAAGCATTAGAGTGCTTGCCTTGAGCTGAACAGCTGAGGGACAGTGCCCAGGCCCAGAGTTCAAGCCCCATGACCAACAAAAATTATATATATATAGCTGGTTTGTTAAGCACAGAAATTCTACATGAGTGATTCAGACTTTCTATATTGTTAATTTATGTCTGTTAGCTGCTTCTGTTGATTCTTGAAATTTATTGAAGTCATCTACCAAGGTAGAGCTTTATGCCAGGCACACCATGGGTGTGATCTCAGGAGGCTGAGATCTAAGGATAGAGGTTCAAAGTCAGCCTGTGTATGATAGTCTGTGAGACTTCTATCTCCAGATAACCACCAAAAGTTTGGAAATGGAGGTGTGGCTCAAATTGGTAGAGTTCTAACATTGAGCAGAAGAACTTAGGAACAGCACCCAACTCTTGAGTTCAAGCTACAGCAACAGTGTGTATGCGCACACACACACACACACACACACACACACACACACACACACACACACACACACACGATGTAGCTTTGTTTATTTTGTACATTAAATAGGTTTAAAATCATTTTATGGAAATGTAATTTATAGTAAAAGGCACACATTTTAAATGTAAAGTTCGGTGAGCTTTGACAAATTCACTCAATCAGGTAATCACCATCATAGTCTAGCACCTCAGAAAGTCCTCTGTGTTCCTTTTCATCCAGGTCCTGCTACCTGCTGATGCTTTCTATCACCACAACTCAGTTTTGCTTGTTTATATAAATGGAATCATCCAGTATATTCTTTTATGCTTATCTTCTTTTTCTGTTCTATATAATGATTTCAAGACCATGCCAGTAGTTTATTCCTTTTTATTGCTGAAGAGTATACTTAGTTCATTGCTTTTTTGCCTAGTTGATGCATAAAGTTTTTAAATTGTTTTACCTTATTTGAGAAAAGACTACTTTAGATTCTGTTCATATCCTCTTGTTGGCAAAAGACATCTGGTCTGTAGTTACATGGGGAAAATATATCCAAGCACCCTGAGTTTTATGCCTGCTTATTAGTTGTCTACACTGATAACAAGTGAGAGAACAGAGAGAAGACAGATGGCTGGTGGAGCTTTGCTGACTTCCTAAATGGCTCCTTGGCACAGTTACTCAGGCTTCTGCCTCCCTGAGGGCTGGGATGACAGTGCAAGTAGAAATGCCCCTGATAATTAAGAAGACTCTGAAAAAGTGAGGACCAGGAATTCCTAGCCCCCGCTGTGCAATGCATCAATATGGCAAGCCTTCATTGAATCTAATCACTGAATTTGCCCTTGCTATAGACATGCACCACAGAGCAACTTACACTTTAATGATTCAATATTTAAATAGAGTTAAAGCATACAAAGACAAAAGTTTCTTAAAGGAAACTGTTAATTAGTAAATGTTTAATCACTTTTTGACAAATCACTCAGTTTATACTTTAGTCTTCCCTCATACTTCTGTTTGGTTCTTATTCCTTTTGTTATTTTTAATTTTTAAACAATAAACTGAAGAATAAAAGAAAATGAAATCCTATTTGCATTTAATAGTTCTTATAAAAGGTATACATGTATGTGTGTTTTTGTGTGTAAGTGGAGAGGGAGATTGAAACTTTTCTAAATTAAACTACGTATCTGTTCTGTGGAAGGCACTATAGCGGTATCACTTTAGGTAAGTAATTGAATATTTCTCAACCTCAGTTTCTTCATACCAAGAAGCGTCAAAGGGCAGCAAACCATCTCACAGGATTCTTAACACCTTTTATTCTGGTATCAATTTGTGTAAAGTACTTCATAAATTTTAAAGTTGTATTGAAATTTATGCATATATCTTTTTTTGGCTGAATATTTTTATTTTTATTTATTTTTTTATTGTGAAAATACCATACTATATCTCAGTTTTGTTTATAATTGTTTCCTCTTTCTTTAAGGAAAGATATCTTGTTTTTATGTGTAGAGGTGAAATAGACATATCCCCGTGTGACTTTAAAAAAAAAACCCAACCATTGCTCAAAGAAAAATCTAATCTTTAAAAAAGGTTTTACCTCAAGGTTAAAAGAGCAGTGCTCTACTAAGAAGGTTGTTTGAAGACACACTACTGTAGAGGCCTGTGTTAAAACAAAGCACAGATTTGGGGAGTCACAAATACCTGGAACCTAGTTCTATTTTGTGACTAATTGGCTTTTTAAAAATTCTGTCTTATAGCTCTCTCTTTCTCTCTATTGTAGTTTTTTACTTAAAATGTAGAAAATAATTCATATTCTGTCACAGAAGTGCTATGCTTTTATTGTCATTATTCTTTTACTAAAATGATTTATAACCATTTTAGTTCTTCTACAAATTCAGATTTCTACATATTGGTCTTGCTTTAAGTTACATCTACTTAGACATATCTTCTATTTTGGGGAAAGTTTTTCTAATATAACTACATAGTTTGTGCAAAAACACTTCTAAGCAATTTCACAGAAATAAAGAGTAGTACATTTAGTTACACAGTTTATGCCATCGTTCCACTATACGCTAAATGATAAGAGTGAGAATACAGTGACATCAATCGGTAAGGCCCGTACATTATTCATTTAACATCTGCTGTTGGTTAATATTTTTCCCTATGGGGGAATAAATTACAACACATCAGCACATTTTCTATGCTTTGTGTTTAAGCATTTACAAGTCATTTATTGTATTATTAATATTATTTTATTTCTGCTTATTTGGCAGCACCAGAAGTTATCAATGCCCATGACTATAGCCAGCAGTGTGACATTTGGAGCATAGGTGTCATAATGTACCTCTTGTAAGTAGCCTACTGAATGTACAGTATAGAAGAAATGGATAGTCTCTAATAGTAGGATGATATAGATTTTAAATAAAAACTTGGCAATATATTTTTTAAATGATCTAAAAACCAATTGGGAAGTCATTCTGAAGGGCATCTTATTTGTTGTCAGGCTCATCCCTTAGGTATTTGTTTTAATACTGTAAATTTATAACTTTCAGCTTTGCTTTTCATTGATCTATAAATGTAACAATTTACTATGTGAGCTGAACAAAGTGAAAATTTGTCCTTAACACCTTCTTCATTCCTTGCTTCAAACCAAAAGCTTCTTTGTATTTTTTCATGAGATCTACTTTTAGCCTATAAACAGCATGAAGGCACTGCCATCTGGCCCCAGAGCCCCCATAAGGACAGGGAATGTACAATTAAAAAAAAACCCTCTTGCTTCCATTTCTTGGAGTTCATTTTGAAAGGCATCATTTTATAAAGTCATGTCCATATTGCTATTGAGCCATTGTGGTTCTCTGCTAAGAACATCCGGAAAACCATGCAGCTTATGCTTCTTTGGGTCTGTCTTACTCACTTAATAAAATTTTTTCCTAGTCTTTCCATTTCCTTTTGAATGAGGCAATGTCATTCTTTCTGATGGAAGCATAGAATTCCATTTTCTTGATCCATTCGTCTACTGAAGGGCATCTGAGTTGATTCCATATCTTAGCTATGGTAAATAATACTGCAATGAGCATGATTGTGCTGGTAGCTCTGGTGTGTCCTTGTTTGTGGTCATTTGGGTAAATGCCCAGGAGTAGGATTGCTGGGTCATAGGGGAGCTCTATGTTTAGTCTTTTGAGGAACCTCCATACTGCTTTCCAGAGTCAGTTGTTTCTTTTTACTTCCCTTTGGCTTATTCCCATTTGTTACTGTTTTTGATTTCTGTACCCTTTGTCTTGTACATATGTTTATCTGATTTGGGGAAGGGAAGATGGAATCACAGCAAAGGTACAAAGGGCAAACCAATGCAACAGTAATACTCACTAGAAATTACGTTGGAAATGACCTTTACAACTTTGGGGGGAGGGTTGTGGGGAGGCAGGAAGTGGGAGAAAATGAGGAAGGGGATAACACTATTCAAAAGAAATGTGTTCATTACCTTACTTATGTAACTTTAACCCCTCTATACATAACCTTTTCAATAATTTTTTTAGAGGACAGGAATGTCTGGGGAGTGGAAAGCACTAGATGGGGGTTTTTCAGGATCTAGGGTATGTTAGGCACTAGTTAGTGATCCTGGTTCTCTATTTTTTCACTTTTTGTTCCTTTTCACTCATTGAAAGTTTGAGTCACAGAAACTTTTCTTTTGACATAGTTTTACTTGTTCTTTGATTTTTCTTCACCAATATGATATCTCTTTATAATCTCTTTCCTAGGAAATTATAGGGTCTTTCTGATTGCTCTCCCTGCCTCTAGCCACCCTCTCTAGTTCATCCTTCATAATGCTGTCAGCATTGTCTTTCTAAATCACAAATCTGACAATACTATCCTGATTTAAAAAAAAAAACAACTCTGATAATTACTCCTTACTACAGGAAAATATCAGCGAATCCTCGTATGCATGGCATAGCAATTTGAGTATGACCTGATTCTAGCATACCTTTCCAGTCTTGGGCTGCACATACCTACCCTATTCTAGGCCACTTAATTCTGCATTTGCATGCTTGTACAAATACATGTTGTCTTATCTGCAGACTTTTTTTCACAAATGGGCCGAGTCCCCAAATTAAAACCCTCTATTTCCCTCACTCGTACTCCAGCAATATTTTCTTTGTATTTGAGTTCTAACATTCCACAGAAAATTTAAGGTATCATACGGAAATACATTCAAAACAGTAATACTGAAATAAAAATAATAAAACAGGAATATTTAACTAAGAAGGTTTGTATGTTATAACTTTGATAGAATTCATTGCTCATTTTGATGTGCAAACAATAATATTTTAAAAACTAGATTAAATTATAGTATTCTATATCTTGTATCTGTTTTCCTTTCCCCAAATTCTATGGAAGACAGAGGTCTTAGATTATTCATCTTTGCATCACTTGTATCTGATACAATAGTAAGCACATGATCAGTACTCAATTATATTTGTTAAATTGAATTAAGTGAATTGTCTAAGAGGTGTTCTGAAAAGTTAGTGACCATTGTTCTGCTTCTTGATAAATATGAGCATTTTTATGTTGGTGCAACATTAGTTTTATAGTCCTACTGAAGATCTCACTATGTACTACCTCTTCCAGATCATTTCTGAATATTGGTATCATAGTAGCTATATTTTCACAGTTCTGTGAAATGCAATACACAGACAGTAGAAATTGGATAATATGATTGTAGCTGTAATTCAGCAACTCAACACACATCATTGCTTAGATAACATAAAGCACAAATGTATTCACAAAGTTTTGATCATTGTCTTGTGCTTATTAGAATCCTAGTGCAAAAATTTTGAGCTTTAATCTTTAATTAAAATATAACTGTTTTTAAGCCACTCTTTTATACTCCTGAGACTTTCTACACAAGGAAAGTCAAATATAATATGTGTGATCAAATTAATATACATTCATGTAGGTTATCACATATCTTAATTTTTTTCTTTCTTTTTTTAATCTTCATTTTTCTGCTCCAGAATGTGATTGCATATTCTCATGATGGTATCTTTTTTTTCTTTACAGTAGAGTTGTACTTAGCTAATCAGTACCGATTCCTTAATCTGTCTGTACCCAGTGGTGTTACAGTTAATTTCTTTCACCAAGAACACAAACATATTACCTTCTCCAGGAGGGCTATTTTCTTGTTTATCAGTTAACTTAGATTCATTTCTACTTAATTGGACAATGGTAGCATCCTTTCTGAAGGTGAAATTAGCATAAATAAATATTCTTTATGATTGCAATCTTCTGCTGTTTTGATTCCTGTGTGAGAGCAAGAGAAAATAATAGCAAGACTTTAAGAGGCATTTTTCATGTCTTAGATTCCTTTTTCTATATGTGTGAGAAAATTGCTGTCATAAAATTCTGTATGCTGCTGATTGACCAACCATTAGATACGTTTTGTGTAAATAAAATTGCAAAGAGCAGAAAAAAGTGGAAGTTTTATAATGCAGCCCTTAAGCTATAGTTGCATTGCAGAGGAAGCTAAGGAATTGGTGTGTTGCATATCACTGGTTGATAACAGGCTCAATGAACTGGGCTCTTGCTGGCCTGTCCTCCTTATAATAGATAGTAATTGTCCATAGGGCCATTTTTCTGGCTTTTTTGTTTCCTATGGCTTTCTAAATTGCATTTTTAGACTAAGCAATATCATGATGAATAAGATGAAAGAAAGGAAGGTCAGAATGAGCTAGAGAAATAAAAAGTATTAAAATAAGAATTTGTACACAGTTCAGTAAATTAAGATCTAACAAGATCCTTTTGGGGACATGATTGGCTATCTTGTTCACCTAGTTTGATAAACTGCTAGGTTGAAAATGAGTTCATTCATCATCATCATCATGACAAATGTTTATCAAATTTTGACTGAGAAAAATGTCCATAAGGTAGATATTTAAAGAACTTGGAAAATGTAACTAAACAAAATGAAACTACTAAAAGACCTGGAGATAATTATACTATGAATAATCAATAACTTGAAAAGTATAATGGAACCATGCCATTTCATTCTTTTAATAATAAAGTCGAGGCTGGACGGCATTAATGGATCATACTTATAACCCTAGCTACGTGGGAGAATGAAACTGAGAGGAACACAGTTCAAGGTCATCCTGGACAGAAAGGTTCACAAGACCCCTTCTCAATGCATAGTTGGATGCAGTGGTGTGCTCCTATCATCCAAAGCAATGTAGGAGGCTGAGATGGAGAATTATAGTTGCAGATCAATCTGGACAGCAAAGTCTGCAAGCTTCCATCTCAATGGAAAGAAGCTGCACATAGTGGCACATGCCTGTCATCCCAGCCATCACAGGAAGCCTAAAATAAGCAGATAGTGGTCCAGGCATGCACCAAGCACTGAGACCCCATGTCAAAATAATCAGTGCAACAAAAAGGACTCAGCAGTAAAATACCTGTGTAACAATCATGAAGCTCTGAGTTCAAAATTCAGTACTACATGATAATGTAGACAGACAGACGGATAGATGGTAGGTAGGTAGATAGATACATAAATGGATATACACATACATATATATATATATATATACATATATATATATATATATATATATATATATATATAAAGTATCCTGGGAGTTGAAGAAAATACATATAGTATTTTTCTTTCAATGAGTTTATCTCTAACTTTTGTCTGGTTGACATTGGGCACAGATGGTGGCTAACACTTATTGAGAATGTACTCTAAAGAACTGAGCTCAACTTTTCAGCATATTCTTGTAACTCTTGAATCAATAGCTTCATAGACTTGCCATGTTCTATTAAAAGATGCTAAAATGCATATAGAGTCCCTGTATTGTTCACTTAATGTTCACTTAATACATACTGTTCAGAGTTTTATTGATATTGATTGTTATGTATGCTTATCTTATAACCCCCATTCCCGCCCCCCCCTTTTTGTTGTCATGGGGCTTGAACTCTGGGCCTGGGCTCTGTCCTTGAGCTCTTGGCTAGCACTCTACCACTGGATCCACAGTACCACTTCCAGTTTTCTGGCAGTTAATTGGAGATAAGGGTCTCATGGACTTTCCTGCTTGGGCTGTCTTTGAACCATTATCCTCAGATCTCAGCTTCCTGAGTAGCTAGGATTACAGGCGTGAGCCACCAGTGCCTGGCTAGCTTATACTCATTTACACCAAAAGGTCAGTCATCATCTAATTTTTCCATCCAGACCATCTTTATTTTGTCCATCATAATTAAGGAGCTGTAGCTATTTTCCTGGCTTTTGGAGGTTAGCTCAAAGCCTATAGGGTTAGTCTTGCCTTCTCTTTATTACTAACATTTGTTTAGTATTTTATCAACTTTTGATAACTCTCAGTGCACTCTGGTAACATTTTCATTAGTCCAATTGGTATTATGTATCTTTTTATTCAGGGAAAAGTTTGTGTGTGTGTGTATGTGTGTTTGTTTGTTAAATCTAACCTGGGCACCCCTGGCTCACACCTGTAATCCTAGCTTCTCAGGAGGCTGAGATTTTAGGATTGTGATTCAAAGCCAACCCAGGCTGAAAAGTCCTTGTGAGACTCTTATCTCCAAGTAATCACCATAAAATCAAAGTGGTACTGTGGTTCAAAATGGTAGAGTGCTATCATTGAGCAAAAGAGCTCAGGGACAGCACTGAGACCCTGAGTTCAAGCCCCAGGACTGACAAAAAATAATTCTATTGTATTATTGAGGTATTGTTGTAAGTCAGATAATGAGTAAATGTCTTTTTATGGACAATATCACCCCTTCCTTTACTTTCCCTTAGTTCCCCACTTCGATCGTGCATTATGTATCTTAAGCATTCTTTTAACCTTACTCACATCGAAGTCTGTTTCCTGTTAGGTGCCACTATTATAATGTTCTTTTTTTTTTGTTATAATGCTCTTATACTCACACTTTCCTGTATTTTAATCCAATGTTTGCTTACTGTTTCCCTTAAATGACTTTGAGTCGTTGTGCACACGTATGTATACATTTGTACTTTCTCTGTCATTCTGTCAATAGGATAGGGTCTAGCATCATCTTGGATAGCCTAATGCTTCCATTCTTTTTTAAATATAATTTTTATTGTTATTATGAAGGTGTTTTACAGAGGGGTTACCATTTCACAAGTCAGGTAATGAGTACATTTCTTTTTGGACAATGTCACCTCCCCTGTCACTTTCCCCAAATTTCCCCCTTCTATCCCTGTCCACAGTTGTATAGTTCATTTTCCACTCAGTGCCTACTGAGTATCACGACTGCATTTGTTTACCCTTCCTCCCTCCATTTCTGTGCCACCCTCACCCTCATCGAAAGACAAACAAAAAGAAAAAACAAATGATATCACTACCAACAACAAACAAGCCCATGTTTCTATTTCCTGGGGTTTGTTTTGATAAATAGTATTTTAAATGTTCAAAGGTATTATGCTTTTGGGTTCTTCCCCTAAGAGTATACTCCTTTAGTTTCACCATTTGTGTATGAATGCCCAGACACCTGCATAAGTTATCATGTCCAGTTGTATTTTAGATCTAATGTCCACATATGAGAGAAAACATGCACCCTTTGTTTCTCTGTGTTTGGCTTACAGCTTATCTCACGTAACATAATTTGTTCTAGGTCTATGCATTTCCCTGAAAATGACATACTCTTTCTGATGAGTGACTAAAATTCCATTGTGTATATATACCATATTTTTGGATCTACTCATCTATTGTAGGGCATCTGGGCTCTTTCCATAATTTAGCTAATTGTGAATAGTGCAGCAATGTAAATGGATGTGCAAGTGTCTTTATGGTATCTGGTTTGTAATATTCTAAGGTAATGCTCAAGAGTGGTATGGCTGTATCATAGGTAAGTTCTATGTTTAATTTTTTGAAGAATCTCCAAACTTTCTTCCACAGTGGTTGTACTAGTTTACATTTCCACCAATACAGTAGGGTTCCTTTTCCCTCAGATCCTCGCCAATATTGCTTCCATTCTTACATCCAGAAGGATATTCTTCTTTTCTCATCCATTACTTAAATATGAAACACCACTACTTGCAATCCCACAGAAACTTAATTTTCAACAGATTCGGTTTGAAGACATTTAAACAAAACAATTGCTTTTGTTTAGGTTATGTGGAGAACCACCCTTTTTGGCAAATTCAGAAGAGAAACTCTTTGAATTAATAAGAAAAGGAGAGCTACATTTTGAAGATCCAGTCTGGGATTCCATAAGTGACTGTGGTAAGTATAAATTTGCTTTATTTACTAAGGTAAACATAATATAAGACAATTGGTCTAGTAACAATGCTTTAAATCTCTGGTTAGACATAAAATTTATTTCAGGAAGAAACAACATTTGCTTGTGGCAGTAGTGATACTTTTACTGTGACTGCAAAGCTTAAACCTCCACAAAACAAAATACAGAATAAAAATTAAGGGGGAAATCCTTCTATAACTAATTTTTACTATACTATTGAACTATGTAATCCATGCAATAAAGCTTTACTTTAGGCTTTAAACTTTAGGCATATGTACTGATAATAGTTTACAAATACAGGCCTAAACCTAAATAAATTGAAAAACAAATGACTTTTTAATTTTTTGGAGATGGAGTTTCACCATAATCTCTTGGCTGGTCTCAAATATACAGACTCAAGCTATGCTCCTGACTTAGCCTCCAAAGTAGTTGGGACTAGAGGTATATGCCACCATCCGTAGAAATGTCTATCTGACATTAATTATAGTTAAAGAGAAATAAGATTTTCAGGGTTTTTTTCCTCCTTATTTGCAGCTAAAAGTGTTTTGAGACAACTTCTGAAAATAGATCCTGCTCACAGAATCACAGCTAAGGAACTACTAGATAGCCAGTGGTTAACAGTAAGTTTACAGCAATCCTTTTTTTTTTTTCTGACATTGCTTATTTAATTTGGTCTAGTCTAGTAGTTTTGTATATATAGTCTTCTTGAAGCAGTCAATTAGTTTCATCTTCTGACAAGTTAAAAAAGATTATTTGTCTTGACATTTCTGAAATGGGCATTTCCAAGTAGTAACAACTGTTATCACAGTTGCTCGCATATATTTATAGAAGTTTAAATGAACTTTGCTTTGTTCTTTGCCATGAAGTTATCATGTCCAGATCAGAGCTGAGAGATGCCTATTATTAAAGCTATGGCACCTTGAAGCAGTCTGTTCAGTTCAGTGATGCAAAGCTCTAGAATCATTTACAACACTTTCGACTCTTTGGATGCAGGGAGTCTTTGGGGACTTAGAAAAGCTAATACCTCTAATCAGTTGCTGCTGCTTTGTTTAAAACCTTAAATAGTCATTTATGTATTTCATTCCATTATTAGATTAAATATGGTGAGCCTAGACTTTGTGTCTTCCTGCCCTCTGTATCCCTACTCCTAGAGCATTACCTGGTCAGCAGCAACTTAGGAAGAAGCTACTGCTTACCTCTCATTCATTTTCTTTTCCCTCTGTGGTATTAAGGATCCTGGCTTTTAGGTGGAGAAATTGCTATCCACTTAAAAATCTTTATTATCCAGTCTTCTTTGTTAGTTATCATAGATAGTTGAAGAGATGTGCAGTTGACTCATAAACGAGGGAGTGCACGTGTAGCATTCCTCATATCCTTCCTCATTTCTGCTGACTAGAATGTAGATTGATGGCTAGTATTTGAAAATCATCTTAGACAATGAAGTGGAACCCACAAACTGAGCATGACAAAGCAGGGTTTGTACCTCATAGAGATGTCATGCTTACCTGTGCCCACTCCAGGTGAGCAGGAAGTAATTTGTATTTTTTTAAATCATCTTTAAGATATTGTGTGCTGAGCACTGGTGGCTCACACCTGTAATCCTAGCTACACAGGAGGCTGAGATTTGAGGATTGCGGTTCAAAGCTAGCCAGGGTAGGAAAGTCCTCATGAGACTCTTATCTCCAATTAACCACCAGAAAATCAGAAGTGGTGCTGTGGCTCAAACTGGTTGAGCGCTAGCCTTGAGTGAAAAAGTTCAGGGACAGTTCCCAGGCCCTGAGCTCAAGCCCCATGATTGTTCCCCCCAAAAAAAGATATTGTGAAGCCAAATGCTGGTGGCTCACACCTATAATCCTAGGTATTCAGGAGGCTGAGATCTGAGGATTGCAGTTTGAAGTCAGCCTGGGCAGGAAACTCCATACTCTTATCTCTGTTTAAGCACCAGAAAAGTTGAATTGGATCTATGGCTCAAGTGCTAGAGCACTATTCTTAAGCAAAGAAGCTCAGGGACAGTGCCTAGACCCTAAATTCAAGCCCTAAGACTGGCATCAAAAAGAAAACAAAACAGATATTGTGAAATACGCAGTTTAACCTTAGGTATTACAATTCTCAATGAATAAGTGAATGATTCATTTTGAATGAATGATTCAGTGAATGAATAGGCCTGTAGATAGATATTTTTTTCAAAAATGTAGACTACCATAGATACATAGAAGTATTACTAAGCAATCTTAATCAATGAAGACGTTTGAAGATGCATTATTTGCCAGGCAGTGTATTAAGAACTAGGTATGAATGATACAACTGCATTTGAGATAAATATAACATTCAATTATATTCTTAAAAGTGCACTCTGTGTGGGCAAATAGGGAATTAGATATTGAGGAAGTTTTATTACTAGATGATGATAGTGGCTTGGATCAAGTGGTAACAATAAACAATAGAGATGAAGAGAAACATGGGAGCTATGTATTCTAGAAGTGTAAATGTCAGGCTTGTGGATATAGCTCCATGGTGTAGAGTGCTTGCCTAGCATGCTAGGCCTACTCCTTCCAAGAAAAGGAAGTGTAAATGATAGAATTTGGTGATTGATTAGGAGAGTAATAATAATAAAGGAAAAATCAAGGATGAAATCTAGATTTTTCTCTAACAATTGATTGGACCATGGTGCCATTTTGGATTAGCTCTTCCTCCCCTTGGGTATGTTTGGTGAATCAAGAAACTATATTAGGTATGGTAAGTTTGAAATAACTGTAACATGGAAGGAGAAATATCAGAAATTAACTGAACATATGAGTCTGGAACAGGAGAATTCTGATCTGGAAATATAAATTGGATAATCTTGGGCACACAAATACCATGTCAAACCATTGTGTTGAAGATATTAATTAGGAAGGAAACATAGGAAGGAAATGTAGGTAGAGAGGAAAAGAGGCCCCAGTGACATGCTTGTAAATACTACAACATTTAGTAGAATCCCAGATAAGTTTAGATGCCTTAAATATGAAATGATCTCATTTTTGTAAATTCTGTAATTTTCCTTTGGCAATTTTAAATCACTTCTTTGAATAACAATTTTCTTTCTTTAAGGGCTAAAAAATACTCTTTACCCAAGAATGCATTCTATCTGCCCTCTGTGAATATGTTACTCTCTTATAGGATTCTGTGCAGTAATTATTTCTGGCCTAAAGTAATCGTGCAAATGAGTTAGCAGCTAGATGACTGCAGAAATGTACTGAGTAGATTTGTAGTTCAGGAAAATAAAACATTGTAAAACAGATGGTGTGCTTTAGAAATTTATCGCTTTTGAGTATCACACAACATTCGGATTTGGCCATTTAATTATTTGTTTTCTAATTAGTACAATTTTATTTCTGGCTTTGGTCATTTCTCCAGAAGTCTCCATTTCTGATCCTCTGTAACATTTGTCTCTATGAAGTCTTTGCCAAATGGATAGAAAAGCAACAGATATTGTGTGCTATATTGGACTATCCTAAGGAGTTCAGTGATGAAATTTAGAAAACTGGCATTTGACAAACTTCTGAAAGGCAAAACTCTTTTCGTCTTAACCACTTGAAGTCTTACTTCCTGTAATTCATGTCCTCTGTTTGAAATAAACTAAAGGAAGCATGATGGTTCTCTCAGTGCCTCACTGCTTTATAACCAGAGCTGATCTTTGCAGTATCTAACACTGAGTAACTTTTTTTCAAAGAGATTTATTGGACAAAAGTGTCTATAGCTTAGCCTATGTATTGTGCATTTTGAAACACAATACATATCTGAAAAGTATTTTGAGAAATATAATTATTTCTGCACACATGTAAGTGAATAGAATTTCAAATAAACACATACTGATTTCAAAAGCCAAATTTTAGATGTAAGGAAAAAATGATCAAGAAAATGACTTTTTTTGCAAAGGAAAAGACTGGTGAAGACTTCTCTTGCCAGGAACGCACCTTTTATTGTCTTGTGATCTTTTTTCTTCTTTCCACTTTACTATCAACAATGGTTCAGAAGATGATTGCTTCCTATTAGATGATTGCAGAGGCCTCTCGTATTCCTCATGTCCCCTACTGACAGGTAACACCAGAATTTACATTTTTAAAAACAGATTTCTGAAGAATTTATTTTATTCACTTACATATATTTTTAAAATGCTGTTTTAAGTTAAGAAAGTTACTTTTTTTCTATGTCTTGTTAAAAGACAATTGTCATTTTAAAGTTTTATTAGTATCATTTATTCATTCAGTAATTCCTTCAATAGTATCATTTATTCATTCAGTAATTCCTTCAATACATTTTATTTGTCTCCCACATGCCAGACCCTGTGTTAGGTAATAGAATGTAGTTAAATATACTTTATAAGACACGATCACTGTTATAAACAATTTACAATCTAATAAGGAAAACAAGCTATGTTCGAAGTATAATGCAAAGAGATAGATCGTATAAAAATTACCAAATACATAGGTACAAAAACAAGCGGATGGGAAATAAGGAAGGTTAATTTGATGAGAAGATAAGATGCTAGAAGGAAAGGAATAGGAAATGAGAGGGGAGGAGAAAATACAATCATGAGGGAGCTTAAATCCCAGGTTAAATAATTTTACTTTTATCTTCATACTATTATGAACAATTAATTATATGCTCTTTGAAATGAAAGAAATGATTGTTATGGGGTCTTTCAAGATGGCTTATCTTGTTCTTTCTTTTTTGTTTTGGGCAACCATGGGCCTTGAACTCAGGGACTAGGCTCTGTCACTGAGCTCTTTTGCTCAAAACTAGTGCCTTACCACTTTGAGACACAGCTCTACTTCTGGTTATCTGGTGGTTAATTGGAGATAAGAGTCTCACAGACTTTCCTGCCTAGTATGGCTGTGATCCTCAATCTCAGCCTCCTGAGTCACCAGACAAGATGGCTTATCTTTTTTTTAATCACTTTTTTAATGTTATTAGGGTTTGAACTCAGTGCTTCCTGTTCACTAGCACTTTACCACTGGAGTCTTACCTTCAGTCCTTTTTTGCCTTAGTTTTATAAGTTTTCTTATAATTTTTTGCCTGGTCCAACCTTGGACAATGATCCTCCTACTCCCTGCCCCCATAACTAGAATTGCAGGCATGGGCCCACAGGTGGCTTATTTTAAATAAGTCATTTAAATTTCTATAATGGCCTTAACAATGTTAATTAAAAGGCGCTATCAGGGAACAAAGAAAGATAAA
Source organism: Dipodomys spectabilis (assembly GCF_019054845.1). Classification (NCBI taxonomy): domain Eukaryota; kingdom Metazoa; phylum Chordata; class Mammalia; order Rodentia; family Heteromyidae; genus Dipodomys; species Dipodomys spectabilis. The sequence continues at coordinate 24,783,813 of NW_024870822.1, forward strand.
ACACAGTCCTGTCCTTTGAATAATTTGCTACAAGTTACAGTCAAACTCTGCAACGGCACTTGTAATCAATGTGAAGAGCTGAATTTCAGAACACTCTTTCCTTGTGCATGAACAGGGCCCTTACTCATTAATTTACAAATTGGTATCCAATGTGGTCATTAGCTTTTGACCTCTAGGCTTGAGGGGGAAATTTTTCTGGTGACTAATTATTGGCTGTTATTTTTTTCCCCTTCTGTATATTTTCATCCTAAGTATGTTGATTCCTACATTTATATTACTATAGTTACTCTTAATTTCTGAATTAGCTCATATATGTATACATACATAAGAATATGTTACATCCTTGTTTAATTAGTCTTTCTATAAAAATTGTATTAGGAAGAAATTCATGCATCATAACAATTGGAGATTTATTCTGTATTCAATTATTAATAAGTACTCAAAAATCCAACAAATATTTATTGAACAACCACTGTATACTATGGAGGACATAGGATCAGTCCGGTCTAGTTTCTTCCCACACCAAATAAAGATTTAATTTAAAACAAATACAGGCAGAGAAGAATAAATCTATAAGAATATACACATAGAACAGTAGTACTGATTTTCCACAAAAGAGCTGTTTTTCTCTCATATTAGAAAAACTGCTTAAGTGAATAAAAATGGTTAGTGTTGGAGCTAAGATAAAAAGAAAGGGAATTCTAGGTAGAATTCCCTTCACAAAGGGGCATATAAACTCAGAAAAATAGGAAGTTTACTTAGCGACCTATTAGTTTTCCTAGAGCCGCAGAAACCATGTAGGGAAATTAACTTGAAAAAGCACCTGAGAGTTGTTTTGCTTTGGACCTTTACTAAGACTTTAAGCTTTACTCCTAGTGAGTTACTGCTAAAAGGCACTGAAGTCCAACCATCACAGCTGGGCTTGTGTGAATTCTCTCTTTTGTCCTTGGAGGGTAATGTCAGTAGACTTGGATGGCACCTGTGGGCTAGATCTGGTAGCTAGATTCTCTTATTTTAATGGAATATCCCACTTGAAATAATAGGACACTAGAAGAGTCATAGGTCTTGTGGGAGCATAAACACAGGTCATAGCTAAGGAGCAAAAGCAGAGTCTCAGAAAATGTATCAAGAATCAGGAGCTATGACAGGAAATGGACTCATGACCTTGCTCATGTAACTATAACTCCTCTGTATAGTATCTTTACAATAAAAAAAGATATCAAAAGAATCAGGAGCTAAATGATAATAGGATCATTGGGTTTCTCTCACAGGTCAACTCTTTGAATTAGTGGGTTGGTGCTAGGACAGACAGAGCTCTAGGAAGGGTTATCTGGCAGTGGTATACAGTGAGGAAGCATGCGTGAGGTGCATGAGGAGAAGCAACTCTTGTACACATTGGTGGTCATGGTTCTGTGATAAGCAGACTGGCCAATAGGATAGACACAGAAACATATCTTTGTAACTTTTATGACAGCACTCAAATGGAAGATCAAAGGGACAGGACTATTTAGTAACTAAAGTTGAACTAAACAGTTATCCACATGGAAAAAATGAAATTGAATTTGTCTTACCATAGACAAAAAAATCAACTCTAGAAGAATCAGAGTTATAATAAAAAAGCAAATATTTGACATTTTTAATTGAAAATGCAGATGAATCTCTCTTGGGATGTGTAGTAAAGGAATTAATAAACAGTATCAGAAGTACTAATAATAAACAAGTTATCACAGGTATTAACACAAGACATGATGGACTAACTTGACTAATAATGTTAAAATCTTCTGCTTAAAAAGCACCACATTAGGAAAAGTAAATAGGTCATAAACTTGGAGAAGGCTTTTGTAACACAAATAACCAACAAAGGAATAATGTAATGAAATTTAGATGATTTACCAGTCAATACAAAGAGGACACATACAAAGTAATATAAAATGGGCAGACAGAAAGATGCATTTCACAAAAGAGAACACACATTCAGCTAATGAACATGTGCTGAGATGCTCAGTTTCATTAGTGAACAGGGAAATACAAATCAAGACCTGATGAATTAAGTCAAGAATTAAATCATGTAACAATAAATACTAGTTGTTGGAAATGGTATAGATAAACAATACCTCTCAATCTTTGCTAGTGAGTGTATTAATTAGTGCAGCTACTACAGGGAAAGGGACTGGAATTATCTTGTAAAATTAACTCATACTCAGCAACCCAAGAAATTTCCCTCCTAAGAATACACCCAAGAAGAACGCTTGGACATATATACCAGGAGACAGATACACTATCAATATAGGTTAAGTATCCTTTATTTGAAATGCTTGGGACAAGAAGGGTTTCAGACTTTGGATTTCCCCCTGAATTTTGGAATGTTTGTATATACATAAGATATCTGAAGGACAGGACTTAAGTTGAAACACAAAATCTGCATTTTATATTCACCTTATACACATAAGGTAGCTTTATTTAATACTTTAATGTACCTGAATTTTGACAGCAACCTGTCAGCTGAAGTCAGATATACAATTCTCCAATTTTGACATCATCACTTGTTGCCACTCAGAGTTTCAGATTTTGGAGCATTTTGGGTTTTGTATATCTGGATTATGGATTATTTGGATATATGGATGCTGAGCTTGTAGAAGTGTGTAAATGAGGAAAAGCTCAGAATCAACTAACTTTGGAGAATGTATAAATTATAGTATTGAAACTCTAGGTCTCCTTGGCACAGGCCGAAATTTTCTTAATAGAGACCCAGAAACACAACAAATCAAAGAAAAGTTGGATAAATGGGATTGCATGAAATTGCAGAGCTTCTGCATGGAAAAGGACATAGCTAGCAAGATCAATAGAAAGCCATAGATTGGGAGAAGATCTCCACTAGCCATACAACAAACAAGGGTCTCATATCTAAAATATACCTGGAACTCAAAAAATTAATTCCCCCAACAACAAATCTTCAAAGAAACAACTGCCCAATAAATAAGTGGGCTAAAAACTTAAAGAGAAACTTCTCTGAAGAGGAAAGAAGGATGGCCAATAGACACATGAAGAAATGCTCAACTTCTCTAGCCATAAAAGAAATGCAAATCAAAACAACATTGAGATACCACCTCACCCCAGATAGAATGGCTATAATCAAGAACTCTAATAACAACAGATGCTGGAGGGGATATGGACAGAAGGGAACCTTACTTCATTGTTGGTGGGAATGTAAACTTGTTCAACCACTTTGGAAAGTAGTATGGAGGTTCCTCAAAAGACTCCACATAGAGCTCCTCTATGACCCAGCAATCCCACTTTTGGGCATTTACCCAAATGTTTACAAACAAGACCACACTAAAGCTACCAGCACAACTATGTTTATTGCAGCATTATTTACCATAGCTAAGATATGGAACCAACCCAGATGCCCCTCAGTAGATGAATGGATCAAGAAAATGTGGAATATATACACAATGGAATTCTATGCCTCCATCAGAAAGAATGACATTGTCCCATTTGTTAGGAAATGGAAAGACTTGGAATAAATTATATTAAGTGAAGTGAGCCAGGCCCAAAGAAACATAGGTCCCATGGTTTCCTTATTTTTAATAACTAGTATATGTCTGAGTCAAGCAGAAAAGGTCAGATAAGTTGATGTTAGGGAAATGAACCCTAAGATATGTATTCAAATGTTTTTTTTTTCTTTCATGCAATTGTTTCTAACACATAAGATTATTTCTTTGTTGCTTTGTATGTCCCTCCCCTACGGTATAACCCCTGCTTTCACTGTATTTGATGTTGTTATAATTTGTGGAGGGGAAGGGAAAAAACAAATCATTTAAATAGGGATATAGTTTGACCCATTGCAACAATGAGACGTACAAGTTGTTATATCGAAAACAACTTTGGTGGGGGGGGGAGGTTTGGGTTTGGGGGGCAGAGGGAAGGATGGGATGATAAGGGGAAACAAAGGAGGAGGCTACAATGCTTGATAAGAAATGTACTCATTATCTTGCCCATGTAATTGTAACCCCTCTGTACAGTATTTTCACAATAAAAAATATATATAAAATAATAAATTATAGTATTGTTTAATAATATAATATTCCATAGCAACAAAATGATTCTGGTAATATGTACAAAGCTATAAAAGATTATTTTTAAATTAATCATAATTTTGGAAGATGTAGCTTCTCTAAAATTCACAAATTTTAATAGATAAGCAGATGAATTTATTTATATGAGCATGCCTTTGTGTCACTGCCACCCAGAACAATACAATGTTTCTATCCCCTACAAATATACTTTGTTCCAGTTCCTTGTCAGTAACTATCTTTTCCATCCTACCAGTGATAATTACTTTCATCTTAAGTCTGCTTTTTTGGTTGATGGGCTTTAAATAAATGGGATCTACAAGGTACATTCTTTTGTGGCTTCTTTTACTCAATATTATGTCTATGAGATTCAAGTTGTGTAAAAGAAGTTTCTAAATGTTGGATAATATTTCATTGTGTGAACTTAGCACAATTCATTTTGTCAATTCCCCCTGTTTGACATTTGGTTGTTTCTAGTTTTTGACTAGTATAAATAAATCTGTTATGAACATTCTTGTACAAATCTGTTTGTGGACATATGCACTCATTTCCCTTCTGGGTATAGATCTAGGAGTGAAATTGCTCAGTGGTATGGTAAGCCTACATATTTAACTTTAAAAGAAATTACCAAAAGCTTTCCAAAGTTATGTACCATTCACTAGCAATATGTGAGAGCTCCAGTTTTATTTCCCATTATTTCCAATGCTTGTTATAGTTGATATTTTAAATACTTGGACAGATAAATTGTGGGTATTGCACTGTAGTTTGAATTTGCATTTCCTGTACTTGAATTTCCATTTATTGTACTTATGTTTATTGGCCCATTGATTGTCCTTATTTTTGTGAAATGACTGTTCCAGGTCTTTGCCTCATTTTTGGTTTTGGTTTTTATGCTATTCTAAACATTTCTTTATATATTCTAGATATGCCATTTGTTATATACATATATGTTATGTAAGTTTGTCACCTATATGCAAATGTATACAAAATTACTATTATATATGTATATACATTTTCCCCAGTTTATTATATGCCTTTTTAGTTTCTTAATAGTACCTCTGGTTAAGAATTATAACTTCAATGGAATTTCATTTATCAAGTTTTTCTTTCACAGTTAATACTTTTTGCATTTTTTCCCAGCAATTCTTTGCTTGCCCCTAGGTATGGAAGACAGGATCCATAAGGTTTTATATTTTTGTTTCCCTTCTGAGGTTTGTGTGTTTTTGCCTTCAAATTTAGGTCTTTGTTGCATCATGAATTAATTTTCTTGTATGTTATAATGTAGGAGTCAAGGTTCATTTTTCCCCCAAAAGATATCCAATGGTCTCAAGCAATGTAATGTCGAACGAAAAGTCCCAAGGCAAGATATTCATTCTATCAAGTGAAAACAGCTAAAGGAATACTTACTTTGAATATAAACAAATATTATTTTTTTTTTTTTTTGCTGGATCTGAGGCTTCAACTCTGGGCTTGGGTGCTGTACCTGAGCTTCTTTTTGATCAAGGCTAGTGTTCTACCACTTGAACCATACAGCACCACTTCTGGTTTTTTTCTCTGATTAATTGGAAATAACAGTCTCATGGACTTTTCTGCCTGGGATTTGAACTGCAAACCTCAAATCACAGCCTCCTGAGTAGCTAGGATTTCAGGCCTGAACTACCAGTGCCTGGCAATAAGTATTTTTAAAAAAAGGAAAGGAGGGGCTGGGAAGGTAGCTCAGTGGTAGAGCGCTTGCCTTACATGCATGAGGTCCTGGGTTCCATTCCCCAGCACCACATAATCAAAAATTAAAAAAGCCGGAAGTGGCGCTGTGGCTCAAGTGGTAGAGCACTAGTCTTCAGCTGAAGAGCTGAGGGACAGCGCCCAGGCCCAGAGTTCAGGCCCCACGACTGGACCCAAAAAAAAAAAAAAAAGGAATGATAAACACCAGATTGTAGATAGTAATCACCTCAGGTGGTAGAAGGCAGGAAGACAGGATAGAGAAAACCTAGGTAGATAGATGCAAGTTAGACTGCTTTTTAGTAGTTTTGGTTTGTGTGTGTGTGTGTGTGTAGTTATGTCAGTGAAGTTTATTTCATTATGAATGACTAAATAAGTAAAAATGAATCTCTCATGGGTTAATGAAAAAATACACTATTGAAATCCTAAAATAAGACTAGAATATTGATTCAGTTACAATGCACCTTAGGTCCAATGGAAGGTATTTAATATCGTGTAATGAGCCAGGCTCAAGTGACTCATGCCTGTAATCCTAGCTACTCAAGAGACAAGAGATCGAAGGATCACAGCTGGAAGCCAGCCTGGGTAGGGAAGTTCATGAGACCCTTATCTCCAATTAACTACCAGAAAAAAGCACCAGAAGTGGGGCTGTGGTTCAAGTGGTAGAGAGCTAGCCTTCAGCAAAAAGGCTCAAAGACAACACCCAGGCATTGAGTTCAATTCCCAGGACCAGCACAAAAACAAATAATCATATAATGAAATAAATTATTGAACTTATTTACTATACACAAATTTTATTAGGTATTTCCTTAGTTTTATTGGAATTGAAGAAATAATACATTTTTCTTCTAAAGATTTTTCTACCCAGTTACCAGGTTGATTTTCTTTCTGAATTCCACCACAAAAATTTTGAATTGATTTCAGTGCTTCAGATTTTTTTTCTTTTTATTCATTAAAAATATTGTCTTTAAGTAGTTGTACAGCTGGGTGCTAGTGACTCAGGCCTGTAACCTTAGCTTTTCAGGAGGCTGAGAGCTGAGGATTACCATTTGAAGCTAGCCAGGCAGAAAAGTCTGTGAGACTCTTATCTCCAATTAACCATAAAAAGCTAGAAGTAGAGCTGTGGCTCTCGTGATAGGACTAGCCTTGAGCACAAAAGCACAAGGATAGCACCCAGGCCCTGAGTTCAAGCCCCAGAACAGGCAAGAAGGAAAAAAGGTATGTAATTGTACAGGGGAGTTACTATTCGGTAAATGTGTTTATAAGTACAATGCAAACTGATCACTGTTAGCTTTTCATCATTCTCCCCATCCCTCCAACTTCAACTTATTCCCTCAATTTTCTTAATTTTATAGAATAATCACTGAATATTGTGACTGCATTCTCCCCTTTCTTCCTCTCTTCATTTATCCACCCTCCTTCCTTTGACCTCCCCCACAAACAAAACTTTCAAGTGCCAGTATCCTGGTATTCATTCTAAGGAATTTTAAGGCAATTCTAAGGAATTACACCATTTGAACTGCCCCCTGCAAATGCCATTTTGGTTAATATGTTTGTGTTTATGTGTGCATTGATAAAAATTAGTTCTAGCTTCCACATATGAGAGAAAACATACATCCTTCATCTCCCTGGACTTCACTGACTTCCCTTAATGTAATTTTTCCAGGTCCATCCTTTCTTTCTTTTTTTTTTTTTTGGTCGGTCGTGGGGCCTGAACTCTGGTCCTGGGCGCTGTCCCTCAGCTCTTCAGCTCAAGGCTAGTGCTCTACCACTTGAGCCACAGCGCCACTTCTGGCTTTTTTCTTTTTGCTTATGTGGTGCTGAGGAATCGAACCAAGGGCCTCATGCATGCAAGGCAAGCGCTGTACCACTGAGCCACCTTCCCAGCCCAGATCCATCCATTTTTATTCATCCATTCTTCCTAATGTTTTCCCTTCTCCTTTCTGTAGTAATTTCATGGTTTCAGGTCTTATATTGAGTTCTTTGATCCATTTTGAATTGATGTTAGTACAGGGTGGCAGATAGCGATCCAGTTTCAGTTTTCTAGATGTAGATATATCAATTTTCCTAGCATCCTAATGGATGAATAAAATTCCATTGTGTATATATACCATAATTTCTTGATGTATTCATTCATTGAGGAGCCTCTGAGCTGTTTCCATACCTTGGCTATGGTGAATAGTACAACAACGAACGTAGTTGTACATACGGCTTTACATAGGCAGTTCTATGTTTAATTGGTTGAGGAATCTCTAACCTGCTCTTCAAAGTGAACAGGTTTACATTCCCACCAACAGTGGATTTCTTTTCTCTCACATCTGTACAGACATGTTATTTATTGTATTTTTCTTTTTGTGCTGGTCCTGGGGCTTGAAATCAGGACCTGGTACTAGCCCTGAGCAAAAAGAGCTCAGGGATAGCACCCTACCATTTGAGCCATAGCTCCACTTCTGACTTTTTGGTGGTTAACTGGAGATTAGAGTTTCATGGAATTTCCTGCTGGAGATATCTTTGAACTTCAATACTCAGATCTCAGCCTTCTGAGCAACTAGGGTTACAGGTATGAGTCACTGGTTCCTGGCTAGTGTTTGTATTCTTGATGATAACCATTCTTACTGGGCTGAGTTTGAATTTGTGATGTTTTTGATTTGCATTTCCTTTATGGCCAGATATGTCGAGAGCATTTCTTTGTGTGTCTATTGGCAATTTTTACTACTTTTTCTGAGAAGTCTCCATTCAGCTTGTTTCTCTACTTATTGAGTTGTTTCTTTCAGGGTTTAGTTCCTTGAACATTTTGTATATTCTGGATATTACTCCATTGTCTGACATAGCTGGCAAAGCCCTTTGTTCTTTAGGTTGCATTTTTAGTTTGTTATCTATATCCTTTGCTATGCAAAAACTTCTTAGTTTGATGCGGTCCCATTTATCAATTATATCTTTGATCTGCCAAGTCCTTGGAACTTTACTCAGAAACTTCTTGCTTGTTCTGAGAAATCCTATGTTTCCTCCTTTCTTTCCTATACTATTTTAATGGTTTCAGGTCTTATATTGAGGTTTTTGATCCATTTTGAATTAATGTTAGTACAGGGTGCAGATAGGGATCCAGTTTCAGTTTTCTAGATGAGGGTATCAGTTCTCCTAGCTCTATTTGTTGAAGAGGCTGTCTTTTTTCCATTCTGTATTTTTGGTTCCCTTATCTAATATTAGATGGATGTACATCTGTGGTCTTATTTTGAGGTCTTCCATTCTATTCCTTTGGTCCTCAGGCCTGTTTTTGTGCCAGTATCAAGCTGCTTTTATTACTATATCTCTGTATTAAAGTTTCAAGTTTGGATTATTATACCTCTAACACCATTTTTTTTTAACCAGGATTGCTTTGTATTTCGGGACCTTTTGTAGTTCCATATTAATTTTCAGGTTATATTCTCTCTGAAGAATGACATTGGTGTTTTGGTGGGCACTGAATTTGTAGATTGTCTTAGACAGTATTGCCATTTGAATGATATTAATTCTGCCAAACCAGGAATATGTGAAGTCTTTTCATTTCTTAATGTCTTCTGTAGTTTCTTCAAATTTTTATAGATTTCATTGTAGAGGTCCTTTACTTCCTTAATTTGATTGATTCCTAGGAGTTTTTTTTTATTTTGAGATTATTGCAAATAGAGTTGCTTTCCTGATATCACTCTTGATCTCATTGTTAAAGTACAGAAAAGCTACTGACTTTTTTTTTTAATTGTGAAAATACTGTACAGAGGGGTTACAATTACATGGGCAAGATAATGAGTACATTTCTTATCAAGCATTGTAGCCTCCTTTGTTTCCCCTTCCCATCCCATCCCCCCACAATCCTCCCCCCCCCCGCACCCCCCCCCCCCACACCAAAGTTGTAAAGTTCGTTTTCGACATAATGGCTTGTATATCTCATTGTCACAATAGGTCCACCTGTATCCCTATTTAAACGATTTGTTTTTTCCCTTCCCCTCCACAAATTATACCGACATCAAATACAGTGAAAGCAGGGGTTATACCGTGGGGGAGGGACATACAAAGCAACAAAAAAATAATCTTATAAATGTGTTAGAAACAATCGCATAAAAGAAAAAACATTTAAATACATATCTTAGGGTTCATTTCCCTAACATCAACTTATCTGACCTTTTCTGCTTGACTCAGACATATACTAGATATTGCAAATAAGGGAAACCATGGGACCTATGTTTCTTTGGGCCTGGCTTACTTCACTTAATATAATTTTTTTGGAAATGGGGAAAGCTACTGACTTTTGTGGATTGATTTTATACCCTGCTACTTTGCCAAAGTTATTTATTGGTACTTCAGACTTATAAAAATATTTTAAATAAGATTTCAGATTATTTACAGCTGTAAGAGTTTTGTTATTGCTTCGCTTTGTTGTGTTTTTGTGAAGTTGACTTAAGAAAAAAATGAATAAGATTGCTATAAATTCTTGTTGAAGCAGATAAGGGAAACTGTGGATCTTGAAACTTATTCCTGCAAATTATCTCTGCCCACAGATCCTTCTAAAAGTTTTCATATATAGCTGGGTATGAACATACCTGTTTTGAAAATTTTGATTTGGAGTTTAAAAGCTCAGCTAATCTGTAAGAAGAAATTCTTGGGAGGGAAGTTAGAAATGTGCTTTTGAAATAGATAAATTAGTGTCTTAGTCTTTTTCCTCTCGAAGACTAGAAATACCAATTCCAGCCTTAAGTACTCCCATTGTTGCCATACTTGTGAAGAAAAGTCACCGAGATGACATGGATTGGAAAATCATAAAGTAGCCCATGATGTTTGCTTCAATAGTTACCATTGCCTTGACAAGAAGCTACCTTGGATGCATGGAGTCCTGCTAGGGCATGTTTGGTGAATTCACTGAAAAAATGTTTTCAGTCTCTTGAGGTTATCTTTCCCTACTGTAATTGGCATTGCTTTTTTTTTTTCTTTTTGGCAGTCTTGGGGCTTGAACTCAGGGCCTGGGTGCTGTCCCTGAGCTTCTTTTGCTCAAGGCTAACACTCTGCCACTTGAGCCACAGCGCCATTTCTGACTTTTTCGGTATATATGGTACTGAGGAATCGAACCCAGAGCTTCATGCATGCTAGGCAAGCTCTCTACCACTAGGCCACATTCTCAGCCCTTGGCATTGCTTATTAGTCTTCTCAGTAATAGTTGAGACTACTCATGGTAAAATAATTTAAAAAGTAAATAGAAGGGCTGAGAAGATGGCTCAGTGATAGAGTACTTGCCTTGCATGCATGAGGCCCTGGGTTCAATTCCTCAGCACCACATAAGCAGAAAAAGCTGAAGTAGTACTGTGGCTCAAGTGATAGAGCACTAGCCTTAAGCAGGGCAGCACCCAGGCCCAGAGTTCAGGCCCCACAACCAACCAAAAAAAGTCAATAGAAGATTCCCTCTCACTAAAGATTATCATTGTTAAGAACAAGTCATCACAAACACCTATACAGTTTCATGCAACACACATAAGTTCACGTAATATAAACTTTTTTTACCTAATATATAGAGATTACTTTTTTTTAATTTAATTTTATTTTATTTGTGAACATACTGTACAGAGGGGTTACAATTACATGGGCAGGATAATGCGTACATTTCTTACCAAGCATTGCAGCCTCCTCCTTTGGTTTACCCTTCACATCCCTTCCCAGTAGAGATTACTTTTTTATAGGAGAAAAAGTCACTCTGTATTGAAATAGTCTCCTATGAATATATATATATATATATATATATATATATATATATATATTTGCATACCACATAATTATAGGTATAGGATAAATTCTGAATGGTGGAATCACTGGCCAGAGAGATTGCTTTATGCATTTTGATAGTATATTGCTCAGTTACCATCTCAAAAAGCTAGCAAAAAACTTGTTTTTCAACATCCTCATGAACATAGGATATTACTAAACTTAAGTTTATGTCCCTCTATTAAGTGATGTTTGGTATCTTAATTGTTTAGATTTGAGATTCATTCATTGTGTGAAGTTGTGCATCCCTGTATGTATATGTGTGTGTGTGTGTGTGTGTGTGTGTGTGTGTGTATTTTGTTACTGAAAAAATTTATTCCTAGTAACATTAAAATGGAAGTGTTCTAGCTGTTTACAAAAGTAAGTCACATGTTTGAAAGGCATAGAGAAGTGAAATTGCCATGTGCCTTGAAGGAACAAACATTGAGTGAAGAAAATTAGTGAATAATACAATATTCAGAGTTAACCAAAGGAAACCTAATTAGGGTAAGGTCACTGACTACCAGCATTACACACAAAGAGGTATTAGATTGTCTCTAATAGTGAAAGAATCAGATTGAGGTAAATTTGTTTGTATTTACATTCCTGGAGTCTGGATACTATGAATTTATGATGATTAGGGTTAGAGGTCAAGATAAAGTTTTAATAGAGGAGAGATGGATGAGAGGGAACAAGCAGAGTCCTGGAGATTAGAACTCATTTGAAAGGAAATTTGGAGACTGATTTTAGATGACTTCAGTCTTACATGGTTGCTATTGCTGAACCACATCCTGTGTTTCACTTGAGTTTAAGTTCACTTCATCGTTTTGAATTCTTTTTTTTTTAATTTTTACTTAATTTTTATTGTGAAAATACTGTACAGAGGGGTTACAATTAGATGGGCAAGATAATGAGTACATTTCTTCATCGTTTTGAATTCTGAGATACCTGAAAGAGATGATTCTTAGCTTGAGCCTCTTGGAGAAAATGTAGGCTATGAATACACAGAAAGGAATGGCAAAGGATTCTGAATTAAAGTGATAAGGGATGGATGAATATAACCAGTGGTATAACTGGATGAAAGTGGTAAAAAAAATAAAACTTTCTTAAAATAGAATGAAACAGAAGAATCACTAAGAGGAAATCACACAAGGATCCTCATTTGCTATTATCATTACATACTTAATATTACCTGTTTTAATCATGAATATATTAAGCACCATAAGTCTTTAATGCATTTAAATAGCTCCCTGTCTTGTAGCTTTCTATTATTGATGGCTAACACTCAGTTTACTATAGATAAAGATTAATTTAGATTTATTCTATAGTTATATTTATATTTGAAACTCTAATTTAAATCTAAATGTTATTCAAACTTCTTGCCCGAATTTTATCCTAACAGTTTGAATTAGGGGCAAAATATTTAAAGACTTACATAGTAAAGCAGAATTCATTTGGGCCTATATTCCTGTGTTTCTTTGCACATTAAATGGGATGTTATATTTAGGAACCTACAGTTAATATAAAATGGTCAGATTTGGTTTGTTAAGCATAGCTGGGATCAGAATAGTACAGTGAATCAACTATAGCCCAATGCTCACATTATACCTAAATATTTCAGATAAAGGATTTCAAATCAAGAGTATATATTCTTAGAGTAACAAATCAAATTTATATATCATGCCTAGACTTACCTTGAATTTCATACCCACTGGTCTTTGGACATCTTCTTCAAGCCCCCCTAGCAGGTTTCTAAGAAACATGCTATAAGTAGTCTCTGATTTCTTCTAAGGAATCATTTGGTATACTGTCCTTTGCACAAGCATGCTACATTGTTTTCTCAAGACTGAATATTTTCCCTGTAAACGTTGGCATAATGTAAGTGATATTACATAAGAGATGTGAGTCATGGCAGGGCAGGGAGTATGCTTCACTGGGCATCAGAAAATTTGATATTTATTCAGCATTATAGTTTTCTAAACTGTAATACCAACTTTTTTCTAAACTATAACATCCATTAGGGTAATAAAGTTTCTTCGGTGAGACCAACCAATGTACTGGAAATGATGAAAGAATGGAAAAATAACCCAGAAAGTGATGAGGAAAACAAGACAGATGAGAAGACTAATTGGTCCTTTCAAGAAAAATTGAAAAGCAATCAATTCAGGAAAAAGTCCCATGATGTCCATAACACTTCACTTGAGAAGGAAGAAAAACAGGTAGGAAAAACCATCAAAACAAGTAGGAAGAGCAGTTGTCTCATTTTTCCAGACCATAAAATCTTCCCAACATTGGAAACTTTCTACAGTTGTCTTTGTAACTAAGGACCTGTATTATATAGTAAGTAAAGTTCTTTATGCTTTATAGGTTATCATGATTTAGTAACATGGCAGAAGTGTTTGAAATCTGTGGTTATGAGCCAGGTACTGGTGGCTCACAATTGTAATTCTAGTTATTTAGAGGGCTGAGATCTGAGAACATGGATTGAAGCTAGCCTGGGCAGGAAAGTCCACGAGACTCTTATCTCCAATTATTCACCAAAAACCTGGGAGTGGAACTGTGGCTCAAATGGTAGAGCACTAATATTGAATGAAGTTAAAGGCTTTAGGCTTTTTTAAGGATCAAAGGAACATATATCATTGCATACAGCTATTGGTTGAGAAGGGTCTTATGTGTATATCTGGGTGACCTTGAACCATGATCCTCCTGAGCTCAGCTACCCAAGTAGCTGGGATTATAGTCATGAGCCATTGTATCAGGCTGAAATTCACATTCTTAAAAGTTTTCATTAAGATTTTAACCCATTGATTATAGTCCTAGCATATGTAAACAACTCAAATTCTAATTATTTTCTTACCTTGTTGAAGTAACTGTGAGCAGCAAAAGTCACATTACTTAGTGACTTGAAGGTCTAGAAGGTAGGAGGAAGGTGTAACTGAATAATGGAAAAGAATACTGACAACATTTGGTTACCAAGCAACAAACATATAACTCAAGACTGCTAAAATATGTGTATATGCATGTGAATAATACTTGTTTAGACATGTGTGTGAATATCTACAAACATATATGTTACATGAATGGCGTATATGGGATGTATATTTGTAGACATGTATACCAATATATGTGTTATCTTTTCAAAATAGAAAAGTCTTCAAACTAAATTCACAAAGAAATGTGACTGAGATTTTAGGATATTATCTTTAATGAATATGAAACACACATCCTAATAACAGGTCCTGCTATTATTCAATAAGTTCATGTTTATACTATGGTAATGATTATTTTCAAATAATTTTTGTCAGCCTCGTTATTTAGACATGTGCTCTCTGGTAGTATTCATCAAGAAATAGATCACTCTCAGTTTTGTTCTGCAAGTTTCTAAAAGAAGTCTCATTCTGGATGTGTGTGAGCAAGCAATGGTGCATTCTTCTGGACTGGGTCAGATTTCACCCTATTAGTCTCTCTCCACATATGCTTCTCTGCAGACTACATAGAATTGAAAAGGAGATCCCTCATAAGAGTTTTAGACTATTCTGAGGCAAACACAGCCCCACCTAACAGGATCCATATTTTAAACAAGAGCTAAAAGATACACATAAAGAAAACTTTTCTGTAAACATATACAAAAGGTGTGATGTCTTGAACAAACTTGGTCAATTGTCCAATTAATGGACAAGAATCTAGAATTAATCAAAATGGTAAATTATATTAATTAAAAAGAATGAAGGTGTGTTCAGATTTAATGATCCTGGACCACAATTCTACTTCAGGATACCTGTAGTTGCTGGAATGATGGAAGTCCACTACCATGTTTTCTGTTGAGATAGCATCTCATGGACTTTTCTGCCTAGGCTGGCTTGAAATCATAAACCTCCCAACCTCAGCCTCCAGTATAGCTAGGATGACAAGAGAAGGTTCTTATAAAATTAGACACAAAGGTTAATATAATAATTATATTTTTCCTAGATGATACATAAACCAATTACAAATTCTATAGCTTGGTACAGTGCAGGAATCATTATTTCAGACTCACAGGTAAAATCTGGCATGCCACTTGTTTTACCATTTTACCAAATGTTTAATTGGAACATAGTCAACTCATTCATGTTGCCTATGGAAATTTTCATACAATACCACCAGAGTTAAACATTTAGGACAGAAACTATTCCTGGTCAGTCCAGGTGGAAAATGTGGTGAGACTACGTCTCAATGGAAGAAGCTGGGAATGACTGCATTTCTGTCATCACAGCAACCATAGGAATCCTAAAGTAGGAAAATTGTGTTCCAGGATCATTCCTGAGCAAAATAACCAGTACAGCCATGTGCCAGTAATCCTGGATACTCAGGAGGCTTAGATATGAGGGTGGATCAAAACCAAAAAGAAAGTCTGTGAGACTATTATCTCCAATAAACTATCTCCCCCCAACCAGGAGAAGTGGAGCTCTAGCTCAAGTGGTAGGGCACTAGCCTTGAGCAAAAAATGCTCAAGGACAGCTAGCGTGCGTGCATGCACACACACACACACATACACACACACACACACACACACACACACACACACACACACACACACACTACATAAAAGGGCTGGCATGACTTAGCAATGGAGATTCTGCCCAGTGACCCTGAATTCCAACCCCAATGTCAATACCACCACCAAAATGCATAGATTTCATCAACAGGAAGAATTTTCCATTCTCAGAGCTTTTCAGCAGTGGAAACGTTGTTCCATGGGTAGCAAACTCCCTCCTAATCGCTGAACATAGTCAAGCAGACTTGGTATGTACTGTAGCAATTTAGTTTATCAAAATTATTAATTAAACGCAAGTAGCATTCTCCAACTTCTCAGTGAGATTTTGAAGTTATAAAGTAAAGCTTAGTCACACTACACTGCTGCAGTCCTCTAGGTGCCCAGGAGCCAGCTTGGAAGCACTGAAAGAGACCCACCATGGAGCCCTGACAGGAAACAGGTAAAGCCATGATGGACAGTGCAGTTCTGCCACTAGCCTCAGATGCATCTTAGTATGAGTTCAAAGGAAATCCAGTTGGGAATCTCAATGTGATCCTAAGCAGAATGAGAATAACAGCAAACACAGAGCCTGACACAGTGTCACAGATGTGAGAACCATGGGAGTCAAGAGAAGGACAACCTGGAAAGAGATAACAAACTTAGCAAGTGTGCAAATTACAGTGTAGAAGTACAATTTGAAAGAATGAAAAATCAGGCAATGTAACTCTTCCACAGGTCAACAACTTCACAGTAAGGGATATTAATGATAGTGAAGTGGTTGAAATACAAAGAACTCAAAAGAATGATTATGACTTATAAACAAAATTAAAAAGAGCACATATAAATACTTTAACGAATTCAAAGACAATACAAATAAAACACTGAGTGGATTCAAAGAGGATACATGTAAGCAGCTAAATGAAATAAGGAAGACAACATAAGATATGGAATGAAAATTCTAGAGATATGGAAATCTTTAAAAATATCCCATTGAAATTCTGGGAATGAACATATATATATATATATATATATATATATATATATATATATATATATATATATATAAATGTGTGTGAGTGTGTGTAAGTCAAAATTTAAAAACAATTGAAAACTCTCTACCAATTGAATTGACCAAGTTGAAGACATAATATCAGGGCTTTAAGACAAGGAAAAGGAATTTTAACATTCAGTTTAAAAATATGGAGAGAATATGTAAGAATTCTGGTATAACATTAGAAGACCAAACTTATGAATCATGAACCTAGAAGAAGGAGAAAGAGGTTTGTACTTAGTAAATCTATTAAACAAAATAGTAACAGTTTCCCAAATCTTGACAAAGAAATGGTCATCCACGTGCAGGAGGCTTTTTAGACACTGAACATGGGAGACCAGAAA
Organism: Dipodomys spectabilis; assembly: GCF_019054845.1. NCBI lineage: Eukaryota > Metazoa > Chordata > Mammalia > Rodentia > Heteromyidae > Dipodomys > Dipodomys spectabilis. The sequence goes on from NW_024870822.1 coordinate 24,801,276, forward strand.
AGAACTTCTCGAAGATATATTAAAGATAAACATTAAGTATGCAGAATAAGGAAAGAATATTGAACATCACAAATGCCAAGTCACCTGTGAAATCAAATCCATCCGAACAATATGTTTTTTCACTCTAAAAGTAAAGAAGGCAAAAAGTGACCCACGTCAAGCTTTGAAAGAAAATAACTGCCAACACAGATCACTCTATCAAAACTAGCCTTTGTAATTGAAGGAGTAATATAAACCTTATGTGATAAGCAAAGATGGAAGGAATACAGGACCACTAAGCTAGTGCTGTACAAGATACTTAAAAGATCTTACCAAAAAGGAAGATAAGTGTCAATTATAAAAATATAAGAAAGAATAATTCTCATAAAATGAGTAGATAAGCAGATGAAGACAATGAAATAATCAAACATTATGAAAACACAAATGACAGGAATGACTACATGACTTTTAATTATAACTCTGAATGTTAATGGTCTCAATTAAGCAGTAAAAAGACACAGGCTTACAGGTTGGAATTAACCCCACCATTTGTTGCCTACAAGAAATGTGCCTCACTAGTACAGACAAATACAGGCTTAAAGTGAAGATAGAAAACTAATTCCAAGAAAGTTGAGCCTAAAAGCAAGTAGGAGTAGCTATATTCATATCTGACAAAACAGATTTCAAATAAAAATTAATCAGAAGAGACAAAGGTCACTTTATATTGATATAGAATATAACAATTGTAGGCACATATGTACCAAACATGGGCACACACAGTTTAATACAACAAATGGTTCTGTACATAAAGTGCAAATAGCACAATAAAAGTGACTTACTTCAGTTTCCATTTCTCACAAATAGATCATACTTACAAAACAAAAATCAATAGATAGACAAGTGCTAGTGGTTCACACCTAGCTACTCAAGTGGCTTAGATCACAGTTTAAAGCCATACTGGGCAGAAAAGTGGCTTAGATCACAGTTTAAAGCCATACTGGGCAGAAAAGTCCATAAGACTCCATCTCCAAAATGAACAGCAAAAAGTCAGACTGGAGGTGTGGCTCACATGGTAGCACACCAACTGAACAAACAAGGAAGTCAAACATGTACAAAGCTAGGCTAAAACCCTAGTACTGGCAAAGGCAAAAAGAAAAAAAGGAAATTTCAGAATTAAATGTCAGTGTATATTAAATGGACATAACATATCCACAGAATATACCACTCAAAAGCTCAAGAATACACAATCTTCAGTCACCTCTGGAGCTATCTTCAAGGCTATGAAGTATACTCTAACAAACACAAAAAAAAGGAAACAATCTCCTGTATTTTATCAGACCACAATGGAATAAAGCTATAAATCAATAGCAACAAAAACGACCATTCAAATATATGGGGACTGATCAATACACAGGGTAATGAATGAAATAAGAAAGTAAATAAAAAATTTCTAGAATAAAGTAAAAATGGACACACAAATTTTGTGACACAGCAAAGGCAGTGCTAAGAGGAAAGTTTGTAGCTATGAGCAAGTAAATAAAAAATTCTCAATTAAATAACTTAATGATGCAATTCAAACTCTTAGAAAAACAAGAACAAGCCAAAGCAAAATGAGTAGGCTCAAGGAAATAATAAAGATCATAGCAGAAATTAATGAGATGGAAACCAGAAATTAATACCAAAATATCATTGAAGCAAAAAAATTGCAAATCTTTGAATAGATATTATTGAGAACCCTAAAGATATTAACCAAAAAAATAGGAGAGAGCCCAAATTAATCAGAGATGTAAAAGTAGATGATGCCACACAAATACCAATGAAGTCTCAGTGGTTCATTAGGGAATACTTTAAAAACAAAATGGAAAATCTAGAAGAAATGGAAAAGTTTCTCAACACATATGACATACCTAAATTTACCCAACAGGACATAAACCATTTAAATAGCTCCCCATAGAGCTTAATGAGCAAATAAATTGAAGCAATAATAGTCTCCAAATGAAGAAATGCCAAGGCCCAGAGGGATTCACTGGCAAATTCTACCAGACCTTTAAGAAATAACTAATACCAGTGGCCCTCAAATTCTTCCATAAAATAGTAAAGAAAGACTACTATCACACTCATTCTTTGAAACAATCATTGCCCTGGCACCAAAACCAGATAAGACACAACAACAAAAGTATCAGCCAATTTCTTTGATGAACATAGACTCAAAATAGGAAATGAAGAAGTCACATTATCTATATTAGGAAATAACATTAGTAAATATGTTCCTTTGCCTAAAAAAAATATAAAGACTCCACACACAAAAAACTATTACATTTGATTAACACTTTCAGCAAAGTAAGAGAATACAAAGTCAATATGCATAAATAAATGGGTTTTTATATATACCAATAATGAATGGGCCAAGAAAGAAATCAAGAAAACAATCCCATATACAGTAACTTCAAGATATGCCTGGAAATAAACATAACTAAGGAAGTTAAAGACCTCTACAATGAAATCTATAAAACACTGAAGAAAGAAATTGAAGTATATACTAGAAGATTGAAAGACCTCCCACCTCCCATGTTCATGGATTAGCAAGTCTGATTTTGTGAAAATGGCTAGATTACTGAAAGTAATGTATGCATTCAGTGCAGTGTCCATCAAAATTCCAATGCCATTCTTCACAGAAATAGAAAAATCCTAAAATTCATATGGAAGCATAAAATACTCCAAAATAGTCAAAGCAATCCAGAGCCCAAAGAGCAATAGTCTGTCACAATACCTGACCTGAAATTGTACTGTAGAGCTATAGTAATAAAAATAGCGTGGTACTAACACAAAAACAGGCATATTAACTAACTGACTAGAATAGAATACTCCAAAAATAAGCCCACACAGGTACAATCACCTGATTTCCCACAAAGGTGCCAAAGATTATCTTGGAGAAAAGCCTTAAATGAAAGGTGTTGGGACAACTGGATATTTACAGTGTTGAAAACTGAAACTAGACCTCAATTTCTTACCCTGTGGGAAAAAAATCAATCCAATATGCAGCAAAGAACTTGGAGCCCTAGATGAGCCTATGATCTTAGCAACTTGGGGAACCCATTGGTGGGTTATGTCTTAAGGACCACCCAGGCAAAAAGAGGTATGTAAGATTCCATCTTAACCAATGACTGGGTACAGTAGCATGTGCCTGTCATCCCAAGTGATGCGAGGAAGCACAAGTAGGAAGGATGCAGGCCCAAGCAGGCCCAGATATATACCAACCTAAAAGGCTGGAGGTGTGGCTCAGTGTACAGCACCTGCCTAGCAACTGGGAGGCCCTGAGCTCAGTCTCCAATAGTGCACACACAAAACAGCATCAAAAATCTTACATAAAAATCTTTGAACCTACAAACCTAAATCTTTGAAACTTGGAAACTTGAAGGGGAAAATATAGGACAAATACTTGAAGATATAGGCATAGGCATTGACTTTCTGAATAGGACTCCATTTGCTCAGGAAATACAATTGACAAATGAGATTATATCAAATTAAAAGGCATCTGCATATTGAAGAAAATAATCATCATGCTGAAGAAACAACCTAGAGCATGAGAAAAAAAGCTTTGCCAGCTATTCATTGTACATAGGATTAAAATCCATATTATATAAAGAGCTCCAAATACTAAGCACCAACAGAGCAAGTAATTAGTTAATAAATGGGCAGATGAATTAAACAAACAATTCTCAAAAGAAGTATGAATAGCCAATAAATACACAAAGAAATGATCAGCATCCTTAGTCCTAAAGGAAATGTAAATCACAACTACATTGAGGTTTCATTTTACCCCATACAGAATGGCAAACATCAAGAAAACAAACAGTAACAAATGTTAGGCGGATTGTAAATCCAACCAAATGCTGTTGGTACATTGTAAATTACTGCAGCTACTATGGAAATCAGTATGGCTGTTGCAAAAAAAAAAAAAAAAAACCCTAAACCCTAAATAAAATTACCATATGATCCTGGCAACCACTTTTGTGCAGGTATCTGAAGGAATGTAAGGCAGCAGACAATAGGGATACCTGTAAACCCATGTTTATCATAGGACTATTCACAATAGCCAGATTTGATAATACTTCCATGGTTTTAGTACACTTTCATTTTTAAATATTTTATGTGCCTAAGCACAGAACTCCACGTATCATCATCATTTAAAAGCACAACCTCTAGATCTAGGCTTCTACAATCCAAGGCCTAGCCTTACTGATTACGAGCTTTACGAGGGTGCACAAGTCTCTAGTCCTCCTTGGTTCTACCAGTGAAGCAGGAATCATGTCCTCAACTAAGGGCTGAATGAAATCATTGATATTATGCTCTTGATACATGGTAAGTACGCATTAAGATTGTTATTACTTTTATTATCTCATTACTGAAGACCTTGAATAGAATATTACTAAAGTTTCTTTTTTCCTGGTCTCATCAAGGTTCCTTTGTGTATAGATGTTGGGATAAGCTAATATACCAAGGAATACAATTTTTAAAGATAATAGAGAGATGCTTCTGAGTTTTATGAGGGTCCTAGGGTATTATGGAAGACTGGCTTATCATTTAAAATTTTAAGCCCTCCTCACAAGGGATTTGAACATTGATACTCTTTGCCATTTGTCTTTACCATTCTCCCTGGTAGATCAGAGAAAGGCTGTTCTCTCAACCACTAAGTTGGTTTGGTTGTGTGATTACTTTGATGTAAGCCAAGGCCTTAAATACTTTCACCAATCAGCTTATCCCTTAGGTTTCCATCTCTGGCCAGTAAAACACACCCACAGAGTGCCTGCACAGCTCCTTGTACTATGAACATTTTTGAAGCAGAGGTAGACTTAATCCAAAGCCTGATGTGCAGCATAGCAAGTCCAAGCCTTGTAGCTTAGTAAGAAAAATAAATATTTATTCGTCATGTAGCTTTGTAGAAAATAGTTAACATATAAGACTTTAAAGGCTGCCTTCCCTCACCTTCTTTTTTTTCTCAGTGCTAGGCATCAAACCCAGGTACTCTTTTGTGTTAGGCAAGCACTCTACCACTAAGCTGTACCTGCAGCCCAAACTGCTTTCTTTGACAAGGCCTATTAGCAAGACTGGCTTTTGGCTGGCATTGAAAACTAGAATGTTAGATGCTTGCTTCAACTGTGTCTAAACTGTTGGTGCAACTATATGGTTTATGCTAATGTCCTGCTTTCCTTTGAGGAGTGTGGGCTTTTAGTATTACCAAGCAGAGGCTGTCTTTGTGACCATACCCCTGTGATACATATTCTGTGTTCTGTGTTTCTTAGGAGCATCCCTGATAGGTAGCAATTCATACATGCTGCCATAACTTATTTCAGGTGGCTGAAATGTATTCTGAGTGACTGTACTGGGGAAAAACACTTGGATGTTCATTCCCGGATTCCCTAGACTTCACCCTAAGTATCTTTTCTAAGTCACAGCTTATGAGTCCTACTGGTGAATCATCACACCTGGAGGTAACCTTAGGGACCTTGTTAACAGTTGTGTAGTTGAACTAGCTAACCAATACAGGCACAAATAACTAATTGTGCTACCATGAATTGACCTGTGTCCAATTGTCTTATCCTGATTGTAATGCTAGTTGCTAGTTTGGATTCATAGACGCCTATAAATATCAAATCTTTTGTGTTAAAAGTACTTTAAATCCCTACTTTTCCACACAAGCAATTCCTGTACAAGGTAAAAGTTTTACCACCAGCTTAGCCAGCTTCCTATGTTGAAGAGATGTGTTCAGTCATTTTAATCATTTCCCTGCCCTCTCAAGCATGACTTTTGTCCAGCTCCCATCAGGGTCTATAGCTATTTGACTATGCTATGGACATCTTTTCCCTATGGAGTGCTAATTGGGTTGAATTATGACAAATAATGCTTTCGTTCTAAATGCATTCCTTTAGTTCCCCTCAGGAACCTTGCTTTCACTTTGACTTGCTTGCTTGCTTACAACTGGTGCTCTGCCACTAAGCCATGCTTCTATCCTCGCCTTTTGGTGCATACTCAGAGATGGAATACTGCAAACTTTTCTGCTCAGCCTAGTTTTGAATTTGAGTCCTCCAGCCTCCTGAGTAACTAGGACTACAGGAATGAGCCATTGCCACTTAGCATTTTTATGTTTTGGTGGTGGTGGTAGTGCTAGTGTTTAGTTTTGGTTTGATTTGGTTTGGATTCACATTTAAAAGGTATTGTTCCACTGTCTTCTGGCTTTCGGGTTTTTGTTTTTATTAATGAGGAGCAGTGACAGGTGGAAATATTCTTTCCGCATGTATATTGTACTCCTTTTCTCTGGATGATTTTAAGGCCTTCTCTTTTATCTTTGCTAGTTAATTAAAGAGTCTCCTGGATTTATCTGCCTGGGCTGGTTTTGAGCCATGATCCTCAAATCTCAACCTTCTGAATAGCTATGATTATGGGCATAAGCCATCTGCATCTGACAAAACTGATTTGTGTTTTAAAAAGAAACAGGAACTGTGTGCTGGTGGCTCATGCCTGTAATCCTAACCACTCAGGATGCTGAGATCTGAGGATCATGATTCGAAGCCAGCCTAAGCAGGAAAAGCCCATGAGACTCTTGTCTCCAATAAACCACTAGAAAAGTGGAAGTGGCTCTGTGGCTCAAGTGGTAGAGCGCTAGCCTTGAGCTGAAGAGCTAAGAGACAGCACCCAGGCCCAGAGTTCAAGCCCCATGACTGAAAAAAAAGGAAAAAGAAAAAGAAACAGGATAGGATAAAAGGACTGATTGAGTGGGGTATGACACAAGGGAATTTTCTGGAGGAATTGTCCTATGTCTTGCCTGTGGTATTAGTTAAAAAGATATATGCAATGCATTTGTCAAAACTCCTCAAACTGTCCACTTGGGATTTGTTTATTTTGCTGCACATAAGTAATATCTGAACTATAAAGAAAAGAAAGATATTTACACCTTTCTCAAAATTTGCAAGTTACACTGTATTTTCATTAACTTCACCTAAGAGCCAGATGTTTCTCTGGGTAACCTTGTAAAAAAGTTGATTTCTCTTCTTGCTTTTTCCCCCCTTCCTCCTTTCTCCTGGAAACTACAGAATCATGGGACAAGATGGGTGACTACTGCAAGCAAAACTATAGCAAAAAAACTTGTTTCGGAATTTTGTCATTTGGACTTAATGCAGACCTATAATTTGAATGTGTGACTCTAGAAATGGTTGCTATGGTGATAAACCATTTTGCTTAAATAGCATGTATTTTACTCAAAATTCAGAGAAATGGTAACAGTTTGTAGTAATCATACACTGGTATTACTTTGCAAGGATATGCCTAGAGCTACAGGTTTTGCATCCATTATCACCAGATAAGTTCACCAGATTAACGTTATGCCAGTGAATAATGAAATGTGTATATTTAGCCTGATTTCTTGTTACATATCTTCCCTCACACACGTGGAACCTCCTTTTCAAGATTAATAATATGAGTTGGGGAAATCAGGCTGAGGGTACTGAATTACAAGAAGGTGAAACTGGAGGAACCTTGTAAGGCTATCTTTTCTACCATTCAGTCTCAAGTAGGCCGAACTATTCTTCAACTGTCCCAGATGGTGAGAATTCATCAAAGATGGACGACAATTGAAAGTCTGCCCCTACCTCCACCATTTTACCTGACTGTAGCACTCAGAGCTGCCCTGTAGCTCCAAGTGCTGCATATGTGCCTCTTCTTCTTATAGATTCTGATATATATATATGTACATACACACACACACACACACACACACATATACATACAGTACTTATATGTAAAGACTTCTCTATCCACTACCACAATCATTAATAGCCAAGATACAAATCTTCACTGGTCTCTTTTATCTTTTCAGGCTAGTTGCAATGTTTTAGGTATGACTTCATCATAGTTTTATTTAAGGATAAAAGGATCTTTTTCTTTGATATCTAAAATACCTTTCATGTGACAGTAGTTTTTCTTTTTTCTTCTCTTACTATCCTTACATAGTTGTACAAAAGGGTTTCAGTTTATGAGTGCAAAGCATCTTGATCAATGTCACCCCTTCCTCCATCTTCCCCCATCTCTTCCAACCCTATTAATCTCAAGTTACTTGGTTCCATTGACTATTATGACCCACCCTTCCCCTCTCTATTCATCCACCCTCATCCCCTTGACTTCCTCCTCTTCCAATAACACATATTTTAGCTTTCTGGTATTTATTTTGTTAAACTATAAGTAAATTGTTCAGATGAGTTACACCATTGCAGACCTCCCCTGAAAATACCACGACAGTAAGGTTTTCTTGCTTACTGGGCAATGTTGCTTTATATGCAGTGTCTTTAGTCCACGGCCTGTAATGATTTTTGCATCCTCTTATGTTCTGATGCATGGATGGCCAACATCTCATGATGGTCATTTAGGATCGTCTCCCACATAACTGAATATTAAAAGTCCCATGTCATCCTTATGCCCCTTTCTCTGGTCTTAGGGGAGCACTTGTCCTGTTTGCCTTTTATGACTGGCAAAATCTCTTAGTCTTGGCAATTTTGCTTTTCATTTCTCTGTCTTATTACTTACAAATTGTCCAATTGGATCCATAACAGCAAGGATCGCTAAGGAGTCTCATCAGCTATGAGAGAAAAAAAGGAGGAACCTCCAACTCAGAGAATCCATAACCTACCAAAAGAAAGCCCTGAAAGAAATTAAGATTTGTTTACAGTCCTAGAAAAAGCTTGGAACTGCAGTTTGCCATGGCCATTTGTGGTTCCAAGGAGAATAAGACCCTTGGCTATTTGGGGGTAAAAAAGAGCCAGCAGCTTAGTGTGAAGGGCATCATGGTGACCATTCTGCATCTATGCTGTCAGCACCAGAATGGTTACAATGAGGGAGCAGACTAAAGATGGGGAGTCTCAGACTCTTCTATAGTACTTGAATTTGAACTCAAGGCTTCACATTTCTAGGAAAATGCTCTACCAAGCCATGTCTCCAGCCCTTTTCTGACAGGTTACTTTTGAGATAGGATCGTCTTTCCTTTCTGGGCATATTCCTGGCCATGGTCTGCCTATCTAGGCTCCTGTTATGGTGAGGATGATAGCTTCTTTCCCTTGAACTTTTCTATTCTGGAACTATGATTTTCCCAAACTCAGCCTCCTTAGGCAGTTGGGATGGGAGATTTGTGCTACCATGTCCAGCTATTAGTTGAGAAGGGATCCTGCATACTTGCTGAGGCTGTGATTCTTTTTATTTCAGAATCCCAAGTAGCTAGGATTACAGGTGTGAGCTACCAGTGCCTGGTGGAGTCTCAGAGTCTTTGGAAGAACTGTAAGAATTCTGCTTCCTAACCAACTGCATCATAAACTGAATGCAACACAGTGAACAGAGAATGTTATGGTGTGTGTGCGCACAAACACACTATATTACAAGTTAAACACACAAGCTTTTACACACTGCAGTAAACCTTTGTAAAAAGGTCAGTGTATTTGCAATGATGTTATCAAGGAGAGAAGGAAATATTCTGATTTCTTTCAGCGTAGCTATTTTTAAGGCAATCTTGAGTCCTAATTAAAATGTGGTTATCTATGTTAACTTAGCATGTATTAAACACCAAATTGACAATAAACAGCCCTTATATGCTAAGAGTAAAAATATAAAATTGGTACAACTGCAATGAGAAGTAACATGGAGATATTTTTTTAAAATTATAAATCTACGTGCCTTTCCACTTATAAAATAAATATTCTAGATATAGTAATATATATGTATATGTACATACATATATATGTTACACGAGTCTCAGGGTATTCACAGAATTATTTGTTCTAGTGAAAAATAGTTTCTTCCATGAACTGGCCATAGAAATTATGTACATCTTCACATGAGAACTAGAAAATGAATGAGCATTCTTTATGAGCCAGCTAGAAAATGAATGAGCATTCTTTATGAACTGACCTGGAAAAAAGTATCCATATTGGACTACTATTTGGGCAAATATTTGAAAGAAAGCATGTAGTTCGATGGATGGAGTTGTGCCATATGAAATCACTATTAAACTAATTTTGACTGGCAAGTAATGGAAATGACATACTTGCATAAAGAAACATGGACGCTCTAGAAGTGTACACTTTAAATTGACAGCATTGGTTATCTTTGATAGGGATAAGATTGAATTAACTAGGGAGACTAGGAGGAGATTTTGAACATTGTAAATATTATGAGTGTGTTCTACGTACTTTTAAAATCACTAAAATTATAAATACATGTAGTTGAGGAATGTAATTTTGTCACATTTTGCTACATAATGAAATAAGAATATCATGTTTCTACACCAAAATAATTAGGTATTTCTGTTTAGTTTCCTTTTTCCTTCTACTTTTTAACAAAAGTTCTGAGAGTTCTATTAAGATACTATGTTGAGGCAGATTGAGTGGGTGGGTGGCAGAATCTCCATCCCTTTATCTCTAGCCCTGCTCCTAGAGGCTCTTTCTGAATATATCTTTGGGCTGTAGCTCTGCGTCTACTTTAAGGACTTAAGTGCATTAACAAATGGAACAGTGCAGACGAATGGAAACTTAGCCAGGTATGAATATGAGAGAATTAAAAAGCAAGTGATTGAATCCCTATTCATATTTTATAGAATATTATTTGTAGTTCCCATGTAGGAAAACATTTTCTCAACTACTTAATTAATAACTCAGAATACAAGTCGAAATGTCAAATGAGAGGAAAGGTTACACTTAGAGTTGACTTTTAATAGGATTTGTATATACCGTTAATGCAGGTTTATAAACTGAAAATTCCAGATAGGTTCCATATGTTAGATACTAGGTCTGTATTAAACCAGATACCAGAATATGTTGTATTTTCACCTACTGCTGGACATGTGCTTTCAATGAAAGGACACGACCTGTATTAGTAAGTGTTAGTGAATTTTAAATGTTTTCTGCTTCTTCAGAGTATGTGGAAGCAACTCAGAAGTTTTCTTCGGAGAAAAGGAACTTTTTACATTTCAAAATTTATATAAAATAGTTTTCAAGCTATAAAATGCTTTTTATGCTCAAGATTCACATACATTGATGTGTGTGTGTGTGTGTGTGTGTGTGTGTGAATGTGCATATGTATATGTGTATGTTGGTACCAAGGCTTGAACTCAGAGCCTGGCCACTGTTTCTTAGCTTTTTGGTCTTCTAACAGTTGATTCATGGATACACTTCTGGTTCTTTAGTGAAGATAGGAATCTCATAGATAAGAGTCTCAGAGACTTTCCTGCCCAAGCTGGCTTTGGACTGTGATTCTCACATTTCAGCCTCCTGAGTAGCTAGAACTGCAGGTCTAAGCCACTGACACCAGACATCACATACACTGTTATAAAGTCAGATGTGATAGATGCTCTGAGGAGGTGCACGTTTAGGAGATGTCTGCAGTAAGCATGTGCTCTTTCTTGAAATCTAGGCACAAAAGAGTATATAAATGACCCAGTTTGTTCCAATCCTGGGAACTCATTTATTCATTGAGCAAATAATGTACATTACGTGCCTACTACTGAGTATAAAATATCATCATTTCAGAAGAGTTGACAGAATAATCAAAGAAACATCCGATCAATTTGTATTGTGTTATGTGACCTCTTTTCACATGCTTTGAACATTGTTAACCTGATTGTGTTAAGTGGAGAACCCTTTCCCAGATCATTCTGTGTAGGTGAGAGCTTGCCATGTCTGCATCCCATGCCTTTTCTGGGGTATTTCCTTCTTGTTCAGAACTCTGCCCAGCTTGAATTAAAAGGGATTGTTTTTTAAAATGTCCCAGGGTCAAAGTGAACTACTTCCCTCGTGACCATGTCCACCTCTGCTATGGAGTCAGGTAACCTGAGAAGTTAAATTGCCTATTAAAATCCTCCTGTCTGTTCAACCATGTTTTAATGCTCATATAGTATTTATATGGCCACTCCCATGATTCCTTCTCAGAAATAGGTAAACATTTCCACCTTCACCAGTGGGGAATTGGGGCTCTTAAGAGGTCTGCAGACCTGGCCAGATAGTATGACGGAGTAGAAGCCAGTCCCTGGATCTCACAATGGAGAATAGGGAAAATGTTAGACAGGACTAGATATGACCAGATGAGGACCAGATGTTTGAAACCAGGTTAGAAGAGTGGTCATGATGTCCTGGTTAGAGTTTTTATGTAGAAATGTCTGGAAATCAGGAAAGATATGTTCAGTTACATCCAAGTGCACTTCCTTGTACAAAGTTTACTGACATTTCTTTTCATTTGTATTGCATGGGGATTGAAATTGAGCCTGCACAGTTTGCTCCACATCAAGCATAAACAAACTGGTTTGCTTAAAGATGTTTTTGTGCATTTAATAATAATTTTACAGTGTGACTAGTTGTATTTCAAATCTAGAAAGTGTCTATCTTGCAAATCCTGAACAAAGCATGTTTCTTGCTTCTCTGAGTTGGTATACATGTTTATGTGTCTGAAAATTAATAACTTTAGCCTTTTCTTTTACTTGTAGTCCACTGCTGATGAAAAGAAGATAGTTACAACTAATAAGAAAGCAAATACAGACAACTGGGGCTCTTCAAGCTCCAAATATAGCAAATTCCTCCCAGCTGAACTCAAGGAAGAACTAGGGAAAAACCCTGGGACTTCAAGCCAAGGAGTAGCAACCAAGCCCCCTGCTAAATCCACTTCTCTGTCTCGAGGCAAAAAAAAAACCTAAGATCCCCTCCCATGCTGAACTGTACAAAAACAAGATGCTCCTTCTAGTGCCAACAGGAGTATTAGAAGGGCAAGGATGGCCTTTTAACTCCACTGAGCCCTGCCATGTGTTTGTACCAGTTTAAAATTGAAGCTAGTTATCTCCAAAGCAGCGCAAACTGCACGGGGCATGACAGCCTCCAATCATCCTGATGGTTGCTGCAGCTGAAATCAACTCAAGGTATTTGAGGGTTGTTTAGGGGACAGATGCCCTTGGGGCATAGCTGTGGGCATACTTGCTCTGTTCTGTTTCACCTCCTTATATTTAGGCACAGTTATTTATAAGGAAAAACAAGAGGCCCAATATGGCAGTGGAAGGCCCGAATAATTATGTGCGCTTGCAGTAGAAGACTTTGTTAGGAAATGACTAACAAACCTGCCCTAGGCAGAAGTGCTTCAGTCCTTTGCATGTGTCCTTGTGATTTTAGTTGCTATAGATTGCTTAAGACAACTTCTTTTAAACATAGAAATATAAGATGTTTTGTAACTGCTTGCCATTCACTTGCTGCTAAAAATATTGATTAAATCATTTCATTGTGTTGATAAAAATCAATAAAAACCAGATGTTACATATGCATGGTAATTTTTATGTTACTAAGAGGTGAATATAATAAAGTCCTCTGAACTCTTAGACAAATTCTGAGGTTGGGCTGTGGCTGCAGTGGTAGGTACACATTTCTGGGAAAGAAAGACACTGGGGATAGCCATAAGAAAAAAAGATATATCATTGCTCTTAGTATTGTAGGTTCTCCTTTCCACTTAGGAAAATATTTTGCCTCTCCGTTTCCCAAGAAAATTGTAAATAAACAATGTGCATCTGCTTTTACCTTCATAAAGTAATACTTAATTTCACTCCAACCACCCATGTGATGTCAGTTCTCATCCAAAATGACCCACATCTGGCCAGCTAAGCAAGTCCTAGCTGCATGTAAATCTACTCGGTGGACAGAGGTAGTATAACTGTGCTTCTTGCTATTAATTTAGAAGATACCACCGTGGTTCAGAATGGGCTTTTCTGACTGAAGGGTTCTTCCAGTGTTTTTTGCACAGGCTTTCTGGAGCAAACTGCTAGTCAAACATGTCTAGAGTAAATTGTCTATATTTCATTTTAAATCTGGGGTTGGTATGGTTGCTCCTAAGTCTTTCTCTCTCTTTAGAGTTGTTATTTGAAGACCTATGTGATCCCATCTACCATCTCCTGAGTTTGAAGTACTCACTCAGGGGTTTCTGAGCCAGGCTTTGGAGCCTGTGCTCCGTCCCCTAAGAAGAATCCTGGCCTCATAGCTAAGTACTTTCCTTTCCCATGTAGTACTCTTAGACACTGAAGAGAGAGCTGTGGTCCTGGCACTCTTGCCAGAAAGAGCCAGAGAGTTGATTGCTGGTCTCCTTGCAGAAAAGTCGACCAAGATAGTGGATTTGTTTCTGCCCAGTCTTTAGGCCTGAAGTGGGAGTCCATATATTCAAAATGTTCTTACCTTCACAGTGATGCCATCTTTTGGGATTTCTTGTACATTTCTTTTGTACCTAAATTAGTGATTGTGCTCAGTAAGCCAGAGCAAAGATTCAGAATGGACCACATGTTACAGCATTGTGAGGGATCTGCCCCTTTGCCCCCCATATGCCAAGCCGGGCCAGCTGTCCTTACATCCTAAAACCTGTTCTCATCAGTGTCCTCGTAACAAAGGATTCTGTGCTACCTTCACTTTTATTTGTAGAGAATCATTCTGGTAGAATTCAGCTCATGCCTTCTGAGAGATTGCACATATGGTTTCTATTTGTTATTTATATAGAATAGACATAGACCAGGCCATATCTGAACTTCGTTTTGCAGTTGATACAGCTCTTAATATCTGGGACTATGTGGCCTTACTTTCACCATTTGCTTTTAATGGCTGTGAAAGTAGTATCTCTTCCATTTCAGGTTGGCTTTTCATGGCCAATTGGCCACCCCTAAGACAGCAACACAATCCCTCTGTCATCTTCTGTGCTTCACTGCCTGGAGAGCAGGGGAATCCAGGGGGGACATTCTGCCTGTGACAGCAGAGCAGGTTGATTTCCAATACTAGTCAACACACTGCCTTGAATACCGATAGGTCAAGGTAAGAGGAATATGAGAGAAAAAAAAAGGAAAGGAGTGCAGACTTGGAACTGGGGACATGTTCAACTTAGGAAAACAGAAGATACCATCAAAAAGAAAAGACTGACTCACACCTGTACTCCTAGCTACTTAGGAGGCTGAGATCTGAAGATTGTGATTTGAAGCCACTCTGGGAATGAATGTCCATGACACTATTACCTCCAGTTAACCACAAAAAATTATATAGATATAGATGTTGATTTATATATATATATATATATATATGGATATATATCCATATATATATGTATTATATATATACATATATATATATATATATATATATATATATATATATATATATATATATATATCAGAAGTCTAGCTTTAGCTCAATGGTAGAGTAGTAGTGGAGAAAATAAGTTCAGAGACAGTACATGTTCAAGCTCCATTACTGGCATGAAGAAGAAAGAAAAAAGAAGAAAGAAGAAGAGGAGGAGGAAGTAGGAAGAGGGAGGGGGAGGGAGAAAGGAGGAAAGGGGAAGGAGGAATGAGAGAAGGGGCAAGATGAAGACAGTACCATTAATAAGACTGTATGCCAGCACATGGCTCTTACATGCCTGGAGCAGAAGTCAGAGGAGAGAAGCACTGTTCATGGGATGCTTTGTTGCTCAGGCCAGGCTGAGATCAAATTAGCCCCCTCCATGGCTTTCCCACAAGAAAGACTAAAGACAAGTTGAAGAAACAAAGGGTAATGGAGGCTGAGAGAGGCTGGGGGTTGAAGAGGTGGCCATGGACTAGTCCTTATATTTTAAGAAGAAATGATGTGTGGAAGGAGCAGGGGAAGAAAAGGAAAACATTTCTTGCTTATCACAGGAACATTTTGTTTAAATCATTCTATTTGACTCCAAAGTGAAATTCCAGGTTACACAGATCAAAAGCAACCAGTCTTGAAAATGAAGCTTTTAAAATTCCAGGCCTGCTGTTGTAACAGAGAAGAAAGGCTTTGTTCAAACACACATTCTCAGCAGTAAGTAGGGCTTTGAAACTGGTCAGGGAAGTTGTATCCTATAATGGCTGAATTTGGCTGGAGACCAAGAAGCTGTGGCCTCTGAGAAGTGATCCTGGGCTAGATATGTTCTGTTTTATTCCTTCAGACCCACTCTGGAGCTGTCTTTGCTCTCTCCACTACAAGCCAGTGTTTAGAGACCGCATTATTAGACTACCCTGTGCCCTGGATTTGTTGGGGTTCTTCCAATGGAGGTACCAACAGGAAGTCCAAGCTTTGATTCTTCCACTTCCTCCAGCAAGGGGCTGTAGCGCATTGGCTGTATTCCAGTATGAGTTGGGCTCCTCCCTGCATCCTTTACCATTGTGCTCCCTGCCCCTGCAGGCCCAGACAAGCCCCTACTATTCTGTAGTACCCTATCTTCCTTTATAGGGTCCTCTTAACCTTCTCAGTTTCCTTACAGATCTTCATCCTTGAACTTTCTCCTCTATTGAATGGATATCTGCCTTCTCCTGTGACCCAATGGGACTGACCTCCTTGTAGGTTCTGCATTGTTTCTGACCCAGGACAACTTGTCTCTGGTTAACAGTTTCCTGGTAAAGTACAGGAAAGCCTAAATGAGTTCTTCCTGGAAATGTGATTTTCCTGGGTGTCCTGGAGCATGGAAGAGGAGCTAGTCGGGGGAAGGGGGGGAGATGTTCCTGGAGTTGAGGCCCAGGTTGAACAACATGAATCTAGCATTATTGCCAAGTGAGTCTAAAGTTGGAAATGGTCTAGATCTAAATTCAAAAGGTTTGCATTTAGGTCTTAAATTTCACCTTCTACCGTAGAGCCTAAAGGGGTCAGCCCACTGTCTCCTGGCTGTCAGTGGAGGCCTACTGAGGGATTTCGGGGGGGGGGAGGAGGGGGGAGGGGGGAGGGGGGCTGGGGGGAAGGGGGGGAGATGTGATATATGGGGAGCCTGAAGACAATCTGCCTCCCCAGGCTGTGCCTTTGCTTTCTTTCTGCAAGCACTCAAATCACTTTACAAAGACATTTTAAAATAAAGTTCCCACTATTCAAAGGCCTCACATAATTCAGTTTTTTTCTCTTCAGGATCCTGTATTTTTCTGAGTGAGCTGGCTTTGGACTGATTTTGATTTCTGTTCAGTGAATTGTTATCATTTAATTCTCAAAGGTGAGCCAATTTTCTTTGCCTTTGTTCTTCAAAGGAAGGCCACATTCAGTGGCTACCTTGCATTTTTGTGTGCGCCTTCCTCAGTTGTTAGCATAATCAACTGCACTCTGTTCTCCCTATGTAACCCTCTATATTTCCCTAAGTTACCCAGCGCAGCCCCCAGCAGGAGTGGTAGGGCCTCCCTCTTCTGCTCATAGGCCTTACTTGGAGCAGCAGCCCACAGGCAGTGGGATAGATACATTACTATTCCAATCTCCCTCCCTGCTCATCCTAGCCTAACACACACTAGATGGACCCTGGCAAAAACAGGGCAAAGAACCCTGATACACAAAGTTACCCCAGGTCTCCTTGCTCCTGGAGAACTGAGGCACTGAGGCACAGCCTTTCACTATTTCTCTGCAACTGAGAACCTGAAACCAAACTGTTATTCAAGAATGACTTCGCTCTCTAGCACAGAAAGTCATTTCCATTCTCATAAGCAATTAGTGGCAGAACTCCAAAGGCTGCTGAAGAGCCAGACTAACCAAGGAACAGGTCAAGTACAATGCAAGATGGAGAATGACTCACACCCATCCTGCCAGGACCCTGAGGGTGGTAACCAAGTGTCCTGGCCCTAGCATTGGTTTATATTGAGTTGCCTCCTCCTCACGGTCCTCTTGTAAGCCAGATTTATACTATATTAGTGCCAGGGACCTTTTAATGAAAGCCTGGCTCCAGAGTCATGATGTAATAAGAGCAGCAATATTAACAGAGCATTTACAACATGCCAGAACCATGGTAAGCACTTCATATGCACTACTTCTTTTAGTCTTTGCAATAGCCTTTGAGGATGGTACTATCATCAGTTCTCTAAAGGGACAAATTGAGGATCAGAGAAATTAAGACATTTTGGCCACAGTCCCATAGCTAAGTAGTAGCAGAACCGGGATTTGAACCTGGCCACTAGATTTAAATGTGTCACCGTGGCACCCTGTGCTCCTCATGACACCTATATTTTTGCTTCCTTGGTCTTTCGGCCTGATCTCAGAGTTTCAAAAGGCCAAGTTACTCATTAAACAGCTGTCTCCCAGCAAGAGCCTACCATGGTGATTTTGGCAGGTGATTTTGGGATCTGAGGGTTCAGAAGATAGAAGGGATTCTTTAGCATATTGATCCATTTGAGTAGCACCCAACCCAACCAAACAGGGAGAGGTGCATTCTAAAGGACTTTGCCTGATAAAAATAAATTCTCAATGCAGTAACCGGTCTTAGTCTGGAGCAATCTTTGGCAGACTTTAAATATATTTCTGACCAAAGAAAAGAGATTCCATGGCCTCCTCAGGCATTCAGATGGACTTTGCTTTCTATGCTGATAGAGAAGACCAGGAGCCCTGCTGGGGGTTGGGGGAGAGGATTCAGAATCACTGTAATGCTTCTGTTTCCTACATTTCCTCACATTTCTGCATAGGTAGCTGTGTGACTGATAATATGACATTCCCAAGTCAGCTGCTGGATCCATCCTCACACCCCCCCCCCCCCCCACTTATGAGGCTCTGGCTTCTGCCATCCCTTACTGTGTTAGGACAATGTTAGGCACAGGAATGTCTCCCTCCTGTCCTCCTAATGTCCTCCTAGGTTGGGGCACACATGGTGTTTGTTGACTCAGGCCCATCCTGTTGCAACACAGGACAGGGGACACATATGCTCTGAGAAGGAGCCAGCAACCAAGGATGGGACTGCCCTTGCCTTGGTTAGTGGCTGTGCCTCTATCCCAGGAGAACAGACGCACTCAGGATGCTCATTGCTCATTTGAAAGTTTGGAAAGAAAGACTTATTGTGGGAAATCTCTCAAATATGCTGAAATGGATAACTTGTTACAAGAGTGGGTTTTCTTCTAGAAGCAGGTACTTGGAACTTTGTCACAAGACCTTAGCCATTCATTCAGCCACTTATGTTGGATGTCAACTTTCTGCTCAGTGATCTGTTTTTATACCAGCCCCTGACCACGAACAGTCCCAGAGACCACACTCCATGTTAAATCTTGGCAGAGATGTCTTATGTACAGTGCATCCTGCTTTGCCAAAGTCGTTTTCCCCAAGGTGACCAGCATCAAGCTCTGTGACCCCACTTGAAGGACAGTGTTGCACAGATGATGTTTTCTTTTTTTAATTTAATTGTAAGGGTGATGCTAGAGGGGCTACAGATACATAAGTAAGGTAGTGAGTACATTTCTTGTCGAACATTATTACCCCTCCCTTGTTTTTTCCCCACTTTCCCTTCCCCCGACTCCTCTCCCCGCCACCCAATTTGTAAAGTTCATTTCCAGCATAGTGTCTTGTGAGTATTGCGTTGCATGGGTTCACCCTTTATCCTTTGTCTCACCATTTTGTTATTCCCCTTCACTTCCCCAAATGGTATATATATATATGTATATATATATACACACACATATATATACAAATGTACATACATGTGTGTGTGTGTGTGTGTGTATATATATATATATATATATATATATATATATATATATATATATATGACACAGGGGTACCAAAATCAAAAACAGTGACAACAGGGGATAAACCAAAGGAAAAAAATGAAAGAAAAAAGAAATACCTTCACACAGCACATCAAAAACAAAAATACAATCAAAGAAACAAAAAAAACCCTCTTGTTTCCATATCCTTGAGTTCATTAGCATTATTTTATATGATCAACCAATGATGTTTCCTCAGCAGAACTGGATAGTTATTCACCACCTACCATAAGCCAAGTACTGTGATGGGCACTGGATATAAAAATGATGTGACATTTGTAATAGCCCCACAAAAAGTAAAATACCTAGGAGTTAACTAAAGAAATGAAGGACCTCTATGATGAAAACTTTAAAAACCTGAAAAAGGAAATTAAAGCAGAACTAAGGAAGTAGGAAAATCTCCCATGCTCCTGGATTGGGAGGATTCACATCATGAAAATGGCAATACTGCCAAAGGCTATTTACAAATTCAATGAAATACCTATCAATATCCCAACCTCATTCTTCAATGAAATAGAAGAAGCAACCCTAAAATTCATATGGAACAATAAAAGACCCCAAATAGCAAAAAACAATACTTAGCAGAAAGAACAGTGCTAGAGGAATATCAATACTAAATGTTAAATTCTACTACAAAGCCATAGTAATTAAAACAGCTTGGTACTGGCACAAGAACAGACCTGAGGACCAATGGAATAAAAGACCCAGAAATGAATCCACAGACTTATGGCCACCTAATCTTCTATAAGGGAGCTAAAAAAAATAAACCCAGAATGGAAGAAAGACAGCCTCTTCAGTAAATGGTGCTGGAAGAATTGGTTAAACACCTGTAGAAAACTACAGCTAGATCCTTATCTATTACCCTGCACCAGAATCAACCCCAAATGGATCAAAGACCTCAAAGTAAAAGCAGACACTGAAAACATTACAGGAAGGAATAGGAGAAACTCTAAGGCTCCTTGGCACAGGCCAAAATTTTCTTAATAAAGACTCAGAAACACAACAAATCAAAGAAAGGTTGGACAAATGGGATTGCATGAAACTGCAGAGCTTCTGCATGACAAAGGACATAGCTAGCAAGATCAATAGAAAGCCATGGATTGGGAGAAGATCTTCACTAGCCATACAACAGACTAAGGGCCTCACATCTAAAATATACTTAGAACTCAAAAAATTAAATCTGCCAACAACAAATCCTCAAAGGAACAACCAACCAATTAATAAGTGGGCTAAAGACTTAAAGAGAAGCTTCCCTGAAGAGGACAGAAGGATGGCCAATAGACACATGAAGAAATGCTCAACTTCTTTAGCCATAAAAGAAATGCAAATCAAAACAACATTGAAATTCCACCTCACCCCAGTTAGAATGGCTATAATCAAGAAATCTAACAACAACAGATGCTGGAGGGGATGTGGCCAAAAGGGAACCCTACTACATTGTTGGTGGGAGTGTAAACTTGTTCAACCACTTTGGAAAGCAGTATGGAGGTTCCTCAAAAGACTCCACAGGGCTGGGAAGGTGGCTCAGTGGTAGAGTGTTTGCCTTGTGTGCATGAGGCCCTGGGTTCAATTCCTCAGCACCACATAAGCAAAAAAAGCTGTAAGTAGCTCTGTGGCTCAAGTGGTAAAGCGCTAGCCTTGAGCTGAAGAGCTGAGGGATGGCACCCAGGCCCAGAGTTCAGGCCAGGACCTGCAAAAAAAGAAAGGAAGAAAAGACTCCACATAGAGCTCCCCTATGACCCAGCAATCCCACTTTTGGGCATTTAACCAAACAATCACAAACAAGGCCATACTAAAGCTACCAGCACAACTATGTATATAGTAGCATTATTCTCCATAGCTAAAATATGGAACCAACCAAGATGCCCCTCAGTAGATGAATGGATCAAGAAAATGTGGTGTATATATATATATACAATGGAATTTTATGCATCCATCAGAAAGAATGACACCGCTCCATTTGTTAGGAAATGGAAAGTCTTGGAAAAAATTAAGTGAAGTAAGCCAGGCGCATAGAAACATAGGTCCTATGGTTTCCGTTATCTGCAATAACTAGTATATGTTTAGGACAAGCAGAAGAGGCCAAAAGCTATGTACATATGACCATATAAGATGATGCTAAGCAAAAAGAACCCCAAGATAGGGACACAAGAGGTTTTATCTTTGTTGCTGTTGTTTTTAATGTACTTATACTATGTGATTTTTTTTTTGTTTCTTTCTATGTTCTTCCCCCATGGTACAACCCCTGTTGTCACTGTATTTGATTCTTTTTTTTTTTTTTTTTGTCAATCATGAGGCTTGAACTCTGGGCTTGGGCGCTGTCCCTGCACTCTTCAGCTCAAGGCGAGTGCTCTACCACTTGAGCCACAGCGCCACTTCCAGTTTTCTAGTGTTTTATTGGAGATAAGAATCTCATGGACTTTCCTGCCTGGGCTGGCTTTGAACTGCGATCCTCAGATCTCAGCCTCCTGAGTAGCTAGGATTACAGGGGTGAGCCACAGGCGCCCGGCTTGTATTTGATTCTTGTGTCCTGCATCTTGTATATACATTTTTCTAATTTGGAGAGGGGAAGGGAAATAACAAAATGCTGAAATAAGGATACAGGTTGACCCATTTTAACAATGAGATGTATAGACACTATGTTGAAGACGAACTTTACGACCTGGGGGAGGGAGGAGTTGGGGAGGTGGGGAGAGAAGGGATGGTAGGGGAAATACAAAGGAGGGGTTAACAATGCTTGATAGGAAACGTACTCATTACCTTACTCATGTAACTGTAACCCTTCTATACAGTATCTTTACCAAAAAATGATGTGACAAAGTCATTGCCCTTAAGCAGTTCATAATCTTGGAGATATGGGGACAGATGATAGAAATCCATGCAAATACATTAATAGTATGTTGTGATTAGAGGTAGGAGTGAAATTTAGAGACTGGTATAGTAAGAGAACAGGGTATGACTGCTTTTAGAGAGTTTCTAGGGAAGCTTGGAGGCTAGAGAGAAGCCAGCCATGATAGGAACTGGGAAAGAGCTCAGTGGATTCCAAGACTTGGTCTGAAGGTCAGCATGCTGGAAGAGGAGAGGAAAGGACTAGCCGGGGCCTTGCAGGACCTTCAAGGCCATGTTTATTCTGCCCGCACTGGGAAGACATTGGCAGGTCTCCGGCTGAGGATCTGCGTATTCTTGAAGGACCACTCTGGCTTTGTGTGAGGAATGACTTAGAGGAGGGCGAAAGGGGAGCAAGGAGATTGGCTAGATGAAATGGAGTGAGGTGGAGGCTGGACGATGGGGAGAAATACATCCACTTGAAATGTGTGCTGGAGATGGAATTGGGAAAGATGAAAGAAAGTGGGGAAGAGAAGCAGGAATGACTTGGCTTCAGTGACCAGGTTGATGGTTTCTTATTGGGGACGAGGCTGGTAGTGAAATGAACACTTGTATCTGGTCCCATTAAGCCTGAGATGCCTACCAAAACTTGAACCGAGGATGGATGTCTGAGATGGCTTTACAGTTTGGAGTAGATCAAGCTGTATGGAAGAGCAAAGATGCCTGGAACAAGGGGCTTAAAGAGAGACCCAAGATTGATCCCTGAAGTTATGTGCAGGGCTTCTTGATACTCTGCAAGCCTCATGGAACCGAGGGCACTCAAGGACTGGGCAGTGACTACTGTTTGGCAAGAACAAAGAGGAGAATGGAGTGAGATGATTTGAAATGCCATTGGGGAAATATCTCTGGGAGTTATGGCCAAACCTCCTGATAGCTTGATTAATCAAATCTGAATCGTGACAGGTAGCAAGTCCTCAGCAGCTAAATTATAAACCCATAGCCTCCCACCAACAATAAATCAGACAATAGTTGGCCACATACTTTCCTCAAACCGGAATAAATGTGCAGGATCATGAACTGCCTAAATGTTCCCTCGGCCTACCCCTGTCCTCTCCCAGAGCCCCCTGCTTCCTTCCAAGCCAGATGAATTTCACTTTGGAAACACACACATGTTAGAAAATTCCTCATCTTTCCTGACATCTGCTCTTCCCTGGTCCCCCTGGAACTACATAGAGGCTGTTGCTGCTGCCACATAGCAGCCCCTCGGGTCTGAAAGCGATCCCCCCCCTTCCCAGCCCTATTCACCTTCTCCTTTCCAACATCCCCACTTCTGGATTCTTCTGTAGACAATTTTTTTTTAACACTCCAGTCTAGTTGGCCTGGATTTCTTCTCAAGTGTGACCTGTCCCAGTGCTCTGGACAGCAGACCTCTGTCATGAAGCCCCTCCTCTGTTCCTGTTAACAAGGATCCTGGCTGTCTGGCTTGGGTTTACTAGGACAAGCTTAATGACAATGCATCCCTGAAGCATGCTTATTTTCCTATCAATGTCCTTGTGGCAGACTCCCAGTGACCACTAAAGGGCCCTTTTGCAGCGTGAGGACTGCAGGAGTGACACAGACTGTGCTGCCCTGCCTGGGTTTGATCTGAGTCACAGAGCCCTGAGATTACACGAGAAGACAGACTCATTTTCCTTAAGTGTCTGTCTTGCTAATTGTGCACTGAGATATATGGAGAGAGAAGAAAGGACAGACTGAAATTACAGGCCTGCTTGCCAGAGAATGCATTAGCAACCCAGCTGCAGCTGGAGGGACAGCAAGAAACAGAGGAGACAGCCTGGCAAGCTCAACATCACCTGTCCTGAACTGCACAGCAGACCAAGCATGAGTTGTCATCTGTTCCTGTGGGTCATAGGGGTCCCTGCTCTTGCCCATCCATGGAAAAAGGGGTGGGAGGCAAAGAAGGGGAGGAGCTGATGGATAGACATTAACCTCTAGGCCTGGTTGAAAGGCTTTACTCTCTTTCTTTCTTTCTTTCTTTTCTTTCTTTCTTTCTTTTGTCGGTTGTGGGGATTGAACTCAGAGTCTGGGCACTGTCCTGAGCTTTTGCATTCAAGGCTAGCACTCTACCAATTTGAACCACAACACCATTTCCAGTTTTCTGGTGGTTTATTGGAGATAAGAGTCTCATGGACTTTCCTGCCTGGGCTGACTTTAAACCATGATCCTCAAATCTCAGCCTCCTGAGTAGCTAGGATTACAGGTATTTGCCACTGGCACCCAGCTCTCTTGAATCTTTTTCAGGAAAATTATTGTTATTTTTTTGTCGGTTGTGGGGCCTGAACTCTGGGCCTTGGCACTGTCCCTCAGCTCTTCAGCTCAAGGCTAACATTCTACCACTTGAGCCACAGCACCACTTCCAGCCATTTCTGCTTATGTGGTGCTGAGGAATCAAACCCAGGGCCTCATACATGCAGGGCAAGCGCTCTACCACTGAGCTACCTTCCCAGTCCCTTTTTCAGGAAAATTCTGAGCTCCACTCAAATATTTCTGAGTTTCCAGAAGAGTTCACATGTGTCTTTGTGCACCTGTTACTTTTTGTCTGGAATAGAAGCTCAGATGTGACCTTCAAGCAAAGTGTTGCTGGTGATATCCTTGACCTGTACTTTACTTCCAGGGCTTCAGCTTCCCCATCTACTCTGAAGGTGCTAGTAAGCCAGGGACTTGGACAGCTGCTGCCCAACAAGATGCCCAGCTTCCAAAGTGATGAGCACCAGGTGCCCACCACACATAGTATGGCACAGAAGCTTGGGGCCTGTCGTCATGTAAGGTGACCCTTACATGGATAGGTCTTGCAGGGTAGAGTGGATGTGGGTGGTGGGGCTGTCTTAGGTATTATAGAGAGTAGGGTGGGAGCTAGGCTAGAGAATATGGAAATTGGGTGTCTTATGGAACGTGACTGAGAGAGATACTCTTAGGCTTCTCTGGCTCTACTCTTGGGTCTCCAAAGCTCTCCCAGTAACTCCAATATGCACCACGTATGATTCCTACCTATACTCCAAAGCAAAGAGCCTGCAAGCTATTTCCCAGTCTCAAGGAATGCAATGTAAAGAGCTTGTCTGCCTGCAGCAGATGGCTCAGGCCATATACATGCTGAAATTTTTGAATGGTAAAACCTTTCACAACACAGAACCCATAACGGAAATCATAAAAGCTTTGACGGTGCAAAGGGTAAGAGGTAGACTGTGCCTCTCATTTGGAAAGACCTGAGGAAAGGAATATGGAGAGAGGCCAGGCAGAGTGTCAAGTGGAAATGGGGTTCTCGGTACCCTCCGAGGTCTTAGCATCCTGCAGTCCCTCCCATCAAGAATTGTTGCCCATCCCCAGTCTTTGGGACTTGCTGTGTTCACTGCAGTGCTGGGGAAGTGACATGGTATAGTCTGAGCTTATAACTCCGCTCTCAGGTCTGGTTGGGCTTCCTGGAGGGTAAGGAGCCATGCGACCAAAAACCCAGCTGTCCATACTCAGGATCTAGACGTAGGAGAAGACTCACATCTAGGTCCTCCTCAGGGGAACAGGGATGGGGTAGGGGATTCTGCTGTTGCCAGAGGTGCTACGGTGCAAACTTCTTGCAGGCTGCCTGGGTGGCAACTCACACCAGCTCCCTGGGCTTGGGTATATCCTCTAGACCCAGCCTTTAAGGTCTGAGGGTCCTGTTAGCCACTCCTCAATCTCTGGAGCTAATATAGAAGCCTCAAAAGGAATTTCTATTAGAAGTAAATACACACACACACACACACACACACACACACACACACACACACACACACACACACACACACACACACACACACACACACACACACACACACACACACACACACACACACACACACACACACACACACACACACACACACACCTAAGAACTCAGACACCACTGAATAGGGAAAAAAATGTTTGTTTTTTTTTTAATTACCTGCAATTTGGAAGTGGTACTGTGGCTCAAGTGGTAGAGCACTTGCCGTGAGCTAAGAGCTCAAGAACAGCACCCAGACCCAGAGTTCAAGCCCCACAACCAACAACAACAACAACAACAACAACAAACCGAAAATAAAACAAAGCAATTACCTGCAATTTCACTACTGAGTAATAATGACTATTACCTGTGAGGACTTCAAAACAAGGAATAAGATTTTTTAAAAATACCATATATTGGGCTGGGAAGGTGGCTCAGTGGTAGAGCGCTTGCCTTGCATACATGAGGCCCTAGGTTTGATTCCTCAGCACCACATAAGCAAAAAAAAAAAAAAAACCGGAAGTGGCGCTGTGGCTCAAATGGTAGAGCGCTAGCCTGAGCCGAATTGCTGAGGGACAGTGTCCAGGCCCCAGAGTTCAGGCCCCACGACCGGACCAAAAAAAAAAAAAAACCAAAAAAAAAACAAACCATATATTTTAGTCATCTAAAGTTTTCTCAAAACTGTATAGGCCATTTTCCCATGTCAGTAAATACATTGTCCCTGTTATTTGGTGGCTCCCAGTAGCACACAGCACAGGCCCTGGGTGACTCGGCTGGGACATCTCCGTGACAGCTCTTCTGCATATCCTTCCTTCTCTTGGTTCCTGGATTTAGCTTTCAAGGTGAAAGAGGACACAACCGCGCATGTCTTGATCTGACTGCCTGTATCTGGGGTGCTGCTTAGGTCCTGGGGGTTTTGTCTGTTCCTTAGCTAAACACAGAAGGTTCTAGTAGGCAGAGAAGCAAGACCAGTCAGAGTGGGGCTCCTTGAGGGCAGGGCCAAGTTCCTGTCCAATCAGCCAGCCTGGGCAGGGCTTCAGGATTGGAGGGGTTAATTGAAGATGGATTGAGAAATCTATAAACACTTGGAAATGACTGACATGTGCTAATTCCTTCCTTAGTATTCACAATGGCGTTGTGTTAATTAAGAAGAGCTGCAGCCCAGGGGAGGCAGCAGGCCAGGTATTCTGACTCTGGCAGGCTGCCCATCCTGTGGCTTCCGGGGAGTGAGAGGATGGCCAGGGCACAGCATGACCTAGCGGGCACAGGCCAGGAACAGCCTGGCCCTCAGGGAGCCTCCTTGGAAAAGCATCGTAGGGGCAGGCAGCAGCTTTGGTTTTCTGTCTTTGAACTTGGGTAGCTGCTGGCCTTCCAGGAGGTCAGGGAGGAGTCTGGGCCTCCCACTTGCCAGGGTCCTTTCCATAAGTGGACAGCATCCTTCCCCTATAGGTGATGGGAAAGCAAGGCAGAGCTGAAGGCTGGACTACTTACTTGGGTGTGGCAGATAGGGAGGATCCTGCCCTCCACTGCTTGCTTTTAGGGAAGGATTAAAAGGTATTGACACCCCCAGACTCCCTTTGTTACCCTCAAGTGAGGCTTATTGCCCTCCTCCTTCACCACCACAAAGAAGCTTAGGATGAGCCAGAAGCCTGGCCTAGGTACTTTGAACAAATGAGGCCCCTTGAGACAGCCCGGGTGTCGGTGTGCACACACACACACACACACACACACACACACACACACACGTGTGTATGTGCATGAGCAAATATGTGGTGTGACTGTGTGATTGGTGTATGTGCACTGTCTGGCCTACACATGTGGTGCACTGTCACAGTGTGACAGTGTGTGCACACACGTGCCCACATGAACGCCTGTAAGTGTGTCTGTTCCCATCCTGATTCGAATTTTCAAGCTGTGTCTGTGGGCAAGCCACCCATTTTCCTCGTCTGTAAACTGAGAATAGTACTCACTTCATAGGCCACTGGGAAGATGTATCAGTGACTCACTGCCTGTGACCTACTTAGAACATTGCTTGGCACACTTAAGTGCCATGGAAATGCTAGCTATTATTCTTTAGCTTGAGAGCACCTGTTTTGGTTTTGTCTTTTGGCAGTACTGGGATTTGAACTCAGGTTATTATACTTGCTATATAGGCACTCTACCACTTGAGCCACACCACATCCCTTTTTTGCTTTAGTTATTTTGCAGATAGGGTCCGAATCCTTTTTTTCCTGGCCTCCAACCTTGATCTTCCTATGTCTCCCAAGTATGCAGGGACCAGTAAGCAGCATCTGGAACTTTCCTTGCTCCCTGACTATTCCATTTGCTTGGTGAACTCTTATTCATCCTTCAAGACCTAGTTGAAGATTGAGCAGCAGCTGGTCTATGTCATAGTGGATTCAAGGTCAGGACTTCAGTCTCTAAGAAAGCAGAGAATGAGAGGAGTCACAAAAGGCACTTCAAGTTGTAGGCCTCTGTGCAATGATGTATGATACAATGATGCAAAGGACATACACCCAGGCACCCACTGCGTGGATACAAGAGATAAAAATACTTTGGGGCTGGGATGTAGCTCAGTAGCAAAGCCCTTGCCTAGTAAGTGCTATGTCCTGGGTTCAATCCCCAGTACCAAAAAAGAAAAGGCAAAAAAAGTTTAAACAATGCTTTGGACCTCAGCATTCACAGACATAGGATTTCTCTCTCTCTCTCTCTCTCTCTCTCTCTCACACACACACACACAACACACACATACACATAAGCCCTCCATCACAAACCATTCTAATACAGAGGTAGCATTTATGTGGACACTTTATGCACATGTAAATTATGTTTTAAATACCTGTGGGCTGTGTTTATATGATGCAGACATATACAGATTGCACTTATGTGTACACTCATAAATATTCTTGATTCACATACCAACCTATGCGTATACAAAGTGCAATCCCAAATGCAAGGCCTCATGCTAGCCACACAAACAGGCCTATAACTGTCATCCTTGGGGAAATTCACCCTGAGCCAGTCCCCTCTCTGTAACCTTCAGCGCTGAAGGCAGCATTGGACCCACAGATGGGGAATTAATTGGTGTCATTAGCATGTGGCAATGATAATGACTACCCATCGATCCCTGTGGCAGATGTATGGCCACCCTGAGGTGGAATTGGGAGCTCCAGGGTTGGGGTCCAGCCCTCCTTGCTGAGCTCTGAGCTTTGGTGGCCACACCAGGAGCCCCTGTTGCTCCATGAAGAACATAGTGAGGCCCTCCACCCTGGTGCACAGAGGGAAAACAGAAATGGAAATCCAGGGATGTAAGTAATTTGCTCTGGGATGCAAACGTTGGGATGATCTAGTGATGCTGGACTCAGCCCTTCTCCTGTCCTCTGCTTTTCTCCCCTCCTCTGCAGAAGGAGAGGTTTGCTCTGACCCTTTCCACTCCCCTTCAGGATCCTAACCTGTTCCCTGAGGTTGGCTTTGTCACTGTTCTCTGTTCCCTGTCTCTGGGGACCTTTTCTGAGCTGAGACCGTGAGGCGAAGGGCTTGAGTGGAGGGATGGGTGTTACTGGAGAGGAATGAAGGCAGATGTAGCCTTGGGAGGATGAACAAACCAGCAAACTCTTCTCTTTCAAGATGCCACCACCTCCTCTAGACAAGCTCCCTGCTGGCCTAACGCAGGCCCGGCTAGGGTCTCTTCTCTGATGCCTCAGCAGGGTTTACCATACCAAGCCCTTCTTATAACCATCTCCTTCCCCATCAAGACTAGTTAGATTTTATCCAAGTCATCCTTGTAGCTACTTCAGATTGAGTCCAGGATAGATAAATAGCAGATGCTTAATAGTTGTTGAGTAAATGGAGATAGACTGAGACAGGCAGATAGATAGGTAGGCAGATAGAAAGGTTGAGACCAGAATTGGTAATACAAATGGGATGGGGTGTTAGGGAGCCAGTGGGCTAAAGGAGGGATACTGGGCCTAGGCCTAGCCTGATACCCAGTAATGTAGATTCTAGCTCTCTGATCCTCCAGAGCTTCTGGTCCTCCTTCCTCTCTTGAAGCTGTCCCTTGTCTGGTCCAGAAGAGGCGCATAGGGAGGATAGAGAGGGAAGCAGAGCTGGCTGTGGTAATGCACACCAGCAACTCAGGAGGGAGAGGGTGAGGCAGAAGGATCATGAGCTCAAGAAGGATGGTGGGCTGGAGAGAGGGATCACACGGGCAAGGAGGGGCATTGCTATGGGATCCAAGGGCTGGGACTCAGGACTGAGGAGCCAGACTTGGGCAGAGAGGTGAGCTCATTCTCAGTGCCTGCCTGCACTACCCCAAACCCAGCCTGGGCCAAGCCCCTAGAGACATCACAGACTGCCTGGCTGCACTGAATTTGTTACTGTCACTGCATTTCCAAGGCTTCTAATGAGCTGCTAATGAGCTGTCAGCTAATTATGAGAATTAAATGGGGAGGCCTGGATGAGCTGAGCTTTTGCTAAAAGTTTTAGTCCAGGATACCAGGGGTGGGAGGTGGGGAAGAATTCCTCCCCCTCTTGCCTCTCCACATCAGACTTGGTCTCCATCTGTGTGTGTGTGTGAGAGAGAGCATGTGCACACGCACACACATACCTACCTTTGGAGATAGATAGAGAAAACCCCTGTGATCCTGGAACAAGGGGAGCTCCAGCCACACATTTGGGGAGATGCAGCACTCAAGAGAAGCTATTGGCAGCCATTGGTCAGATCCGCCTCACAGCCAGGCACCCAGGACTGCTGGCACACAGCTGCACGGGTGGATATGAATGCCACAGTGCACAAGAACAGAAAGCAAGTGCCCAAGTGTATATACTGTGTAAGTCCAAAGCAAGCAAAACTCATCTATGAGCGAGAAGTCAGAATCTAGTTACCTGGGGGAGAGGTGAGTGGTTAATGGGAAGGGAGTGTAAGGCAAGTTGTTGGGGGCTGATATTTTCTAGGTCTTGATTTGGGTGATCGTTTTAGGTATGTAGGGGAAAAAAATCATCAAACTGCATTTGAGATTTTTGTACTCTATTGTAGCTAAGATATTCCTAAATATATATTTGTTGCAGGGTAGGTGGGAAGAGTAGGTACTATATTAGACTTTTCACCACTGTGACAAATACCTGAGAAACATGACTTAAGAAAGATCTGTCATGATTTCAGGGGATTTAGTCCATCTTGGCAGGGAGAGTGTGACAGAGCAGCTAACTTCATGGTAGCCAGGAAGTAGAAAGAGAAGGAAGGGGGAGGAGGGAGAGAGAGAAGGGGAAGGGAAAGGGAGGAGGGGGAGAGAGGGGGAAGAGAAAGAAGGAAAGGGAACGGGGAAAGAGAGAGAGCGAGAGAGCATGAGAGAGAGGGAAGAGGGGAGCGCTGCTTGTTTTCAGTACTTCTTTCTCTCCTGGCCCCCAAACTAGTGATGGTGCTGCCCACATTAAGGGCAAGTCTTCTTCCCTTAGTTAATTCTCTTTCCCCCTCCCCCCACTCCCTCCCACCAAGTTAATCTGCTCTGAAGACATCTAGAGGTGTGCTTTACTAATTTCCCAGGGACTTCTCAATACAATCAAATTGACAATAAACCCTCACTGGTACTACAGTGTTCTACCACTGAGCTATACAGTCCAGCCCAATAGTGAATACCTCGGGGTTTTCTACTAGATATTAGATGATCTGACTTCTTCATGTTTCCCCTCGCCTGCCGTCACCCCCTTTACCACTTGCTGGATTCACCCTACATGAAGGCACTCTCACCCAGCGTCTTCCTGCTCGAGCCATGCACATATGTTTGGTGCCTTAACTATGTCACCTTGTCCCCTTACCAAGGAAAGAAAGGAGGGAGGAGGGGGAAAGGAAGGGAGGGAGGGAAAGAGAGGGAAGAAGAGAAGGAGGGAGGAAAGTAGGGAGGGAGAGAGGGAGAAAGGGAGATGAGAAAGTAGGGAGAGAGAGAGGGAGGGAAGGAAGTAGAAAGGAAGGAGACAAAAAAAGGGGGAAGAGGGAGGGAAGGGAGGGAGAGTGGGAGGGAGAGCAGGAGAGAGGAAGTTCTGGCTGCCAGGGCAGGAGGAGGCAGCTCCAGAGAGAGGTCATGGGGAGGCAAGGGCATCTCAGGGAGGATTTAGGCCTGATCCAGCTCTAGAGAAGTGGCACCCCATTAATGTCTTCCTAGCCACCCAACACGGGTCCCTGATGGAGTCTCGAACTCCACACTATTAGCCATAAATGGCATTTTGAAATGGCTTTTTTCTTTTCTTTCTTTTTTTTTGGTGAACCCCAAAGACATTGCTAAGATTTACATTTTCAAATATATGCTGACCTTTTTTTCCTCTTTCTTTGAGTTCATTTGTCATCAGTGTATAATTGAATCAATATATTTCCCGATCAGCCCCAAGATTGAATAAGGTCACAGGGAGCCGTGTGTGGGCATTAGACATCATTATTTCACTCCGAATGAGCGGCCATGGCACAGAGCATTCCAGGCGCCAAATGAAATTCTATTAGATTCTATTACACTTTTACAATTATAGAGACGTTCCAATATTACAAGGGGAAATGAAGTCATAATAAAAAAGCCCAGAGGTGTATTACAGAGAAATGGGCACACTATTTTTCTAGTTAAAAACTTGATGGAAGGAGCTTGAGTAGCTTTCAGTTGCCGAGATGCGACCTTGTTCTCCAAGCCCCTCGGCCCCTGTCTGGCCTTGTCTGATCCTCTCTCTGCTGCCTGAGGTCTGTCAGTATTAGAGCTCACAGGGCCAGCCAAACCTTTCTATTCCCAAATGGAGGCCAGCTCCTGGGCCTCTGGGAGGTGTAGATCTGTTCCAGAAAGGAGTCTCACCTGGGAAAACAGAGGTGGCCCCAATACTGAATCATGTGGGGGGCATTCCCGACATTGTAGGTACATCACAATGGCTTAAGTAGCCACCTAAATGGTGGGCATGGCTCATGTAGATATGAGTGACTACTTATTGTACCCTACAGTGGTGAAGAACTTTTTCTCTGCCAAGGGCCATGTGGATATTTGTAACATCATTCATGAGCCCTATACAGGCAGACAGCCTTGGGCAGCCAATGAGATGCTTCTGAGAAGTGTATGTGTCTGTCTCATTCTGTACTAGATGATTTTGTGGGTCTTATATTGCTCAGGGGCCAGAGGTTTGCCTCTGGGGACAGGCATCCAACAGCGATAAGCACAGCTTCTGCCTGGGATGCCCCTCTACCCATTGGGTACAGCAGCTAGGGGTCCTGCCCCCTGCCCTAGTTTTCTTGCAGAGGAACCCCATGCTGCCCTGGGCTGTCTGAAGGAGGGAAGTTAAATAGGCCTTGAAGGATGGGAAGGATTTGGGCATGGGTAAGAAAGAAGATCCTTGGCGCTCTGCAAGATGAGAGTTGGAAAGTCTGAGGTGGCCTGGCACTTTGAGAGCCAGGGACAAGGGTGTTCTGCGGAGAGTGGATGCTGGAGTGGGGGCAGGTGGAGTAAGGGATGGAAGGAAGGGCCCTGCCTCAGCTTTAGTCCAAGGTCAGGGGAGTGTCTTAGGACATGTGAGGGAGTGGAGGAGTCCGCTCAGGCCTGGGGTGGTGCTTCGACAGAGGGGCTCACTTAGGGAAGCACGAATACGGGATTTTGTAAAAGAAAACAAAACCAAACCTCCCACACACACACACCAAATAACAACAAAAAACCCACCCTCCTTTCAACCAACCTTTTTTTCCCCCTTTGCTTGTGCCAGTGCCAGGGCCTCACACTCTTGGTTGGCTTTCTTGTGTTGCTCTACCACTTGAGCAACACTTTCTGTCCAGCTTTTCTTGTGGTTAATTGGAGATGGAGTCTCACAGACTTCTCTGCTCAGGTGAGCCTTGAATGATGATCTTCCAGGTCTCAGCCTCCTGGATAGCTAGGATTATAAGTATGAGCCACTAGCTCCCAACTCTGACAGCCACCCTTAAAACTCAGCTCGGCTTGAGCCTATCAGGTGAAGCCTTTAAGAACAGTGTTTCCTCTGCTTAGGAGCCAGAAAGGAAATCAGAAAGTCACATGGAGGATTTATTGCACATGATAAAGAATGTAGACCTCTGGAAGCTGGGAGCTTCCTTCACTAACAGCCAATGGGGACCCAAGACCCCAGTACTGCAGGGGCATGGACCATCTTACAACCTTAGGACAGGAATGAGCTTAGTAGAGGAGGCCCAGCTCCAGATGAGCTACAGCCAGCTGACACCTGAGTCCATCCTGGAGAGTAACCCATCGAACAATATGACTACAGACTACGCCCAGCCATGGCTTTGTGTTTGTTTGTTTGTTTTTATCATGGGTCTCTCTCACCTGTCAGCCATATTTCAATTTCAGTGTATTAGTTCTTGTCAGTATTTAGATGCATGGGTTCTGAGGAGGTTTTTTTTGATAGGTTATAAAGTACTTTTACCAGCACAACTATGTTTATTGCAGCATTATTTACCATAGCTAAGATATGGAACCAACCCAGATGCCCCTCAGTAGATTAAATGGACCAAGAAAATGTGGTATATATACACAATGGAATTCTGTGCCTCCATCAGAAAGAATGGCATTGCCCCATTTGTTAGGAAATGGAAAGACTTGGAGAAAATTATATTAAGTGAAGTAAGCCAGGCCCAAAGAAACATAGGTCCAATGGTTTCCCTTATTTGCAATAACTAGTATATGTCTGAGACAAGCAGAAAAGGTCAGATAAGATGATGTTAAGCGAAATGAACCCCAAGGTAAGGGCACAAGTGTTTTTTTTTTCTTTCTTGCTATTGTTCCTAATGTATTTATAAGGTACCATGTGATTTTTTTGTTGCTTTATATGTCCCTCCCTCATGGTATAAGCCCTGTTTTCACTGTATTTGATGTTGGTATAATTTGGGGAGCGGAAGGGAAAAAACAAATTGTTTAAATAGGGATACAGATTAACCCATTGTACAAGATGCTATGTCGAAAAACGAACTTTACAATTTAGGCAGAGGGGGAGGGAGTAGTTGTGGAGACGGGAGAGAAGGAATGGTAGAGGAGGCAACAATGCTTGATTAGAAATGTACTCATTACCTTGCTCATGTGATTGTAACCCCTCTGTACAGTATTTTCACAATAAAAAACTTATTTAAAAATAATAAAGTACTTGTGTCATTATTTTAGTGTTCAAGATAATTCAGCCGATGGGCGTCCTTTCAGGCTGGTGTCTGTGTCCTCTTACTATGCCCACATCATTCTTTGTGTTCACATTTGCTTTGGGGACAGTAGATGTCCTCAATTCATCTCCTGCCACATCTACCACCCAGGCATACAACGTCCCAGACTCTGGTCTTGAAAGAGGCCTGCCCCAGGGCCTTGTCAAAGCTACTGCCACCTACCTACCTACCTACCTACCTACCTACCTCTATTCCAGCTCATTGCTCAAGCAAAAAATATACCTGGAAAACCTTGCCATCTATCTCTCATACTGTGGGCATTTTTGGGCAATGGCTCTTAAGACTCCTCTGACTGGCATCCTCAGAGCCCATTTCCCACGCCACTAGAGCTGTAAGAATCCTGACAGTTTGGGCTTTGGCTGGAGGGCAGAGTAAGCCCTCAGCCTCTGCCTCTGGCTGGAGCCGATCTGAGCTGAGCCAGTGGCCACCTGGTACCTCACCCACCAAGACACCAGCGGGGGCTTCGCTCAGGGGGATGGGGGGGGGGGGGTTCTCCTAGTGACTTCAAGTGTGGGTGGTTTAGGGTCCCATGATTCCAGGAGGAGATGGTAGGCCTCTTGGGCTATTCCCATCTTTCTCCTGTGGGGAGGGATGTCAGGGCTCGAAGCCCCGGGGTGTTTGGCCCTTCCCTGAGGGCAGCCCCTTCCCCTCCCAGTCCTGAGCCCTGGTTCTGGCTGTGCAGAGGCCTGGAGCTCCAGGCTAATTGTGAATTAGGAGCCCAATTATGCCGGGCACAATTGGCTCCGCGCTGCCTCCTCTTCCCGACAGACATGTATATTAATAGTTGGCACTTATTGAACCAAATATGAATATTCATCTTCATTTATATTTCAAGGCCTTTCCTCCTGGAGGCCCGCGGGGCTGTGACCAGCTCCAGCCCCATCACGGGCGCTGACAGCTCCCACTCCTGGGCCCTGACTCCTGGCTTGTGGGCCGCGGGCCCGGGCTCCCAGCTGTCCACAAACACTCATTAGGGGGGCCGGACCCAGCGAGCTGCGGAGAATGTGTAATCGCGCCTTGCGCTGCTAATTAGGGAGCTGATGGGGCATTGAGGGCGAGAGGACGAATTCTTTAAACAGAGGACGGGAAACTTGAAGAGCTGTAATTACTTGGAGCAGAGTTCATTTCAGAACTTGGGAGCCAATGAGTCTGATGACAGCCCTGCTCGGAGGAGAGCCAGGAGGAGGCTTGAGCAGCTGCTCCCCAGGCTCTCCAGAGGGACCGTCCCCCCACCCCCAATTCCACCTTTATTTTATTTAATGCAGTTGGATGCACCCCCACCTTCTCAGGTGAAGCTTCTCCTACCTCAAGGGCTAACTGGGGGTCAAGCCCAGCTCCACAGGGCTTCCAGGGCATCATGGATCATGCTGAACACTCTGAGTTCTAGTGGTCCATCATCTAGGCATCGGACAGCTGCTGTATCTTTCTGGAGTCCACGGAGATGAGGGACTTCGAGCTCCCCAGACACAACAATCCCATCGACACAGAGAAAAATGTCGCTTCTGCACAATGTCCCAGGCATGTCACCGAAACCTTTGATCATGCAGAGCAAGTGTGAACCTCCCGGGCTTCTCTTGCTGATTTTGAATCTGCATCTGTGGCTCTTGCATCTACCCCCTCTACCACAGGACCCCTTTAATATTGGCTTGGAATTGCATCACCTTGCTCAAGAAAATCTTCAGCTTCCCTCCTCAATACAGGGTCCTTTGTCAGCCGGTCATTTGGGGGTAGCTTTGGGCTCCCATTCTTCTCCATGATTGGCAGGGTGGAAAGGGTAGGGTCAGAAGACAGTCATGTCTTCCCTCTGGCTCTCAACCCACTGGGGACCAGCTCTGGAGCTTTGGGAACATCTGGGTGACATTTTCTTCGCTTCTCTCTACAGCTATGCTATCTGGTCTGTAGTCACGGATCTCACGTGGCCGTTTCAATGAATTAAAGAAACTCAGGCTGGGCACCAGTGGCTCATACCTGTAATTCTAGCTTCTCTAGAGGCTTAGATCTGAGGATCAAGGTTCAAAGCCAGCTTGAGCAGAAAAATCCTTAAAACTTTTATCTCCAATTTACCAGCAAAAAATGGAGGTATGGCTCAAGTGGTTGAGTGCCAGCTTTGAGCAGAAAAGCCAAACAAGAGGCCAACACCCTAAGTTTAAGGCCCGGAACCGGCACAAAACAAACCATCACCTCAAAAACCTCACAGACCTGGTTCCTCACACACACACCAGCCACATTTCCACACACAATAGTCCAATGAGGAGTGTTCATCTGGCAGTTATCAGCTACTCCATCCAACAGCACTAACTACTCATCAAGGACAGGATGAATGGGTTCCTTGTGAACCTTGATGGAAAGTCACCTTGACACCTGCTTCCCATTCAAGCTTCAGAAGCCTCATCTCCAGTCACCAGCCCAGAGCTCATGGCATCGATCATCAGTGCTCCTTTTCCTGCACGAAGAGATCACAAACAAGTACTCAGGCCATGCCTGGCTGGCTCCTCTCCACATGAAGTCTGTGCCCAGCCCTGCCAGAGAGGGCTTCCAGTTATGGAAGGAAGTTGCAGCTTCAGCTGCTGGACTGTTGGTTGTGCACCAGCCTACCCGGCCCTCTCCCAGCTACTTGGGGACCTGATTAAGGTGAGGCTTGCTTAGCGAGGCCCTTTGCATCCCGCCATCCTCAAATGTTGCCCTTGTGGAAGATCTTGGCTCTCTGACCTCCACTCTGGTCTTTATGTTTCTTTATTTTTTATTTTTTTGCCAGTCCTGGGGATTAAACTCAGGGCCTGGGCACTGTCCCTGAGCTTCTTTTGCTCAAGGCTAGCACTCTACTACTTAAGCCACAGTGCCACTTCTGGCCTTTTCTGTTTATGTGGTACTGAGGAATCAAACCCAAGGCTTTGTGCATGCTAGGCAAGCACTCTACCACTAAATCACATTCCCAGCCCAACTCTGGTCTTCCTTCATGTCCCTGTGTAGATTGCTGGAAGAGAATGCTTGTGTCACTTCCCTAGTGGCTCTCTGGACCTGTGTCTGAGTTTGGCCATGCAGGATGTGTGCAGGGGTGTTCCCCCATGTGACATGTATTCCAGAGTGTTGGGTTGCTAAGAAATTAGCTTTGTGTGTGGACCTGGGTAATCAGGTGGAGTCAAGGGCCCTTCTATCTGGGGAAGCAAGGATGTTGAGGGGAAGGAAAGAGAGGTAAAGTCTGAGGGAATTCCTGAGGGCAGCTCAGACTGGGTCTGGTTGAGGCTTTTCCTTGCCAGTGCAACCTCCTCCTTCAAGTGGGTCCCCAGAAGGAAGCACTAGAAAGAGAGGAGAGAGACAAGGTTACAAAGCCACCTTGTCGTGCTACTTCATTGGTTTCATAGTTGGCAAAATGCCTCCTCTTGATTCATCTCTCCAACTCTGGTGGGCAAACAGGGCAGGACTGTCAGTTCCTTCTTGCCCTAAGGGGAGCCCATTGGTTGAGCCCTACACAGGCAAAGGTGGGGTTAAGACCTTTCCAGTGTCCTGGTTCCCTGGCTCCCCAGTCCAGGGCTCACATACCACAGTGAGATCTGTGGCTGCAGACAGAAATTTTAGAGCCTTGGTTTGTTCTAGGATGGTCGCTGTTACAGTGGTTTCATTTGTTCAAAATGGTCTGGACTTGTAGCTGTGGCTTGTCTTTTATTTGGAGTTTTAAGGAAACTGGCACAGAGTACCATCCGTGGTGAATCACATCTATAATTCCAGCTACACGGGAGGCATTGGTAAGAGAATTGTGGTTTTGAAGTCAGTCCCAAGCAAATAAAAGAAGGGGGAGGTGTTCTCTGAAAAATTATGAAAAGAAAACAAAGAGGCTAGAATATAATTCGAATGACACGACACCTGCCTAGCAAGGTCAAGGCTCTGAATTCAAGCCTCAGTGCCACTGGGAAAAAAGGAGCGGAAAGGAAAGGGAAGCAGAGAAGAAAACCACACAGATGTGAGGGTTTACATTCGTACTTCATCCATGTTGCAAGTGTAAAGAGGCGCTCTGGCTCCTCTGAAGATGGCCTCTCTGTCCAAAACACCCCCAAATCAGAAAGGAAGTGAGAACTTTGGACATGGATTTTTATATGGAAAAGGTTTCATGCTGGTTGGTGTGAGGCTCAGATGGGAGGGCTTTCCTTTCTATCACTGCCAAGGCTTCTGTGTTCTCTGTGGGGCTCATGGCAGGCCGCCCCGGTGGCCTAGCTAGGGCAGTGTGGCAGGGTAGCTTGAGGTGGAGAATAGGAGATGGTGGACTTTGGGCCTGAGTACAGATGGTCTTGGAATCAGCTCATGTCCTGCCCTAATGTTTCAGAAGCTTTGGGGTTGCAGTAGATCTAGAAGGTTCTGACGGAGGCCCAGCTACACTGGGAGAAGAGCTGCTGCTTGTCCAGAGAGTGGCTAGACAGATTAGAGGCTGAGAGAGATAGAAACTGTGTCCAGAGAAGGCTAGTGTTCCCTCCCTGTCCAGGTCACATGTCCCCTGACAGCCGTCTCGTGGCTCTGGGCCAGATGGGAGGGTACGCGCCCATAATCCTAGCACTTAGGAGGCTTGTGCATTGAGGCCAGTCAGCACTACACAGCAAGCTCCACACTAGCCTGAGCTACAGAGTACAACCTTGTCTCAGTTTTTTAAAGTGGGGGAAGGGGCACTTTGCCAGGCTGCTTGGTCAGAACTTATGGCATAAAACCATGAGCACAACCTTTGTGGATCCCAGTGCTGAATCACAGCACTTTGATGGCCTAGGCTAGGTGTGAACCCTGAATCCTGCCATCTCTCCTTCTAGCTCCAGGTTGCAGGGAGAAGTGGACTGAGAAACCTCCTTGGAGTTCTCTCTTCTCCTTAGGTGATGCTGAGGTTATATTTCTGTTTAGGAACCAGTGGGTGGTCCCTGGTGAGGCCCTTGAACCACTGAGAGGCCTTCCGTGTGCTCCTGTCCACTTGCTGAATCACTGTGGGAGGCCACACTGGACATTCATGAAGCTCTTAGCAGCACAAGGCTCTGATTTCCATCCTACCATCCCAGGACCCCACAGGCGGGGGGGGGGGAGGGGGGGAGGACTCTGGTATGGCTGAATCCCTAGTAAAAATCATGTCTAACAGCACCAAAACCTCACCCTGAACTTAGAATAGTTATTAACATATTAATTAATATTTAAAAACTCATTATGCCTTGATGATGGCTTCCTTAATCTGCTTTTATATTAATTGCAGCCACCCAGGAGCAATAACCACACTTATGGGCAAAAAGGAGTCATTCTACTTAATTACCGAGGAGCTTTTGTAGGCAGTTTTCAAAGCCCACAAACAATCAGAGAGTTGATGAGATGTCTCCTTTTTAGATTTTCTTTTAAATTGGATGCTTCGATGGTTAGAAGAATTTTTTTTCTTAGATTGAGACAAAAATCTCTACCAACACCTCTGCTCCCTTCCCTATTATACCATTGACCTGGTGTGTCAGGGGTTCTAACACTCACCCAGTGTCTTGAGCCTGCCCCGCCCCCTCGCCCCGGACAGCAGCCTAGCTGACTGACAGCTCAGCTCTGAAAACTTTATGAAGCCTCAGCTACATAGTCTCAAAAAGTAAAAATAAAAAAAAATAAATCAAAAGGGGCCTTTGCAGGCTGGGAAGGTGGCTCAGTGGTAGAGCACTTGCCTCGCATGGACTAGGTTCCATTCCTCAGCACCACATAAGCAGAAAGAAAAGCCAGAAGTGGCGCTGTGGCTCAAGTTTAGCTCCCACAACTGACCAAAAACAAGGGGAGGGGCTCTGCCAGCCTGCCAGAGCAGAGGCCAAGACATTGACTGGGCCCTGGGAGCAACCTTAGTGGGTTGTGTCTCTGAGCACAGAGCTCTGCCCTTGGTGGTCTGAGTGTTCTTGGCTAGCTTAAACTTTTTCAGCTTCCAGAGGAGTGACCCTGCCAAGCTCTGCTCCCCATTACTGACAGGCTTGTTTATGAATCACATTTTCCCCCAAACAATGCCCAGGTCTTAAAGGGGGACACACAGTCACCACTCACCAGCTCTGAGGTATCTTGGCAGCACCAGGGGCAGCTCAGGTTCAGTTGTTAGAATCACTGTGGCAGGGACACAGGCCCACTTCTATCCTTCCTGCCTGTCTGGGCAATCTCTGTTCTTAGTCCCTGAGCACCAGGGACTGTCGTCTCTCAGGGGGAACTGCAGACACAGCATGACAGGGAGCCCTGCTGGCATTTTTTGCCTCCCCCGCCTCCTTTACAAACCAATGTGATGGAGATGCTCAAGGTGGCATAAGGCCTCTGATGTACTAAGGCCAGGGCCCAAAGGACCCAGCACAGCATCCGTCCAGGACACCAGCAGAGAGTACCTGTCAGTATCAGGAGAATGATCACACTACCAATCATCCTTGCTACAGCCTGGCCCTGAGGTTGCCTCTGGGGCAGGGACAGAGTCAACTGATGACAAGAGGTGGAATCAGTGTCCTGGTGCCTTTAAAATTATAGTGAAGAGACAGGCAGGGAAATTGGCGACTCCCTTCCACATTGCTGACACACAAGCTCACTCACCGCCATGCAAAGAGCTTACAGCCCTCGGGATGGGCAGGTAGAAGCTGTCAGCCGGCAGATGCGAGTATGGACAGAGAAAGTTGTGTCACTAGGCACATGTAAGTCAAGATGGATATGGACATGAGTTGGAACCCGGAGTGCAGAGTAGGGGACATTCCAATAGAAGCAGGACAGAGTAAGGTTTGCCATTTGGTCTGTGCTCAGTCAGGGCTGACCTCAGGGGTGGAAGAGATCAGTGGTCAAGTAAAAGCTTCCAGTTGAATCTAAGAGAGGGGCCAGGATTAGATCACAGAGTTGGCATGTGATTTGAGGAGAGAGTGTTTTGTTCTGGAAGAAAGTAGAATTGGGGGTTATGGGTAGGGGAAACTTGCTTCATTACCAACCTGTCTGGGGACCTGGATAGAGGACAGGGCAGGTTTTACCACTTCCAGATCAGCTAAGGGAGACCTAGGGCTCCCTTCTTTTCTTTCCAGCCCAAGGTTCTGCACTTTCTCTCCCTGTCCGTGTCCAGGTGCTTCTCCTGAAGTTTTCCAGGGCAGGAGGTTCTGGGGACTGGGGATTTGTAGGGAGCTCTGAGACTGAAGGTCCCCAGGTACTTGCACTCTACTGGTGGGGGCCAGGTGGATCACCTCTAAGGAACAGAGGTGATCCTCCACCTTACCCATCCGCACAGCCACAGCCTGCACTTGCCATTGGGAAAACTCTGACTCCAACTCTGGTAGAGACTTTTCTGCAATGGACTTGGCTGCTGCTATCATGCTCCCTCCACCCCGACAGATATCACCCAGCCTGCCCCTCACTCCCTTACACCCAGCTGCATCATCTTCCAAGGCTTCTAGGCAGAGAGCCTGGCCTGGAGGAGACCAAAGTCGCTGTGAGGTGAGAAGAGAACTGTAATATACCCCTAGCACATGTCAATGCAGGGCAGGAGAAGGAACGGGCCAGGCTGGCCCTTGTGGCCCAGCCCAGCCCAGTGGCTCAGCCCAGCCCAGCCCCAGTCACCTGTCTACCCCTGCCACCCTTTGAGCTCTTTGTTTTGCTAATGATTTCATTGAAAAGACTCTTGCTGTCTCCTTACTTTGACTGCCCTGGCTCCTGCTATGGAATCTGGGCCTCATTTCTTCCCATTGTAAATCCTTAGAGATGGGGCTAGATGAACTGAGGCTGCAGAAGTTTCCAGGCCTGACCCTAAATCCTGCTTCACCATATACCTGATGAATGGCCTTCAATGTGCTACACTGCTGCTCTGAACCTCAATTTCCACATCTGTAAAAGGGGACTACTACTCCATCCGACAGAGCAGTGCAGTTCTGAGGTTTGAGTTGAGGTCTGTGAGGTGTTCGGTGTTCGCTAGAGAGCTGGTGCCCTTAGCCTAACCTATGCAGATCAACGCTCTCTGAGCCCATGGCTATCCTGGGACAGGGCCCTCAGACCCTGAAATGATGCGAGTATTTTAAGAAGGAAATGTTCCCAGGAGAAAGAAGTCTGTAAGGAGTCAGAAAGGCTAGGAAAAGGAGAAGCCAAGCTGGAAGAAGGGCTGAAAAGGGACTTCAGACAGCCTCTGTTCCTGGAAGGAGGTATCATTCTGACTCTATGTGGGGAATTCTGAACGGAGCCAGGTTTAGAGACTTGGGCTTCAAGGCACAAAGGTTCTCCAAGAAGGGAGAATGGAAAATACCAGTCATCAGAGTCGCTAATGCTTGCATAGCACTTCTAGCTCCAGACATTATTTTAAGGGCTTTCTATAATTGAACAGACAGTTCCATTAAAGCCTCTACAGAGCCTGTGACTGCCCCCAGTGTTCAGATGAAGAAAAGGAGTGTTGGCAAAGTCAATCAACAAGTTCAAGGTCACATAAC
Source organism: Dipodomys spectabilis (assembly GCF_019054845.1). Taxonomy (NCBI): domain Eukaryota; kingdom Metazoa; phylum Chordata; class Mammalia; order Rodentia; family Heteromyidae; genus Dipodomys; species Dipodomys spectabilis. The sequence goes on from NW_024870822.1 coordinate 24,845,018, forward strand.
CAAAGGTAGCAGCCAGAAAATGCCACCAATGGGTCAGATCCCAAGGACTGCTCTGCAGGGAGCGGGTGCATCATGGCTAACTCAAAGCCAGACTGGACCCAGACTTGGTCAGTGGAAGACTTAAGATGCTGATTTAGGAGACACACTCAAGGCCACACACCTGGTAGCATTTCCAAAATTAAAGGGATGGTGGTGTTAAAGGAAGTCACAGCTGGGTGCCCACGCCTGTAATCCTAGCTACTCAGGAGTCTGAGATCTCAGGATCGCCATTCAAAGCCAGCCCTGCTGTGGCTCAAGTGGTAGAGGGCTAGCCTTGAGCTGAAGCACTCAGAGACAGCACCCAGGCCCAGAGTTCAAGCCCCATGACCGCCCAAAAAAAAGGAAGTCACATGGCTTTCTTCCATTTCTGCACTCACCTAATTCACTCAGCCAGAAGCCCAGGCTGTTTGAGGAGTGTTCAGGATTTCTGAGCAGGAATATAGGGAGATAGACTCAGTGTACAAACTTCCAAACAGGACATTGTGTCCCTGTGAGAGAAAAATGTCACTATTCAGGCCTGACTGTGAAAGGAAAGGCTTTCAAAGCTCCTGAAATTCCTTTTACAGAACTGAGTCAGGTCTGGTAGGCTTGGATCTTCGAGTCTGGTTCCGAATCACAGAATGGGGAAGAGGAAGAATATCACACACACGAAATGGCCTGTGACCGGAAGAGGAAGTGGAGCAGGAGGAAGGCAGAAAGACAGATGAAGCGATCCCATCACCCAGATGGGATTGGACTCCCAGTGAGGACCTTGTCTCTTCTCCAAGGCCAGGCTGGAAAAAGACCAGCTCCCCAGCAAGCCTCCTAGCTCCACGAGAGCTGCCCGCTCCAGGCAGAGGCTTTTGAAATGTTCAAAGAACATCTACTTGGGTGAGCCAATGCAGAGCCTGGCACAGTGGTCACAGAGCTCTCTTTTTTCTCAAGCCTTGCAGGGGATCTTGACGACCATGATGATGGTTTCAATGAGGCTGCACATCTTACTATTGTTTGGTTTTTCTATCTTTAGTTTGTGTTGTTTGGCAATTCAAGGGATGGAACCTGGGGCCCCACTGTACTGAGTATTAGTTATCATTTCTTTCCTGTTCCTGGCAAGGGGCGGGCCTGGGCTGGCTCTACCGTGGGGTTGATGCCTTGTCAGCAGTAATGTCATGTGGCTCCTCCATGTGGGAACAGTCGGTGTGACCTGGAGCCATCCATAGCGCTGCTTCCCCCTTGCCACGGGGGGGGGGGGGGGTGGGGGGGGGTGGGGGGGGGGGTGGGGGGAAGCTGCCCCAACAGCTGGGCCTGGAGAGGATACCAAGATGAGATTCACTGTGGAGCCTGAGAGCGTCAGCAACAAGGGCCATGCGATGCCTCAGGGTAGAAGTAGGACCTTTTTTTTTTTTTTTTTTTCAGATATCCTGCCCTCCTTCCTCTTGGACTCCATCTCAAAACCACCCAGCCATTGCCACCACCACCCATTCCAGAAGTCAGGATCACCCTGGACTCCTCCTCCCACATGGAGCCTCCACATTCCACCCATAGCCCCCTGGCATTGACCAAATCACTCCAGCCTTCACACCCCATCCTTACCTACACTTGCTAGGCAAACATCTTACCACTTGAGTCATGCCCCAGTTCTTTGGCTTTTATGTTTTAGACAGGCTTATGCGTTTCCCCTGAGTTGGCTTTCAGTGATGATTCTTTACCTTCACCTCCTGGGTTTAAAGGTATGTACCACCATGCCTGACTTGTGTTTGAGATACTTGTCTCACTAACTTTTGCCCAGACTGGCCTCAAGTCCCAATCTTCCTATCTCTTTCTCCCCAGTAGCTGGGATTACAGGTGTATGCCACCATGCCCACCCCCTCTCTTACACATCTTAATTGTCCTTCTTGTCTCCCTGCCTCTACCTGTTCCTTCTCTTCAGAGTGACCTTTTAGTGTGCTCAAACTCATCTCTCCCCCATGAGACTTCCCTGTGTGGAGCCTCTACCACCTTTATGACGCCCATGCTCCTCAGCCTGTCTGAAAGGTCCTCCTTGGCTCTCATGGCAGAAACAGTGAGCTAATGTGGAGACTTTAAGGTCCAACCAGAAGTTTTTTTTTGCCCTGAGAGGAGAGGCAGCCTCAGAGGTATAAGTGAAATATGAAATGCTTAGGATCTGGGAGGGAAGAAGTGAGTGAGTGAATAAGTCTACAGGTGGTGCCTGGGGAGGCAACGTGGCCCTGGGGTGAGGACCTGAGACGCCGCCTCTGGGATCATCAGTTTGAGCACACTCTTAGACAAAGAGGCCTGCAGTAATGGATACATAGGTTCGAGGCCTCCTTTCCACACCCATAGAAGGAAACAAAGCCTGTGAATGAATCTCCACAGCGATCCCCGTCCTCCAGGGAGGATGCACTCTAATACCCACAGTAGATGCCTGAAATCACAGAGAAGACCACACACAGCTTCCTCCACACACCCTGCAGCATTCCTGCACAGGACCAGAGCTAGTGCATCCTGTGTCTTATACCCTGGTGCCTCCTTGTACTTAGGCTATTAATGAAAATAAGAATTAATGAAACATAAGTACTGTGGTACTCTTACAGTCAATCTGATAACTGACGACTGAATGCGTAATAGACAAGCAGTATACATCCCATGTTTTTGCATTTGACAAGGGTAGGAGACAGACCAAAATGGAAGTATGATTTCACCGTAGTACTAATCTAAGTAGTAGGATGAAAGCATGCAACTTAAATTTTGAATTATTAGCTGGGCACTGGTGGTTCACACCTGTAATGCTAGTTACCCAGGAGGTGGAGATCTGAAGATCACAGTTCAAAGCCAGTCCAGTTAGGAAAGTCTGTGGGACTCTTATCTCCAATCATCCACCCAAAAGCTGGAAGTGGAGCTATGGATCAAGTGGTAAATAAGCTCAAGGAGAGTGCCCAGGCCCTGAGTTCAAACCCCAGAACTGTCACACACGTGCACACACATGTACACACCCACCCACGTACACACACACACACACAGCCCTCTGGAATTATTTCTGGATCTTTTTATTTAATACCATCTGACTCTGGTTGCCACAGGTGACTGAACTTGTGAAAGAAAGGAAAACCTCAAGTAAAAGAAAAAAGAAAGACTAGTGTAGTGGTTAAAAGTCTAGAACCAGGGCATCTAATTTTTAATATCAGCTCTACTCCTTACTAAGAGTAACCATGGGTCCATTACTCGATCTTTTTGCACGCTGTGTTCTAACTTACACAACAGGTTTGAGCTGGTAACTACCTCAGGATGAGGCCAGGGTGAGGGGTAGGGGCCTTGCCTTCAGAGTGCTGAGAAGCTTCTAGGAGACTGGCACAGAGCTGTGATGGTGGAGTGCGAGGAAGAATAGGAAGAGAGACCAGGTAGGAAGCCCACCCAAGCCGCAGGAAGGGCAGGACTCAAGAGTGAGAAAGAAACATCTTTCCTTAATCATTCTAGGGAAGGCATTTCCCAGGTTCCCAGTCCCTACCCTCCTCTCTTTCTCTCTCCCTGTCCCTAGAGCATGCCCCAGGGCCCACTCACCTCTCTGGGAAGCTGCCCTCCCCTACTCTGGCCCTGCACATGTTTCTTCCCTTCCACATTTGCAGAGTGATAAAACAGATGTTTCAATTTCCTCACTGCCCCTAACAAGACTCCTATTCAGTTCCTTATGGGTGGCTCCCTGAAGGATCTCTGCAAAGCCCTGACAGGCCAGGTGCCTGGCTTTGAGGGGACCTTTTGCTCCTGTGGGCCTCTGCTTTCCTCCCAGGAGTGGAGATCACCCATCCATAGTCTCCCAACTGCAGCCCACTGCAGCCAGGCCAACAGGACGTTTTGGTCTCTAAGAAGATATTCCTGGGAAGTCTATCCAAGATGCTGGGATTCAATCCAGCCATGAACGACCCACATCAACCTGCATGGCAGCAGATGCCCCAAATGGAGACTAAGTGTGGGGACCTGGAGCCTGCCACCTGGGTCTGATCCTCGTTGTGTGATGCTGAGCAGTGTGTTTGGCCAACTCTCATGTGAGGAGTAGAGGGATATGTGTATCTGGCTCACAAATGGGTCGCTAGCAGTTACACTGCAGGCATGAGGTGGAATAGATCAGGTGAGGCTGGGAACAGCAGCTGGGAATTCCGATACACACTATACACACTGTATTAGCGCAGAGTTTGATTCAAAGCACACAGGCACTACAGTACTTCCTTTGCTTTAAACTTCACATGTGCTCACGAAGCTGCAACACAGAGTTAGAAGGGGAAAAAAATCAGCTCTCTCCCTCTGACATAGCCCACTTTTCAAATGATTGCTATGCTCTGGGAACTGAGCACCCACAGCTTAAAGAAAGACACTTATGCTGGCAGGGGGTGGGAGGGACTTGTTAAAATGATATCTTTGATCACAGAAGAAAAAAAATGTACCTTAAGGAAGGACACCTGGATTAAAAGGAGCATGGGAGGATGAAGCCCCTCCTTTGTTTAAAAGGGTGCTCAACGAAGACAGACATCTATGTCACCATGACCCAAATTTAGTAAGCTGACCAGATTTGATATCTCTGGAACCAATTGGTAATGTCAAAACAATGTAGCAGCAAGAATGATTGAATGTACCAAGTGTCCAGAACAAATGAGAACACTTACCCTGAGGCAAATTTATGCCAAACTTGCCTTAGGATGAGTGTTTTCTAACCCTCTTTCTAACCATGAAAACCTCGATGTGAGAGCATGCCTCTTACCTGGTGTGCCTGCACTGGTTTCTGTGTACTATTCTTTCCTTTGCTTTGTAAACAAACTCCCTCACTCTCTACCTCAGTGTGTCCTAAAATGCTTGTTTTGTGATGTCATGAACCTGGTACCCAAGGACCCACTAGATCTCCCTTGGAGATCTCCCTGGAGACTCTGGTTCTGGTAACAAGCACAGAGACAGATTTGCTAGCTATTATTACTGTTCTCTTTCCTAGCTCTGTGGGCATATGGGACCAACCATGTTTGAGTAACGATCATCTAAGAGACAAGAGCTTTGTGTAGGAATGTGGCATATGGGGGGGGGCAGGGAGGCAAGAGGAAGCAAATAGAGTGAGGGAGAGGGAGTGGGGGAGGGGAACTAGGAGATGGGAGAAGGAAGGGGGTAAGGAGGCAGGGTTGGAAGAAAAATCAAGAAGGCTCCTGTCACACCTCTACAGACTGAGTAGGAAAACCCTTCAGTGGCAACCCTTACAGTCTGGTTTGGCCTCTATTTGCACATTTCTAAGAGGGAGGATGAATCCCTTTTCCAGATTGCTTCATTTGTGGTTCGACTGAAATTAGCAAGCTCTTCTTTGTGTGACCTGTGTCTCAGATCTGAACCTGGCTGGCTCATTCCTGTAAGCCTAGCTGCCTGGGTGGCTGCCATGGGGGAGGATTTCAGGGTGAGGTCAACTCAGGGAAAAGTTGGTGAGACCCTATCTCAACCCAAGAAGATGGCTGGTGTGCTGGCATGCCTGTCATCCCAGCTATGTGGGAAGTATAAATAAGTGGATCACAGTACAGGCTGGCCCAGGGAAAAAGGTGACAGACACTCTATGTCAAAAGTAACCCAATTCAAACGTAGATGTGTGTATAGCTCAGGTGGGATAGTGCACTTGCCTCGCCAGTGCAATGCCCTGAGCTCGAACCTCAGTATAGAAAGAAAAAGAAAAGAGACAAAGAGCCTCTCCTATGTTCCTGCTGGGCTGTGCCTAGTTGAGTTGGCCCTTGAGAAGAGTTCTACCTGGGTCCTGATCTTTGATGTCTGTTCACTGCCAGGGCCCCAGAGCCCACGGGAAGTGACAGAGGTGGCTCTTGTCCCTATATCCTGTTTCACTCTCTTTGCCTTTGAAGTGTGTGCTTTCAAGAGAGCACACAATTTGCTCTCTTCACCTGTCAGTGCCTGCCCTCCTTCTGCCTTTTGGTCTGGTAAGGAGAAAGTCAGATTTATTAGTATATTTATTAAGGGCTTTCTGTGTGCCAGGCCTATGACAGCCATTAAAAGAGTGGCTACTAGCTACTAGCTATGTGACCTTAACCTCTCTGCATCTCTTTCTCCTTATCTGGTAAATGAGGAACTAGTACAGAGCCCATAGGCTTGTAGGGAAGATAAAGTGATGAGGTGTTTAGTGTTTAAAATAGCAAATATATAAATATTCAGAACAAATAAAAAATGTTAGTGTTCTTTCTTTTTGGGGGGGGGTCCGGTCATGGGGCCTGAACTCTGGGCCTGGGCGCTATCCCTCAGCTCTTTAGCTCAAGGCTAGTGCTCTAACACTTGAGCCACAGCGCCACTTCCGGGTTTTTTCATTTTGCTTATGTGGTGCTGAGGAATCGAACCCAGGGCCTCTGGCATGCAAGGCAAGTGCTCTACCACTGAGCTACCTTCCCAGCCCAAAAATGTTAGTGTTCTTATTAGACCAATTGAACATTCATCCTGGAGTCCAGGGAAGGAGCAAAGATTTCAGAAGGCCACTGGGAGGCCGGGAACAAGTCTCCCTTTTAGCTTGCCCAGATGCTGGCAGGGATGAATGGCCCAAGAATTAGATTTCAGTAAAGGCAGCCTTCTTACTCTGAGCTATTCCTGGCCTTGGACAAAGTAGCCTTGCGAGACACAAGGGACCCATGGCCTGGAATCCCAAAGAGGACCAATGATGGAAATGGGCTACCCATCCTACCTTTCTAGGCTATGTGCTGATGCCTAAGAGCTGGAAAACCAACCCTCTCATAGCCTGTTGTGGGACAAGACCCAACTTGGGAGCTTCAGTTTCCCTGATTGAACAACCAGGATATATACCTCTGGCCACTCGGCTTTTTAGAACTCATTGCTACTTGGAGGGGAGCAAGCTGATATTGGAGACAAATGGAACTGGAGAGACTGGGGTCCTGGAAACTGGAGTCCCAGGTTCCTGCTCTGCTTCTATCTCTGACCTGCTTGAGAGTTGAGCCACAAGAGGTTAAATACAGCTCAAGAGGCCTTGACCCCTCGCCTGTCTGCTAAGCCCAACTCTTGTTCCAGCTTTGAAAGAAGGCCCTGGGAACCCCTGCGGAGGTAGGGGGTGTCCAGGGCACCCCGTTCTCCAAGGAGGACTTGCTTCTTTTTTGGGGGGGTGGGGTTGGTCGTAGGGCTTGAACTTTGGGCTTGGGTACTGGCCCTCAGCTCTTCAGCTCAAGGCGAGTGCTCTACCGCTTGAGCCACAGCACCACTTAGGGTTTTCTAGTGGTTTATTGGAGATAAGAGTCTCAGGGACTTTCCTGCTGAGGCTGGCTTTGAACCATGATCCTCAGCTCTCAACCTCCTGAGTAGCTAGGATTACAGGCGTGAGCCACCTGCGCCCAGCTAGGACTTGCTTCTGCATCCACCAGTTACTGTGCACCGTACCAGGGCAGATGCTGCAGTAGGAACTTGGACACCCCGGTGACCCCGAATCAAACTCCCTGCCCCTGGGTGGCGTTCACTTGAGGCCAACCCTAGATGGGGGCAAGCATAGGTTTGGTAAAGTCTTGATCATGAAGTAGCAAGGTACCTTGCTCTTCCAAGAAAACCAACTTGGAATCCCCTTTGTAAATCAAAGGAATTCTCTTGGGGGCGGGGGGAGGGGGAGGAGGAGACCCCAGCTTTTATAAATTGTGTTTGCTTAAAAAGAAGCGGTCAGAGAGGAGGCTGTTGGAGGTGCTCATCTGCATATGGATGTGCTATTTATAAAGGCACTCCTATCCAGTACAGCAGGTCTCCTCTCCCCCCCTCCCCCCCTCCCCCCACGACCTCTCCCTCCCACGACCCCTTTCCCCCTTCCCCCCCCCCCCCCGCCCCCCGACCATCAGCTGTTGCACTAGGTGCCTGCTGCGCCCCCCAGCGCGCCCTGGCCTTGCGCCCTGGCTTTCTGCACCATCTCACCCTGGGCGAGCGGATGGTGGTGCGTGGGTCAGGGGTCGGGAAGGGCGGGAGAGAGCGGAAATGAGGACTGAGCAGGAGCAGAGGTGTGTGGAGGCGGGGCGATGGGGCGCCTAGGAGCCTGGAAGGGAGGAGACCCCAAGAAAAGAGGTTGGACTCCAGGGCTGCGCTGCAGCCCCAGGCAGAGCCGGGGCGGGGGCGGGGGAAGGCTTTGGAGAAGCGTTAGCCTTTCATCCCCGATTTTGGCGATCGTGGCCCGGTCACAAACTCCCCGCCGCTCCAATCCCAGCCCTTGCAGCCCCTCCGGCAGAAAAACAAACGCGGTGGGTCCCGGTGGCCTTGCCCGGGTCGGCCCGGGAGGCTCCCGCAGTCACCGGCTGGAGAGCCGGGCGCGCGCAGCGCGGTCCCTGCTGGCCGCGCGCCGCCCTCCGCCCTGCCAGCCCCGTCTTTCTAATGGGATTAGGCTTCACACGGGTCAGGGAACAATTTATTATTCTGCTGGCAAGAGCCAAGTTTCTCTTTGAAAAATGGTTACTCCCGGAGTCGGCAATTACTTCAAAATAAATTTACCAAAGACAAAATTGTGCCTCTTGGGTCAGTAAACGACTTGCCTGTTTGGGGGCTGAGGAGACAAGGTGTTTATTAAGGACCGCCTTCGTTTCCTGTGCAGGTTTTTCAGTTTGAATAATTGTCCAATTAAATATAATTTGGAAGTCAGTGCTAACCCAGTGGCTGGATTGCAAGAGGAAGAATCACTCGGAGGCGTGCATTAATAAATCCCTCGGAGCCCCAGCGCTCCCCAAACCCCTCCTTTGGTTTAATTTTGAGATTTTTTTTTTTGTGTGTCTTTCCACAGCCTATAGCCTCCCGTTTGGAAATGAGCTTCTTTCTCCCCCCACGCCCCCAAAGAATTCCTAGGCCTTGCCTCCATCTGTCTGTCCACTTCTGTCCAGGAGGCAAAGGCGTGGGTTCTCTCCACTAACTAGAGACAGTACACTGGTGCCAGGGCTAACTGGCCATTCTTTTATGGGCTGCACACTTCTGAGTTCATTCGTTCGTTCATTCATTCATTCATCTCCCCAGTCAACCACAATTCCTGAGGACTGACTCTGAGCCAGGACTAGAGCTAAATAAGGAGAAAAATCAGACATCATCCTGTTCCTAAATGATAGCAAGGGACAGATAAAAAGACTGTTGACTGTCCAGCTTACAAAAGTAGGGGCAGGTTGCTCCTTCCGTGCTGTAGATAGGGAAACTGAGTTAAAAGATGAAAGAGAGGCACTTAAGGAGAAACTGAGGAACCAAGGCTCCTGTTGACCAAGGTGGGGTTTATGACTGTTTTGCCTATTTGCTCTGCTTATGAGTGTATATGGTAAAAGAGAAATAGGTGGCCAAGGCTAGGGTTGCCACAAGATGCTTCATCCTCTAGGGGTGACGATCAAAGCATTTATGTGGTATCATCCTGTCCAGCTAGAGATCTAATGGTGTGAAATATCATGTCACCATGGGTCTGTCCTGGTAGGAAGAAGAGAACTGTCCTAAACACAGAAGTCATAAGTCTTGAATGCAGTATATAGTCACTGTCCAGGTTAAGTGGCAGGTCTTTTCTCTGAGAGCCCCAGTGCCCCCTCCACAGTCTGAATATCTTGTGTGGCTCCCCCTGGAGGCTGGTTTCCACATTGCAAAAGTGGGTGGCACTGGTTTAGAGATAGACTCCAGCACTGGCCCATCATAGTAATTCATATATTGGAAAATTATTAGCATTTCTATGACTGAACACTATTCTAAGTACTAGTGACACTATGATGAAAAAAAAAAGATACAAATCCCCACTAACAAAGTTGAAATTTTATGAGGGGAGATAAATAACCAACACTACCAAGTAAAATAAATAGTATGCCAGGTGGTATAAGTGATGTTCCAAAGACGACTTAGAGAGTACACGGGTGCAAATTTTAAATGGAGAATGTTTCACTGAACAGTTGGTATCTGATTGGAGACTTGAAAGAAGTGTGGAAATGGGTTGGGAGTTTGTCCATTTGAGCTTTCTGTGTCTGGGAACCAGAGATGAGGATGAGGGAAAGAAAGGGGAACTGTTATATAGATAGGGATTAAAATGGTGGATATAACATGTGGTAGATAACATGTGTCCCATCGTGTTCCTATAGTGCCTCACATGCCTGCTCAAAAGCTTCTTCTTCCCCAAATGCCCTGAGTTCCTACTCAAACGCTTCCTCTACCCATAATAACTTGGGTGCCCACTCAACCAATCAAAAGAGCCAGGGTGAGCACGTACAAGCAATCAATCAGCAACAAGCTTAGGGAAGATGTGAGAAAAGCCCAGTATTAGTACCATAATAAATATATTCTGTTTACTTCAACCGCTTTCCTTGACTTTAATTCTTTAATGGGAGGATAAAACAGATCAGTACCCCCTAGATGGCCCCCGGAGGGTGTGTGGTATATTCTACTGAAGTTTAGGGGCTGGATGGGAATGGAGACAGTAGGAGGGCTTGTAGTAGGTGCGTCACACAGGAAGTATGGTAGGAGATGTAGAAAGTGAAAGAACAGACCTAAAGCAAGTATTTGTCTACCGGCTTCCTCTCTGGTCCACACTGCAGACTACCTCTTGGCCCTACAGACTATCTCACGGTCCCAAAGTCTGCCCTACAGGCCTGTAGAACGCTGTCCTGGCAACTGGAAGGAAAGTGCTGGCTCCCTGCAGCTCTGGGGAGTCTTGGTGGAAGGAGGCACAGAGCAGATGGTAAGGAGGGTGTGCAGCCCCATTAGGCTGGGCCCCTCTGGCTGGTCCCCCCATCCTTCCTCAACCCCACTGAGAAGGAAAGAGTGGTGCTGTCTGCCCATATTCACAGCTATGGAGGTGATCCAGGTTGAAAGAAAATCAATAAGATGTGTCCATTTATGTGGCACAAAGGAAGAAAGGTCTGCAGACAGAAATAGGCCGCGATTCACACGCGGGCGACTTAATAAGACTTTTCCCCAGTTTGAAGAGGACGGTAATTTAGATTTGCCTTTGAACATCTCCTTTTTTTGTGCCTCAATAACTCTCAGGATCAGCCTGCTTAGGAAGCTAGGGAAAGGAGATTGGCTGCCTTCTTAGAAGACAAGCCCGTTTGGGAAGGCTGCTTGCTCAGAGAAGTTCAAACACCAGCCTTGAGAAAAGATGAAAGTGCCGCATCAGCACATCCTCGGCCCATTGATCACGATTGAGGCCTGGGCCTGGTGCATTTGGGCTGGAGCGGGACAATGAGAACAAGGCCAGACTGCCAGGAGGCTTCCTCTGAGCCACCACAGAGTGGGAGAGGCTCATTACCCGTAGCAGTGCTTAGTGGCCTAGTGGGGGCAAAAGGCAGCTAGGCCTAGCCTGCAAAGACTAGCCTGCAGGATCCACAGTTCACAGACCCCATAGTCCCAGGCCCCATAGCAGGCTGCCTAGACCATGGCTCAGGAGGCAAGCTGTCTTGGTCTGTGGTAGGCAGGACCCAGGCTGCCTCTCCTTCCCAAGTGTGGCCCATGAGTAGCCCCAGTTTATCCCTATTGACCAGAGAGTTTTGCTCAGCAAATCAGGAATACCTGCAGGAAAAGGGGAGGGGCACTAGGGCACTCTACTCTCTAGTGAGGAAGATGGGGCTTTGCCTGCCTGTAGGCCTGAACCAATCACTTGATGCTTCTTGAGTGGACTCTATCTTACCTGGACTGCTCACTCTGACAGGAAAAACGGGCTCTGGAGTTTCAGACAATTGGCTGCATCTCAGCTGCAGAAAGAACTTTGGGGGAATTCGCTAACCTTCTTTTCAAATATCTCCTTTTCCATCTCTCCAAGAAAGACAAATATCTTGTCTTCAATGCCCTGTCATGCCTTATGCTTTCCACAGTGGCTTGCATATAGTGGCTTCTCTTGGTTATCAAGTACAGGGTCTCCCTGTACAGAACTGTCTCTGACCCCTCCCCCACACAAATACACTGCAAGTTCCTGCAGTTGAGACATTGCTCATGGCACAGACATAGTGCTTGGCACAGAGCAGGTGTTAGTGTTTTCTTTTCTTTCTTTTTTTTTTTTTTTTTGTCAGTCGTGGGGCTTGAACTCTGGGCCTGAGTGCTATCCCTCAGCTCTTCAGCTCAAGGCTAGTGCTCTAGCGCTTGAGCTACAGCGCCACTTCTGGTTTTCTGGTGGTTTTTGGAGATAAGAGTTTCATGGATTTTTCTTCCCCGGGCTGACTTTGAACTGGGATCCTCAGATCTCAGCCTCCTGAGTAGCTAGGATTACAGGTATGATGTGTTAGTGTTTTCAAATGGCCTCCTTCTACAGTCTCAGGGCAAGAGGACAGAGCTGACGATTTTCAAGGGTCCCTAATCTGCCAAGATCATGTGCAATTAGGTGAGTAGTAGGCCCAGCATGTGATATAGTTCCAGCTCAGGGAACCTACCTCAGCTTTCTAGGCCCACTCTGGGTCCTCCAGGGCACTAGGAAAACTTGGAGCTGGGTCAAAGAACTTTATTCCAGAGCCCAGTTAGCATTTGACTCTGAAA